>NW_028145526.1:115000-342500 GCF_977016875.1 Pavona decussata
TTTCTTCAATTATAGAAAAATTAACCTTCATTCGTAGTAGATAAAGAAAAACCGTAGGTTTCCTAATTTAACTTCTTCTTACACTGGAATAGTTATAAAAACATTTACTGATATAAAAAGCGATGGTTACTGCAAGTCATTGGCCACAAAACAACCTCCAATCCGTCATAAACTCGCGTTCACATCTAATTTCGTAGTAAAGTAATCAACCTGATATTCCAGATTTTGTTCACCCTCAGAGTTTTTGCCTATTAACGTTTTATTTGTGTTATTTTTTGGTTGCCATTTTGGTCTACATTTTCATAAGAACGATATACTTGGCTAGCTGTAGCTTGCGCACGGCGGGTACATGGCAGAATTTTTTTCTTGGGGTGCGGGTTGCTGTGCCGACAGACTAGAACTGTGATTATTAATTTGGAAAGGAAATTCCAAATATTATGTAAAGATGATGATTTTTGCGATAAAGAAAAACTGCATAAAAAAATAGAAAAAATAAAACAAAGTAAGCCAAATTTAAACGATCAGGAAAGGAGGAATCATAGCTAAATTTGTACTATTGTAAGGTATCCAACACACTCCTATAATCTGGCACTTGCCACAAATTTTGTAGGATTTTAGTTCAAATAATCAGTTTAACAGTGGTTAAAAAGCAACTTATCATTCGAAAGCAACATTATCGTACTGTAGCGTTTCCCACGCCTTGTAAAATACAGTTGATTTTAATTTTTGAGCGGAATTTACATTATGTCTTGAAAAACGAAGAAATCACTGAAGCTCGCACGAAATGGATTGTTTCTTTTTTTCTTTTTTTTGTAACCTACTAAAACTCACAAATATATGACATATATGCACAGCAGCGGAAAACGTAGCCACGAAAACCAGTCATTTAGTGTGTTCATATCGGGTCATATTTCGGAGAAACTAAACTGTTTTCGGTGACGCTCATGGAAGTGCGAACGCTTCTGCATCTGCGATAAACGAGAGCATAAGGAGGAGTTTTAGGTCCCGCATTGATCAGCGGAATTATCAATAAAAGCTTACGTTGGAAGGACTGAGTGAACGTCAAACCCGCACATTTAATAAGGAGTTTAAGAAGCTACTACAGCGACAGCAACGAGAACGTCACAAAACAACAGGATATAATGAGAAAAACAAAGGCTTTGCATGTGCGTTATAAATTTTGGTACATTTTTCCACCTTGCTCGGCCAAACAACTAGGTGAAATAACCAAATTCAGGGCTTTGTGGAGAACGTGAGCACATGACGGTAAATTTTCAATCTCTGTCTCAACTTGAACGCTGTTTCTACCTGTTCTGTTACTGGATAGTTTGGCCACATTGTACAAGATGAACGAATTGGAACAATTGGAGGGTAGCCTTTAAAGCAGATGTTGTCTGCTAAACAGCTGGGGACTATAAAGCTTCTCCCTAGATTCCACATTAAAGCTTCAGAATATCTCATAAAAATGGATGTCGTGGATGATGTAAAACAAACTGAAACATATTTGCCCAAATTAAGAGCAAGAAAAATGGCCAATAACAACAGTTCTAATTCATCTGACTCAAGCAATGGCCAATAACAACAGTGCTAATTCATCTGACTCAAGCAAAAATGATTCAAGTACTAAAGAACCCATCTGAATTTATAATAGAGCTTTATACATTTTTGTGCGTAGATAACGGTTGTTGTTATTGGCAGGAAACTTGCTTATTATTCATACGATAAAATTACACTGTTCACATCAAGGAAAAAAAGGGCGCCCCCCTTGTGACCCTATCTTTTTTCCAGAGCCCCCCAACACACGTTCCTAGAATTTCGCCCCCTCCCCGCCTCAATAGCTCATTTCCCCCCCCCCCCCCTCCCCTCTCCATATTAAATGAACTTTCCCTAATTTCCTTCAGGTAGCATCCAGACATGTTTGGTGGCTTGTACCGCGTCATAGTGCTGTACCACCAACAAGGGCCTTAAAACAACAACCCTCCATTTTCAGTGTAATAAACTTGACTTGAAAAAATTCACTCGTGCCTCGCCTCTAAGTAAACGAACGGCGCCAAGTAACTATATAGCACGATGGTTTGTTTACTCAGGAAACGACAAATTGACTTTGCCGAATGGCCATAGCCATAGCCATAAATTCGACTGAATTTTTTTAACGATTTTAATTTAAAATTTACTAATAACTTTAAATTACTTATTGTTTAATTTAGACGTCATTAAATTGATAGTATTTTAAAAACAACACCCCCAAGGAAGTAAGGGACCATTCATTTTTTTATGGGATTGGGTGAGGGGGGGGGGGGGGGCTGGTGGGGTCCCCCCCCCCCAAGCCGGCCAATTTTACTCATGGTGTCAATGTCTCGTATTGATATGAAAATTTGGAACAGTTTAATATGTAAACGATTTTACAGAAGCGTAAATAAGAACCGAGATGAACAGGAACTGGTTTGAAATTCGCAGCAGTATCATTTAAACACTGTCTTATAAAAATATCGTCCAGTGAAGTCAAAAAGATTTCCAATAACCCGCTGAAAACAAAACACTCGAACATACAGCTTGACACAATCCTAGTTCAAATAGTCCTGCAGCCAAGTTCGGAAATCAAAGTTCGTGTTACCCAGACCCATTTTTCCGACTTTACACAACCATATCCAGCGGCTTGAACGTTTTTGTTATGAAATTAATATCAAGTGAATTTAAAATGTTCAGAAAAAAGAAAAAATCATTTCCATGTCAGGTGAAAGAACCATTACATGCGACCTATTGATCGCCTGATAAATGTTCTTTGGCCTTCTGCAGCTTATGGAGTCAATTCCAACTCACTTTGAGTGATCTTTCGCCTTTTTCGTTTTTCTATCAACAGTAGACTCGTTTCCTTGACTTCAAAGTCAGAATCAACGTAGACTTGGTGCGTTTCACCTAAAGGTCTTCTAAGACCGAGCCAAAACATTACCAATTCAAACTGAATGATGGCGAACATCAAGTATGAGAACCAGCTGTCGGTAATAAGTTTGCCAAATGTGACGAGTAAAACTGCGGAGGCGAAACCAAATCCAAGAACGTCGAACATCCTGCCCTCCAACGCGGTAGAAAAAGAAAATAAGGAAGCGTTATTGTTTAGACTCAGCTGTTAGAGTCTTCGCATCAACTGATTCAGTAGCTTGAGGAGAACTGCACTGCAAATAAATGAAAATGCTATGTCTTGCTGCAAATTAGTCACCAAAAACGACAATGTTTTGTTTTAGATTTTTAACAGCACAATCGCTGTTCAAAATAAACCAGTGGTAAGTCTAACTGCACAAGCTGGCTCTTCTCTCATTGGTGAATATCAGCGTATTCTTCACTCATTCAATAAAAACTAGGATTTGAACAATAACACCGGAAAGTTACCAACACAAAAAGTGCAGTTTCCTGTTATTAAAATTTGCCTGTCAGTTTGTTCATGTTGAAGTTTCACACGCAAAACAAAAAACCGTGGAGAAACAAAAGAGAGCAGCTGGAGTTCTCCTCGGCCAAATTTTATAAAGGAAAGACAATTTAAGATGGGCCGATACTTGTTTTCTTAATTCGATACGATACTTTTATCGAACTATCATTACCGTCAAGCCTTGGGGCTTCTTAGGGAGACGTAATGGTTTACGCTTGGTGCAGCCGGCACGCTTAAAAGGCTTGTCAAAATGTATTTGGTTATTGACAAAACAAGCTTCCCTGTTAATCATGCGCAATTCTAGTCTCCTGGTCTCAATTCATAAGCGCAGAAAACTTACACATGTATTTTAGTTGCTTCGGTGTTGTGACGTGCAGTATCGGAAAAACTGATACTTCTCGCAAAATATCGAGTACCTTTCCGAAATATAGTGGGGGGCCCTATTAATGAAAGAAAAGGAAGGGCAAAAGAAAACAAGGAATATTTTGAACCTCGCTTGCGGTTCGTTAACGAGCAATGGCCGGTCAGTGGCTATGGTGGGTTCTAAGAGATCGCATAGATTTCAAGAATTTCTTGTTTGGCGATCTAGCTCAGCACAAACAAGAGCTTGGAAATTTTTTCGGCCCGAACACATTACATAAGGAGACATAAAGAAAGAAACAGTATATAACTACATTGTCAGATTTAAACGAAGAACTCAAGAGTACCCATCGGTTCCTCTCGGTGACCAATCAATACCTGTTCGGAAAGGGTTACCCGCCTCAACTCTTCGAGTTTAATTACGAAGCCGAAAAAACTAGTACTTTCTCTGGTGTAATGTAACTACGATTTTCGCAACAGGAAAAGACTCTATTCCTCTTGTTTCCTATGGGAAAAATTGCCACGTAGAGTGTAAAATAAGGCTAGCTAGGAGTATCGGAAAGCCAACAACAGCTTGTAACATTTGGAGAATGGGATTCTGTTCCCTAAACGTTTTGGTAGCATTGCAATGCAATATAATCACCTTCAAGGTGCTTCCATATAATTGCATTGCGAATTCTTACCGCGCATAATTTTTATCCCGTTATCTTAACTTAGCTGTTATATTCTTCAGGAAAAATAGTCAAACTAAGCCGTATTCGCACGCAAGAAACGTTTTGGGTCGATATTACTGCTTCATATTGTGCTTCATATATTCCATGTGTAACGTTTTTCTAAGTTTTGATTTATTTATGTAACTTCTGTTTCTACCAGACATGGCAAGAACAGATCAAATAAACTTATTTTAAAACCGAATATTTTAAGCGATTATGGGGTTAACTGAGTGGATCGTAGCTCTGTCGCGAACAGTGACCTATCTTTTGTTAGCATACCTCAGTGACCGACTATCGCGTAACGCGCAATCTGATTGGCTACACAAATGCCGTCTATCGATCGATAGACGGCAGTTTGTCAGAGCTCGCGCGATTTAGCATGCATCATTGCACAAGTATATCAAAATTTATGAAAAAAAATATTTTGCTTTATAGATCAATCACTGAGGTATGCTAAAACAATTAGACGGCTCTCTCTCGGTTTCTACCGCCTTTGGTAGTTGGCGAGGGGCGTAGCCGATGGAAACCTCGAGCTCGCCGTCTAATTGTTAATTATTACATTTCTTGAAATAATATGTAGTGGTGAACGAGGAAAGTTGGAGAAATTTCCACGATTAAGTATAATTGATAACGAGAGGCTAGGAAACCTCGAAGAACCTTCGCACTGTCTTAGGAATCTGGTAGATCACCCCCCCCCCCCCCCCCACCTTCCTCCACCCTTTTAATTTCGATGATAAATCAACTTTGTTTAACAAGGGTAACACTTAACAGTTTGTTACGACAGACAAACCTGTGGCCCTCAGATTCCGGATCGAATTGGAATTTGGAAATGCTGGTTTTTGAGGAGAGGGGAAAACCGGAGTACCCGAAGAAAAACTTCCACGAGCAAAGACGAGAACCAACAACAAACTCAACCCACATATGACGCCGAGTCCGGGAATCGAACCTGGGCCGCATTGGTGGGAGGCGAGTGCTCTCACCACTACGACATCCCTGCTCTCCTCATCATTATAAACTTTATTTCCACTCGGTTGAAGAGTACAGCACATGAGCGCTAATTTCCCCCCAGGAAAAATGGCTAGAAAATCAAAAATTATAAAATTCGAGCTGTAACACAAAAAGGTGAGGAGATACTGTAAATCGATGTTTTTCCTAAAATATGACAAACATGTAGCAGCTCTTAATTCGTCTCACCGACGTCTTCCACAATTTCGGAGCAGAAAAGTTTGATTTGTTATTGTAAGTTTGAAGATTTCTCAAAATATTACTCTTATATAAAATAGAAATAGTGTTCACTAGAACTGCCCCCGGTTTTGACGATTTGTATTGAATATAAATATTGCGTATAGGACTGTTTAAGTTAATATTCACTGAAATAGTCAACATATTGCTTTGTAAATCTGACAATGAAATCTATGTCAATCGTACAATATGTGACCGTTCACGGGAAAACGTACGCTAACGGCTTTCAGTTAAACGAGTAAAACGAACGGCTGCCGAACGGGTCACAAACGAGTCACCCAGCCGTTTAAAACGGCTTCCACTGAACGTTCGAACAGGTAATTGAGTATTCCGAACGGGTAGCCAAACAGTTCGAACGGCTCGTAAAAAATTTCGAACGGGTGACCAAAACGTTTGAACGACTCATAAAAATTTTCGAACAGGTAAGCTAAACGTTCAAACGGCTCATAAAAATCTCAAATGGGTGCCCTAAACGTTCGAACGGCTCGGAAAAAATTTAGAACAGGTAGTCAATGATTCAAGTAAGCCAAACGACTTGCCGTGATCCGTTCGTTTCGTTCACTTCGAACGAATTCTGTGGCGTGAACCGCCAAACAGCACACTTAAATTAATTTTAAACGGATAGCTATAAAATCGTTGAAACTAGTGCTATTTCTGCTTTATTTTACTGCTGAATTTCATAGAAAGTAGACTTCAAAAAGGCAAAGAGCATTCGCTGACGGGTTTAGTAAAGAATAACTCGAAGGGAAAAAAACCCCTCAAATCAACAGTGAATTAATGCATACTTATTTGGTATTTGCCTTGATGTGTTTATTCTCGCTATTTTACAAACTAAATACATGACTTTTTGTATCTAGCAGCTTTCGATACATTTCCACGCTAATCTGTCCGACTTTTGACTACAATCAAGAGCACATTCCCACATTCGGCTGCTATTATGCCTCCTGCGGGGGCAAATAGCATTCTCTAATATCCAATTATATTTTTTGTTTTATTTTCGAAAGAGAATTACTTAACATGTAATCAAATGAAACTACTTTAGTTTACTCTGAATAGCTAAACTTGAGCCTTTCCGAAAAATACCATACTATTCAAGCCGAACTCATTTAGTTTATGGCGAAGCTTTATCAAACGTAAAGTGTACACACAAAATCTTCACTGCTTCTTAACTTTAGCTCCTCTTACGACATCATTGTGTACGGTTTAGGTGTTGAATCTCCTAAAATAAGTATTTCCGTTTTCTCATAGTTGATACGAAGACCTGATTAAAGCTTACACTCTCTTTCTTGAATTATTTTATGCTGTCAGTGATGTAAAATTTATACGCATTCCACGAAATGCAAGGGTCTCCTTGTGCACCGCAGATATATATTAGGGTATTTTTCGGAAAGGCCTATTATCACACATCCCTGCCACCTGTAGATCTTTACATTCACGCGTTCATATGATAAATAGCAAAATGTTTGTTTGTCTGCCAAAAAGTTGTAAGGCTTGGTTCACAGCTTTTAAGCTTCCTATAATCTCCTGTGTCTAGCTTGCTAAATTTTAATTACCGTAATTTCAGACATTGTTTGAAATAGCGTGTGGGAACAATTCCAGTTGTGGAGTTATTAACTGCGAGTTGGGGGCTACGCTGGCAAATTGCAACTACAGTCGCCGCAACTCGCAGCTTCACACCTCGCTCATAACCCATATTAGTCTCTTTAAAACGTTTATCCTAAGTAAAAAGGTTAGTTAAGGAAAAACATGTCGTTTTAGTTCGTGATTCCATGATTCCAAACAGGCTTTCTAAAAGAAATTAACACCTATCTTTGCCATCAAATGAAATCTAGTTTGACTGGCGAGATATTAGGTTGTTAGATTTAAACGATATCTTATGCAATAACAATAGAATCGGCTGTGTCATCAGTACACCGAAAATTACGTTCTAAACCACTAAGCAACTTTCCATAGCAATTTGTTTCCTAAGCTGGATTTCTTTAGGGTTAACAGGAATTGACTCAACCCTTACGCGCCAAGTCATTTTCCACTTTCCTGTATTTCGTTTACGATTTTCTACCTTTTTCTGTTACTTCTAAGGTTTCCAAAGCACCTTTAGATTGAAAGCTCAGCAAAAGGACAGCATCACTCAAACATGGCGTCGTAGTGATCATCTAGCGCACATCAAGCATTGTTATAAATATTATTCGCTGGCCTGTTTCTTTGACAGCCGTTTCCTCCAAGTTGCCTTCTCCCCCTTATCGTCTTCACTTTCAGCCTTTGCCTTTTCTTTCTCCTCTTTCTTCTCAGCTTTCTGTCTTTCCTTCTCCTCTCCCTTCTCTTTCTTCTTCTCTTTCTCTTCTTCTTTTTTCTTCTCCTTCTCACTCTTCTCTTTCCCTTTCTCTTGCGTCTCCTTACCTCCCGTCGCTTCCTCGACCGCCTCCATTCCAGGGCTCGCAGGCACACTGAGGCTCTGTCTTGGGCTCAATCTGGAGGGAGAGCCTGGTACTCCGCTTTCTCTTCTCCCCTTCTGGTCTTTCTTTGTTTTCTTATCTTTGACCTTGTCTCGCTTTTTCGATGCAGTTTCAGGGCCTTGGTCCGGCGCTGAAACTGTAATCTGCGGCGAGCCCGCTCCTTCGATAGTATGTCTTCCCTTTATCCCGGCCGGTTGAAACTTGTCGTAAATTTCTTTTGGCTTGTCCAACGAGAACAGCACTGCTTCCACGAAGATCACTGCTCCCATCATGATAGGGAAGAAATTCGGGAGAAAAAACTTGCCGAAATTCACCGCAAGTGTAGTTACAATCAGACCAAATCCTAAGGCGTTGATTGTGTTTTTCAAAGAACCCTCGATGACCGGCGCACCAGCCATTTCTCACGTTTCAAGGTCGCGAGAAGATAGTCGCAAGAAACGAAGCTTATGTCTTGGTTGTTTACACAGAAATGGACATTTCGGTGCAAAAACAGCATAATATATTGCAAAATTAAGACGTGATCACGAAATGGCACATTTTCACTTCACAAACAAAAGACCACCCGCAATTTTGGTGTGGGATATTTTGACGCTTGTTAATTATGCAAGATGGCAAACAAAACTTGAATGTGTTTCTCCTGCCAACGGAATAAACAGCGAAGAATTTGGGGGTGATCCAGTTTAATGTGGTACAGGGAAAGCTCCTAGTTTCACGCAATTTTTTTTTTTTTTTTGAAAAAACATTGATGGCAACATGAAAGAGAATAATTTGGGGCACAACTTGTCTGTTTCTAATTAATTAAAAGAGCAAAACGGCTGAAATGTTGCACGCTTGTTCAATCATCTCCCTCGTCTCTACTTGCTCTTTTCATAACATGCTCGATAACTATGCAAACACGTCAAAATAATGCTTATTAACATTTTACATTCGATGTTTGTCAGTGGCAATGTTATTGCTCCAATTTGAGCCAAGGATGCTAAAATATTGAAAAAAAAATTGTAAATAGTTTTGGCACCTTGCCACCGTAATAAGCGTCAAACCTACCAGTTTTTAAATACTGTAAAAAATTGAAATAAGCAAAGAAATCCTGTTAGTGGTATATATTCAAGTACGCTGTCTAAATTTTTAAAACTGAGCCCGTTATGGTTGCAGTGGAACTCTCAAGAAATAATGCTGTGCCAATACTTGTAAGCCCCTGTCCAATCCGTAGGTAGAGCTTTGCATAAAATACTCCCAATGGCTAGCTCATGCTAACAAAGAAATCATTACGGTATATGTCATGGAGGGGATTTGAACCTCGGGCTGGCTGAGTGAAAAGCAAAAATGCTATTCTTGCGCCGTCTGCATGACCAGGGTATCCACAGCGTGCTAACTTATGTTATAAAAGCATTAAGTAAAAACCAGTACACAACTGTGTTTGTATTAAAGAACCAGCGCGACAAAATAAAAGTACCGGATCCTCCAGTAGTAAAGGATCTAATCAGTAACAAATTGAAGAACAAATACAGTCAAACATCTTTATTACGGACACCAAGGGGACAGGGATAAGTCTCCGCATTATAGAGGTGTCCGTTTTAGGGAGGTAGGCTTTATATGGACTTCGGTCTCCCAGGGACCACTGAAGTGAACTGTCCGTAATAGAGAGGTGTCCGTACTAAAGAGGTGTCCGTAAGGAGAGGTTCCACTGTAATATAAAAAAGAACAAGGCTGATTCATCGGTCAGGAAATATATTTTTGCAACTTTTCGAAAGGCGCGGCCTTTCTTCTTCAGGGTCTTTTTCAAACTATGACAAAAGACGTTACAATTTCTTTTTTGGATGATAGAAACATTGCTCGGGGCCAAGAGTTGGGTGGGGGGAGGGAAACGTACGGATTGGGGAAGGGAGGAGTGGGAGGAGACACCCGAGTTACCATTCAAAGCCATTCACATAGATATATACTAATTTTGTTTCTATTATAATAATGTCTTTAATGAAAAAAACTTTGGACTAAGAAGTAGAGCGTTTTTTTTTTTTTGTTTGTTTGTTTGTTCGTTTTGTTTTGTTTTGTTTTGTTTTGGGTTTTTTTTTTTTTTTTTGCAATTTCCATAATAATGAAGATTGAAAAATACGTACAACGCTTAAAATTGAATACTCTAAGAAAGTAACACAGTGGAACCTCTCCTTGCGGACACCTCTTTAATACGGACACCTCTCTATTACGGACAGTTCACTTGGTCCCTGGGAGACCGAAGTCCATATAAAGCCTACCTCCCTAAAACGGACACCTCTATAATGCAGACACTTATCCCTGTCCCCTTGGTGTCCGTAATAAAGAGGTTTGACTGTATAACTGTTACTATATACTTTGGATACATGAACGGAGATTGCTAGTTACTTAATTTTGGACAGTCTTAGGGCAGTAGCACAGGAGGGAGCTTCGAAACAAAGAACACTAGGATTATAGGAAGAACTGACATGAACACTTTTAGCGTCAAATGCAGGCTTTGTTCCACCCTCGTATCACTTTTTAATTCAGTTTCATTTATCTTAACATTACATAAAACGTGGTTAGCCATTTAAGCTCTAAGCACTAAAAAATTACGTTAATTTTGCTAGCAGATGTCATAACTGTGCTTAATTTGGAACTATTTGCCTTGTTGGTGTATCCTGTTTTCCTGACGATTTGTTGTTAGAACAAGTGGAATTATATTCTGATCATTGTTGGGTCAGAGCTCGTTGGGTATTGCTTACGTGATCAAACGCGAAATGCTTTCAAAAGCATAAAAGAGAACGAGTTTGAAATGTATAAGGAGAAGTGATACTACTTTCAAATTTAAGACAAAGTCTTAGTCGGGGTGGGATAACACAAGATTACGAATCTCTTCAGTAACTACTTGTCGAACAAAATTGGAGAGGAACACAAAAACTTCTCGTCTATTTTTAGTTTATTTTAGGAAAAAACCCTTTACGTGAGTAGTTACAGCTAATGAGTGAAAATACACGACGAGTTATTTTACTTTATTTAGATAAATGCTTTGGTATACCCACACCCCTGGGTTTCTTTGTAACCCTTGAACGATATGAGTCTGATATGTAACAGTTGAAATAAGATGAAAGTAAAGAGTTTACAGAATTTATTAGTGTTGAGTCATACAAGAGGACAATTTATTTTCAAGCATAACTTTAGTATTTAATTTAAAAAAAAAAAAGAATTTCCCCTGAAATTAATTTCTTTATGTTAACGCACGATATCAAAGGGGCCAAAATCTTGAACAAAACGTGTTAAGAAACATGCAAAATGCGCTCATATTTGTCTTTCTCCCTGGAAGAAAACAAAGGCAATTTCGTAGTAAACCTTCTCTCCCTTAAACATCACTCAATCAGTTACATTGAAGGTTTGATGATTCATAAAACCTCTGAACAACGTAGAAACAACATCGATAGATGCGAAGGGAGGATTGAACTGTCGATCTATGAATTTAAATGTGAAATTTGTAAGTGTACTAGTGACAGCTATGGCGAAGACCACCTGTAGGAACCACGCCCAAAGAAAAATGATAAACACTCCCCAAGTGAACACAAAATAACTTCTGGAGCAATTCATTATTCACAAATCGAGAGACAAACTTCAATGTAGGAATCAAATTCGAGGCGACTAAAATCAGGCTATAAGAGGATATTGTTGCCAGTCACTGCATAACGACAAACACAGAATGCTTAAAATTCTAGTCCAATTGCAATCTTCGCTTTCAGTAAACTGAAATAGTATTTGCTGGCTTTTGTCAACTTTTTTTCTTAGCTTGTCTTTTCTTTAACCTTGTCCGCCTCAGCCGTCTTCTCTTCTTCAGTTTTCTTCTTCCTGCCAAACAGAATTAGCTTGATAACTTTGAAAATTGCGAGCACTATCAATGTTACGCATTTCTTGATAATCTCCAAGCCGTACGACCACAGGAGCGCAGACAGAACAGCGAACAAGAAAATGGCCGCTATTCCCAGCAACGACATTTCCACTTGGATCGCTCGTCGTGTAGAACCAAGGTCAAAATGACGTTGTTTTGATACCAATGTCTGTAAAATGAAACGTGCTCTGTTGAAACCACGAATTCTTTACCCTTCCTGCTTTCAGTTCTGAAAATTTTCCTTGCGGAAACTATGAATTGAAACTTCTTCACTCGATTAGGAGCAAAGAGATCACCATGACAGCGTCCACTTGCATGGCTGTTGTCAGGAGTTTACTGTTTGTTTGAACCGCCAAACCGTTGTGCTTTGAAATTCACTGCGTCTTGCGGTCTTGTGCGTCGCGCAAGTTAAAATATTGCAAAACACCTGCAGTTTCGTTTTTTTAGTAATTAGCAATTGTGTTCTTAAGACGGACGCCAAGATTCGATTAACATTTGTATCAGTTTTCAAATTGTTACATGTTTATCCTTGTGCTGCCAGTGAACTACCATGTCAAACATGACTCTCCCTGGCAAAAAAATAGTATTAACGTTCCTTTCTAGGTGTCTTATTACCTTCGTTAGAGTTCCTATAAGGTGACAATTTCATTTCAGTACACGTAGTTTCACGGTAAAATAATCAGTTGTGGCATTTGTTTGGTGCTTTAGAATGAATTTTATTATACGTTACATTAAAAATTAATCTTTCGTTGTGTTTCCGAGAGCGGATATGTTTAAGAAATTGAAACTGTATCGTTTGATATATTCGGTCTCTCGGTCTTTATTTTGACACATTTTCTCTTGCTTATGGTAGTTTAGTTCTACGCGTTTCAAAACATTCACAATATTGAACTGGTAATAAAATAATTAGTTTTCCCAGCTGAAAATTTGTGTCTACCAAATAAAAACAGTGGAACCATGTTTTACCGATGTGGATAAAATAATATGGTGTTCTCAAGTTTTTTGCCTCCAGAATAGCCACCACACTCGTCTCGTGGTTGTTGAAATTTAACGTCTTCTCACTGACTTCAAATTGAAAACGTTCTGGGAATTTAGTGATACCTCGATGCAATCTTCTAGTCGAGGTGTCCTTTATTCTCATCACCAGTTCTTCTTTGGAGTGTTTCAGTTTTTAAAGTCAAATTAACTGTGAGTCACTAGATGGGCAGTGAATAATTTAAATGCCGTCACCCTGATGACACACAAATTCTCTCTACTTGTCTCCATACCTTTCAGCTTATATTAGCAGTTGAGAACATCAACTCTGAGTGATCAGTTCATTTATTCTCCTCACTTTCTTGCCTTACTGTGTATGGATAACTCGAGGAGAAATTAAACTTTCATCAGTATGTGGTATGTCACTAGTGAAGACATAAGCAACCTGCCGGTGGTATTTCCCCGATCAGTTCATTTCTTCTCTTCACTTTCTCTCCTTTCTTTTTATGGATAACTCGAGGAGAAGTTAAACTTTCATCAGTATATAATCTGTCACTAATGAACGTGAGCCACTAGCCTCTCATGCAGTCGTTTTTAGGGGACTCGTATTACCTCCTCCCCACAAACGCCTGCTTACCCAAGCGCCACATTCCTTTCCTATGGGGAGGAGGTAATACGAGTCCCCTAAAAACGACTGCGTGGGAGGCTAGTGAGCCTGGCTGTGGTCCATGTTGTTAGCTAAAAATCCAAATGTTTTATTCAATTGGTCCCAGGAAATTCCAAACTCAGTACAATTCTAAATCTTGCTTACATTGGTTTCCCCAAGTCTATATTTTTCCTCTGGTTGTTTGAATATATTTTGCCGGTGGCTTGGCAATGGGAACTGTACCTTCGTTTTCGGAACCCTTGGGTATCTTCCAAAACCACACTCAAAGGATTCATGTAGTGACTTAATGAATTGGCTTTCAATTGGTTAGATTCAAGATTCAGCAAAAGCGAAAATGAAAGAGCTATTGGCTAGTTTTCAAATTGATACAGCGACGCTCAAGAATTAATGTGAGAGGCTTGAAGCTAGTCGGCCAAGCTTTTGAGCTTTCAATAATTAATTGTTTTACAAGCACTGGTGTCAAGTTAGAAAGAGTAAAACGGTTTTCATAAACAAAACACAGCTTTAATTTTAAAGGTTTGTCTTCAGTTATAGGTTAGAGGACTTATCATACCGAAGGACAGCAATTTCCTTTGAAGACATTTCGTTTCTAAATTGATAGTAAATAAATTTAATCAGCGCATTTAGGTGCTAACGTAAAAAGCGGTGTTCATTTAACAAAAGAGAACAATTCAACTAACTAACTATAATTCCTGACAAAATCATCGTTGAAGTTCTTGACTGAAGGTCTGTGACTTTCAATTGTTTTAACGTCGGGTCAAGCATTTTTGCACAAGTCGTCCAATGGCAGAATTGAGTAGGCATAGTAGCAAATATTTCAAGATTTGTTTCTTCGAATTACCTTCAGAGTGGTCATATTCAAGAGTTCCAAATTCCTCGGAAAACTGATGACAAAAATGACTTGTCTAAATGACTAAATAAAGAGAGTTAATATAACATAATTGTCATTTACGTCGATTCAACAACTTGATGTCAATGTTTGCCTGTGGCTGCTTTTGCTCGAAGCCGGGAAATCGTCGGAAAATTTATCTCGAATTGCAGCCGCATTCCAAGAAATTAGGTTTTTCGAAAGTCGTGCACCTGACAATGTCAAAAATCCAAATGAATAAATAAGAAAAAAGCTATTCAAGCTAATGACAACGCCATTTCACGTTGAGCGTCAGACACTTGAATATGTCTAAAATCCAAGGAATAAACAAGAAAAAAGTTGTGCCAACTATCAAAGCCATTTAAGAAACGTTGAACATCACAGAGTATTCTTGTAGTGTCTATTTGGTAGCCGCTGCCGTCGCCTTTGCTTGAGCCTTCTTCGCTGCTTTGTCTTGTTTATTAATCGCAGCCTGACCCTTCGTCGGAGACTGGCTCCGGCTTGGGGACTGGTTCCCCTTGCTTTTAGTTGGTGAAGACGGAGGAGCTCTGCTGCTTCCTTCTGAGCTCTCAGTCCTTGTCGGCGCCCTCTCGGGTTCGATTGTCTTGCACTTTGTCAGAGTGAACATGCCTACCTCGAAAGCAACCAGCCCTACCATGAAATAAGGAAACCAGTTCCTCGTGAAATATTTCGCGAAGGTGACCAGGAAGGTTGTGCTGATCAAGCCGAAACCAATTACATCGAAGACCATCTTGATTGGTAATCTTAATTCGTCCCTGGAAACTTATTAAGATATTGATTTTGGCTTAAGCACGTAGATTGAGACTAGTTTGCGCTTCGTATTGAAACTTGAAAGCAAATCAACCTTGCTTTGTTTCTTGTCAGTCGTATGTCACGTGAAGGACACGTGTTGTGTAGACGCCTGGCCGATGGCCGAAGATGATTGGCGGATGAAAATGAAAATGTTTATGCAGGTTATTATGCAGAGTTATTAAAGGGGAAAATGTTGTATTGCTACATAAATCGGGCTACTCAATAAAACTTATTCCGTTTTATTTTCGGCTTAACAATAAATTAAAAGTTACGATCGTTGCAATATTTTGCTGGTAATGTTTGATGGTTTTCCGGTAGGAGGCGGTAAATGCCATTTATTAAAACAGTGTTTTAATCCAGAGCGAGAGGTTTTGGCACCAATTTCAGTTAAAGCTTCCTTCTGGTGCTAATATGTAAAGACAACAAGCTAATTGGTTTGCTGAAGAGAACACCTGATACCTTGGCTGCAGGTATATTTGACAACTTGACAGGAAAAGAACAATGGACGCTGGCAGATCACCAGCTGAATGTCAAAACTAAAAAGTTAGTAAGTGAGTCATTAATATTTTAATTGCGGAGTTTCTTGGGTGCGTTTGTTTTTTCCACTGTAGCAGAACTTCGGTAAGTCGAAACGTCCGCGGAAACACAAAATATAGCCTTGAAAATGTCGAAAGTATAAATTACTGGATGTTTAATAAATTATTTTGTATGCGGAAGACAGGCTCCGCTATTCGGGGAAATAAATCCGGACCCGACAGAGCGGCGAACACCGAAGATATGTCGAAGAGGGATCGAGAATCTGTATTTCAGGCTCAAGTCGGTGGGAATTCGATTAGAAATTGGAATTTCGATTTATAATTAGTACCGAAGATTGGGTTAGAACGTCGTGAAAATGGAAAGGTCTTAACGAGTGAAGAGAAAGCAGATGTCGAAAAATGCGCGCTACTGAATAAATGAATAAACGTTCATTTAAGTGTCATACAAATGCAAATTCTAGCACTGAAGCAGCGCTAATCGGAGACACAAGTACCTATAGTATGAAAGCTAAGATCTAAGACAGTAAAAATTTAAATAACTCAGACAACTCCTATTCATATTTATAGCTTGAAATGACCACAAAGAGACAGATACATCACTAATCGAATACGTTAAGGATAGGTTTATGTGCAGTTAAAACGAAATAAAGACTGCATCACAATCAGGAAGCACAACATACGGGGCAACACATGAGCTATCAGATGTATGGTCATCATGATAGACATCGCAAAGTGTCCCCTGGCTCTAATCCTCACCTAAATACAAATAATTTTTGTCAAAAATGAAGATGATATGACAACGACATACAGTCAACTGAGACACATTTCCACATTTCTAAATTTCTACTTTTCCACAGTTGGTAACTAAAGTATTCAAGACACATTTCCACATTTTCCAAATCAGCATAGTGCGTTATTTTCGTGTAAAAATTGTTTCTGCAGTGCCTTAATTACGATTGTATTGTATTAAAAACTGAATCATTGTATAATGCAATTCGAAGGGATTTGATGGCTTAGCGGCCATGGTATGTGAGCTATTATACCATGGCCGAGAAATAGCGACCATTAAATTGTCTGCTGGTTATTCTTGTATAGCGAAATCAGTAAGATCTAGCAATGTTTCTTGATTGTTTTTAATAAAAACAATTATTCCACTTGCGCTTGTTGGATATGAGATGATTATATATGTCTATCATCTCAATCCAATTAAGTATAGCTCAACTCAACTGGTAAACATATAGCTCATGAAGATAGAGGAAATGATCACCGAAGAAAAAGTGCTCTGATGTTCAAGCAAATTCTCCCAAGCCATACAATTAAAATATATATTGAGAATTGTGAGGAGAGTTGACATGTTGATATTGGTGATCAATTTACAGCAGTATTCAAAGAAAATGGTAGTTAAAATGGTTTGTGTTCAAGACAGAGAAGTTCTAGAATTAGTTGTATAAATAACCAAGGAAAACGGCTTTTGTTTCAATAGAGCAAGAGATTCAAGAAATCGCCAGGGCCCGGTTGTTCGAAAGCCGATTAACGCTAATCCAGGATTAAAGTTAAACGAGGGTTTCATCTCGCTCGTTAAAAATGGTTTTAAAGGCTAATTTCAAACTAAAGGTAAAGAAAAGTCTAAGTCAAAACTGAGGGACAAAAATCTTTTGGAAGAATCTTTATTGATTAGTAATTAAAACTCGATTCAAAGTTCACGTTAATCCAGGATTAGCTTACTCGGGCTTTGAACAACTGGGCCCTGTAGGCTGCGTAGGAGTCGTTTCCGTTTCCTTCCAGCCAAGCGGGGCAAACGCACGAGGGCATTGGGTAAAAAGGAGCAAAAAAGTAGGAGCGGGGGGGAGGGGCGGGGAAGGAAAGGACACACGAGAGAGTTCTTTCCCGCCTCGGCCATATTTTCATCTTTGATAAACGGTTAACCGATGAGGTTTTGGTCTATGAGTTTGATTGACAGACGATTGGCCAATGGTAATACATCATTGCCTCCCGTTCGCTGACGAACGGTTTTGGTAAAATGTCTGGGGTCAGCGGCAGGCGTTTCCTTTCCTTCCCCGCCCCTCCCCCCCACTCCTACTTTTTTGCTTCTTTTTGTCCAATGCCCTCGCGCGCTTGCCCCGCTTGGCTTGAAGGAAACGGAAACGACTGCTACGCAGGCCGCTGGGCCCAGTTGTGTATCAGTTTACAATGAAAACCACCGGTTTCTATTTGGTAGGGAATGGCGCTTTTTACCAGCGCTGATTGGCTACTCGAACTACGAATAGCCAACAAAATCCCGAGTTTGGATAGCCAATCAGAGTGCACGAAAAATACTAACGACTGGTTTGGTAGATACTAGTAGTTGCTATTTATCTTCCCAGCACTCTCTTGAATTTCGCGCGCGAATTTTTTTCGTCAATTGCTTAGAAATAAAGTGATTAATTTGTCCTATCTATCCACGGTTTAGTACATATAGTTATTCACATCAATGTCGGCGATTTGCCTCACCACTCTCCGGTAAATAATTGTTCCAGTCAGTTTACGTCACGCGGGACCAGTATTTCTGAGAGTGAAATGAACATTCGAATTCGTTTTTGTAACGTCCGGCATTTGAATGGAATCTTGAAGATTTCTCTGGAAATCATTCCGAAAAAGACGCATTAACTAAAAAAAAAACGATTCAAAATACTTGGGAAACAAGTTTTATTCTTGAAATACTTAATGCTGTAATATAAAGAAAAATTCACAGCTTTATACTGTCAATAAACTAGGGACATTTCTACGGGGACTCTGAAATCTCGTTGGCGATGTTAAAAACGGACATCTAAATTTCAAAACTCCGACTTCAAATTTCAAAAATACTGGTCACGCGCGATGTGGATTGACTGTAAGTAAAAATTATTCCACACCAGTTTCCAAAGGAAAAGGGTTTTCTGATGAAGATATGACAAGAGGGTTGAACAATGTTTTTGGTTTTTTTTTGCAACTTTTTTTTTATTTTCAAAACCAACAGTGTTACAAAAATATCAGCAAGTACAAAAGTCGACACATACAACAAAAGACTTACAGACGAGAGAGGTGCTTACAGGGAAAAAATACAACAGTTTTCTACAGCCGTTTTTCTTTACACAGTTTGATGGCAGTGGTGAAAAAAAATATTTACATCAGGTAATTAAGGACAGTTGGGAAGCTACCTCTATGCACTAGGGAATGGGGAATAAGCTTAGAAAGATGTGACCCTAAATTTTCTTTCTGGATTTCAATAGCGTTGGTTAATTAATATTGAGGAAAGGGAAAAGAGGTTCCCATTTCTTTTGATTTGCTCTAGATTCATAAGATTCAAAGTGAAATTGTGATTTCAGAACCAGAAGGAAGCTTTTTAAAAGTGGAATCTTATTGTTTAGCCTGCAACACCATATGAAATACCTCGCTAAAAGAAAGCACAAGTTCAGTTGAAGGGAGGAAGTGGAGTTGTCGGACTTCAGACCCAAAAAATGGCCGCATTTATTAAATAGTTTCTTGGTATTAACTTGAACGCTCTATCCTTTCAACCAAATTATCCCAAAAAGGAGAAACCTTTGGACAGAGTCAAAATAGGTGGGCTAGGTTTTCTGAGGAGCCGCTGCAGAAAGAGCAGTTCTGGTCTTCTTTAATACCAATTTTTGTGAGGAAAACGTTTGTGGCTAGGATTCGGTAAAGTTTACGAGGTTTGTGCTTTTGGTGCACTTAGCTGCTAGCCCATAAGCGGCTTTCCAATGAGGAATCCAACAACAACAACAACAACAATACTTTATTTGCCCACGATACATCTAGGAGTGATAAAAACTCGTTAAAACATATGCGTGAAACGAAAAGCATCAAAAAGAAAAGAAATAATTTAAAAATTACTTAAATTACTTAAATTACTTAAATCTTAAATCTATCTAGAAACCTGCTTCTTCAAAAGACATTTAAAAGTAGAAATATCCTTGGCATTTCTAACATACGTAGGTAACGAATTCGAAAGTTTTGCAGCTAGAAATAAGAATAACTTATGGCGCCATTCTAGATTAAAATTGGGTGGTGTTAAAAGTGTCCCCGACCCTCTTAAATTAATTTTCGTCAAAGGCAAAACTGTTTTTCCATTTCAATTGGCTTTTCACTGGTGAGGTGCTTTTGGGGAAAGAAGTTTCTTGTATACTAACCTGTTACCCTAATCGCTTTTAAGAAATGCGTGGAGGAAGGAGTCGGGTGCTATTGTATCCCCAGTTTCCTTAGAAAAATGCGCATTGCAATTGTATCGAAGGGCTGATATAAGGCCAAAGTACTTCAATTGCTTTACTTGTATTTTGTGATTAAATTGCGCGAGTAGAGGGTTGAGACAAGATGGTTTTTCGGTGTTTTATACTTGAAGATAAATCCAAAACAGAAAGTAGTAATGCAGAGTGAAATAATGAGGAACGCGGCGATCGGTGGGAAATTTTTCCTCCACTTGCGTTTTTCTCCGAATTTCCGGATTTTCGCTCAAATGAAAGGTTTTCAACCTGAGTACTTCCATTGGTTAGTGTCGTTTGTATTACAACATTTTTCGAAAACTAAATCTAGGAATTTTTCTCAGTTTTCCTGGGTAAAGGGGTAAAAATCGACGTTTATGCTGTAATCCTAACTCAGTGTTTTCTAGGACCACAAAGACCCAACTCAAAGAGATTGCAGTGATCATTCTCCGATCTTGTCTGTATTCAGTGTTTTTCTCTCTGTATAACAAAAAACAACATTTCCAAATCCAATTCTACCTGGAAACGGTGGACGAATAGCCATTCTGCGGATCAGTGCCACTGAAATTCCCATATTTTTATTTTATTTATTTATTTATTTATTTATTTATTTATTTATTTATTTATTTATTTCTTGTTGCCTTTTGTAGAAAGTACAGGGGCCCCATGTGTCTGCGTTTTTTAAGGACATTTATTACTTTATTTTTGTTTTTATTCCGGCGAATTATACGCTGTCAATCGAAAGCACACTCTGCCTCGCTATTTAAATTTAAGACATGACGTCACATACCCCATTGACTTTGTTAATAAGCGTGACACGTGTGGATAATTCAAGATTTGCATTTCTTTTGAAAAGCAAACAAAAAGCGACTCTTGGTGAAAATTTATATTTATTATACTTTAATTCTGACCCTAAACGTACAAATGCACTCGTAACAATTAAAAAACTTGTCCTTTTAACATAGAAATAAATGCGGGGAAGAATTAACTTAAAATAACCGCCGTTAGGTGATCAGATATGATCTGCAAACCCTGGCTCTCCTGGTAGCAAATGTTCTATATTACCTACTTTGTCAAAGGGGATTTTCTCAGCGTAGTTCAATGCTGAGATTTTCATTCAAATTCATTGGAAAATGAAACTTTCACAACTAGCGCATAAAATCTAGAACTTTTCGTTTTTGTAACGCAGGTCGTCCAATATTGTTCATCGACATGCTTCAGTCAAACGAAAATTATCATTCGTTCGCCAAGGAAAGTGCATATTAGAAAGCAAAGGGCGAGCGTTTGTTTCCCAGTTACACTATAACTATTTATTGTCTTGTCTTCGCTTCGGATTCCGCGACAAAAAACCTGCTTTTCGCCTCAGAAACGGCCCAAACCGTTCATCGTTTCATCAAACATGGATTTAACCTCGTGAATTTTCTGTTCCTCCTCGTCTATCTTGTCCTTCAAGACGTTAACTTCGCCCTCCAGCCTACCAACCTTCCTTTCCGCAGCTTCACACCGTATTTCTTCATCGCTTCTTAGTTGCTCTAGCTCGCGGACTTTATTTTCGTATGCCTCTTCGCGATCGCATCGTTTCTCCTCGGAAATTGCCAATTTGCGCAAATTTCTGCCCACAAATTTGTTCTGCTCCTCCAGCTCGCGGCCCTTCTCTTCCGCGGCTCGTAATCGCAGTCTAAACTTGTCGAGTTCTCGTCTTAAATTCTGCATTCGGCGCCAGCACTCCGCGCATTTATTCTCGCTGTAGTCGGCCGATTTTTCGTATTCCTTGATCGCAGCTTCAAGTTTATCCATTTTTCGTTCGTCCTCCTCCTCTACCTCATCTAAAATCTTCCGCTGTCGATCTTCTTTTTCTAACCTCGCGAGCTCGCCGCGATACGATTTTTCTTTGTCGAAAATGCGATCCTCGACAGCGTCGAGTTTATCCTCCAGCAGCCGTTTCCTCCTTTTCAGAGCCTCGACTTCTTTCTCTTTCTCATCCGCTTCATGTCTGGCGAACGCGAGTTTTTTCGTAGCCGCCTTTTCTCGCTCCTCAGCTTGGTCGATTTCGTACCTCAGTCGGTTAGTTTTGGCTTTAAATTCGTTCATGTTAGTGTTTAGACTGAATGTTTGATCTTGGCGTACCTCGCTGTTTATAATTTCCTTTCAGTAATAAGAAATTCACCTGTTTCGCCAAATGGAATAAATTATGACAATGCTAAGCCAATCAAATCTCGGCTAGGACGGGTGGTTGTTTAAGATGTTTTGACCAATAGGGTTTCGATGCAATTTCCAAATGAAATCATTGTAAAACCGTTATCTAGTGTGACAGCAGTTAGGTGAAAAATTATTAAAATAATGCTCTTATAAAGTAAATAAAAATTCATTGCTTCATTCAAAGAGCAGTTGACTAGACATTTGAAACAATATCCTCAACATACTGCTGAAATTTGACCCACAAATGAATAAAGTGAAAATAAAATGAATACAACTTTCAAATAATTTAATTTGTCAACAGTAACCATAATTTTCAAAATTATTAGGTTTCCTTCGAAAGAACCTTTGGAAAGTCGAGAACACAAATGACAAACAAAAGTAAATATTTTCGGCATTCTAGTTTTTTGCTTTCGAACCATATCGACGAACGGCACAATTTCGAATTTAAAACATTAATAAAACTGGTGGAGTCGTGTGCCGCAGCCAATTTTTTTTTCTTAAGATTTCCTTGCGATAGCTGTCGTTGATCTGGTCGTTTTTTGTAGACATGTAAACTGCTTCTTAAGATGTCTGTTACAACAAGGGTCTTAAAATCCGCTTTCCCAGCGTCTGATTTGAATGTTTAAAAAACGTTGGAGTCCGCGGTTAAATTCGTGTACTGTTGCTAAATGGTCGAAACTGAAAACTATGGAAAACCACTTTCCTGTGGTGCTATTTCTTATACTGTACAAGGTGGTTCTAGCTTTTGAGTCTGTGAATGAAATTCTTAAGTCATACCATTCAATTGATAGCTACTGAGCAGTACTTTCCTGTGGCACTGTTTGTTTTGCTGTACAAGTTGGATTTGACTTTTGATACTGGGTGAAATTCCAAAGTAAAACAATTCAAACTGAAAGCTAATGAGCAGTAACATTTCTGTGATGCTTTTATGCCTTTTGTTTGTTTCCTTCTCTAAGTGGCAATTTAACATCACCAGTAGTTTGCAACCAAGATTCAACAGGTGTAAAAGCAGAACCCCAGCTGGTTGATTAAAAAGTTATTTGTCTTCCCTGTTGGCGTCCATTTTGTCATGCCCGCGAGCGCTCTGATTCTAATCTCATTTGCTCAAGCTGACACCCTTCGGACAACAATATCATTTATTCGAGATAAAGAAAAAACTGCAGCTGAACACAAAGAGACAGTGGCAATATTAGGCGCTAAGCCGCATTAGTTGATACTTAAGGTTCTCGACGGCGAGTATTGGAATCTGCTTGAATCAATCGTCATCGACTTGTAAAACAATACAGTGTAAACGTCACTATTCAAATGAATTCGCGGTTTTCAAACGTCGTCGCGATTATTCTAACTCGTTTTAAAAGTCAAATGTAGGTGACATTTCCTTGAGTTGTATTCTTGGAAACCGCACCCACATGAAGTTTAGAAAGAGAAAATGTACCAAAAAGTGCAATGCACGTGCAGAGTTGTTGTTTTGGTTATTTAGCCTATTGCTTTTTACTTTTTTGACGTTCTCGTTGCCGTTGCCATCCCCATCTAAAAGCTTTGGTCAGTTTATGAGGCAAACAAAAAAGATATCCTCCTCTCAGTTATAGCCATGAAACCTTAAATATAGATATAGTGGCGGCATGATGAAAAATAACCAAATAAGGTGAAAAGCCAATTATACATTCGGCCATTACTCAGATAATAGATGGAGATTTTACCATATAAAGCATACACCGATTTGTTTTTAATTCTAATGAAGGATGTAAAACGTGAGCACCTGGTCTACACGTGTTAGTTGAAGATGCTTTCACATTGTGCTAAAAAAAACCCAGACAGTCCAAACCTTGTGACGATTATACCATTCCTCCCTTTCTTCTCCGTTTACCGTCGATGCGGTTTCAAAATTTAGGTTCGGTCGGTCGACGATAAACGGAGAAAAAAAGGTTGGCCTTAAAGTAATAATAAAAAGATTCTCGAGTGCAGACCTTACTAAATTGGAGATTGCTCCTCATCAGTAGTCTGTGATATCGGAGGAGAAAACCTAACAGCGAGACAAAGACAAACGTTCAATGCGGTCTGCGCTAACAAACAAGCGAACCTTAATTAAACGGGGCCCCACAACATAATCTGCGAGCGCGTACACCTTTTCCGGATTTTGTTTCACCCGCCACAGTTTCCTAAAGCTTGCTGCAACTTAAATTTTCAGCTAAGTATCCGTGGAAGGGATTCAGCTGTATTCGCTTACACAAATATGTCTTTAAAAGGCCATAAAACGCCCTGAGAACACAGGAAACCACATTTTAAGTTGTTTGCTAAATGTTCTCGTTGCGTACCTGGGATTAAAACACAAACGAGATACAAGCAAGCCAGGGTTTTTTCACGTTTTAATCGAATAGAAAGTTTTTCTTGAAATTTCCACAAAATCTCAAGCACAATGCGGTGTGAAGTGATCAAACCACATTTCGGATCGATGTGACGTGGGTCAAAGTGACCGTATACCTAGCTATCTAGCATTGCTCTATTGGTCCGCTCTGTCGAGTTGAAGTTTAGTTGCCGAAAACTGGCCCGACCGTGACCATTAAATTAAAAGGATCATGGCCTTTTGATACAGTAAACACCCGCATATAAGAACACACGATTACGGAGGTCAGGCTGATCGAGCTCTTATTTAACGGGTGCTTAGTGACAAATCAGCCTCAAAGTGTTCTTAAAATCTTCTTATATTTCTATATTAGTAATACGGGTACTACCCAAAAATGCCCCTATATGTAAAATTAGCATAAACTAATAAATATTCTTTGATTTTTATGATCTGTACTGTATCATTGAGCCTATAGATGAAATGACTGGCTTTCCTTCATTATAGGTAATGATGAATAAATACATTACAGTAATTAAGCATGAACATAAACAAGGAAATGTGAAAGCACCACAAAACGTCTTGTTTTTGTTGTACACCTGTATTTTTTATGTAATTATGACACCTTTTCCATTTTATAAGAACATGCTGAGTTTTTCAGGCTGATCTTGTTCTTATAAAATGGGGCTTTATTGGCCAAATTTCAGCCTGGTGTTCTTAATCCATTTGTTCGTTTATGCGGGTGTTTACTGAATTCCAAATTTACGACCCCAATACCTTTCCCTGACGATTTGCAATAATTAACGAGGGCCACTGAATGAAAATACAACTGAATCTTGCAAGAAATACCAGTGAAGTTTGTAAAATGTCTTTATTAATACAATCGTAAAAGTGCACAATTGTGAATAAATACTGATCAACATCTAAACAAATCACAAATTGAAGAAAATAGGCAAATACGCATATATCAACAAAATATTGTTACTTACGAAACTGTTCAAATAAATAACTATGACAAAAATAAATTTAAAATTGTGAAAACTTATTTAAGTGGAAAAAATATTACTTATTCTGACAGGATCAAGATGAAAAAGCCAACAATTTTTACACCGTGTTTAAGACGTGATCGGCATTCAAATTCTCCTCACTATTTTTCATACATTTTCTGTAACAGAACTTGGAAGTATTTGGTCGTACGACAAGATATCTTTTTTATTATCGGGGAAGGGAGAAGTCCGAAGAAAATATGGGTTATAACTACTGTCTGTGCCGTGCTTTTTTTTCTCTTTTTTACAGTCTAATTGGATTATTTGTCCAAACTCTAAAACTACCAATCCTGCTCAGTGCAGACGTTCTTTGGCGGGCGAACACCGATGATATTTTTTACTTGTTCCATCTCTCCTCGGTTTGCTAATCAAGTTGGTGGCTTTAAACGACATGGGCAAATTTTTTGCATGCTTGCCCGATAAATGCGCCTGCTCTGCTGGCCAAAACCAACATGCAGCTCAAACACTTAGTCAAAAACAAACTACTCAGAACTATGTCTATTCGTCTTTAGACAACTACATTTACATGTAAATAGAAAGTATTAATGTCACTCAGTTGAGAAGGCCAATGAACACCTCTCTGGCTAGATCCCTTGGCTAAACTATTCCCATATTTTTGAAGGTGTTTCATCTCATCTGATCGAAGTCGCGTTTTTCTTTACACAAACCACACTGTTCGTATAAAACCATCAGCTGTGGAAAACATCACGAAAAACGGGTTAGCTGTAGGTTTCTGTTGAACAAAAGTTTAAATTCCTGGCCAAATATTAATAGTAATAATAATAATAATAATAATAATAATAATAATAATAATAATAATCTTTATTATGCTTTTAGTTTTTCGGTGTACATGGTTGATCTTTACAATCTTGTTAAGGTAATATACAGAATTTAATTAATTATTAGTGAAAATGATGCGCAAGCAACGAAGCTAAATGAACCATTTGGTTATCTTGTTAGCTCCCTAGCTAATTTAGGTTCTAGATAGCAGGTAAAAGGTAAAAAAATGGAAATGCAAAAGGAAGGAAGAACTTATTTACATGTAACATGTTAACGTATGTTATGTGGTCAACATAAAAGAAAATTAGTTCATTTGTTGTTCTGACAGTAATTAACGTATAATTTGCTTCGAAAAAGCAGACACTTTGTATGTTCAAAGTGACAGATAGTGTGAGTTTGCGTAAAAGTCTTACCAATGCTGTACAAAACCACCTTGGCCTAAAATAAAAAAGAAAAGAAACAAGAGTTCACTTTAAGGCATAGATGCATAGATACACTGATAACTGTCACTGCTTCGTGAAAATTCGGCGTGAAAGAGGAAAACTTACGATCCTTTCCGTTGCCATTTCAAAGACGTAACAGTAAAAATTCTTGGCCATCGTACACGTCGTCTCCCTAAATAAAATGTATCGCGACATTATTTTACAAATAGATGGCAAAATATAGGAATAAAAAGCTGACTGAAAATAAGAAAGACACTAAGGTAAAATATCGGCCAGTCGAAATATCGTGTACTCAAGCCTTTTCATGTTGTGTGATCAGGCCTTGCAGTAATCTTTTTGACTATTTTCATCGCTTTTGACTGATCACGATCCTGTTTGATCCAACATACTAACTGCGAGGATCTTTCTTCAATCTAATCTTTCATCCGCAGTTCAATGTATGATGTTTCGTATATTCATATTCATTTATTCATCGTTCACGGGTATATTACGAACTCACAATATGACCAGCTCCCAGTTGGCTTAATAGCTCAGTTGGTAGAGCACTGCACCGGCATCGCAGAGGTCATGGGTTCGAATCCCGTTCAAGCCTGAAGTTTTTCATGCTTTCTTTTCGCAACTGCTTAACTTGCATACTAACTGCGAGGATCTTTCTTCAATCTAATCTTTCATCCGCAGTTCAATATATGATGTTTCATACATTCATATTCATTTGTTTGATCCAACGTTGAGAAAGATTGATAGTTCACGGTTGCAATAGTGTCAATAGTCTGCGTATACCGAATATGTCCCTTAAAACGCACCCTTAATGAGTAACATGTAGATCACGTGACACTAACAGGCAGGAGGACAACCTTGTCCCCAGGGTCTCTCCACGGGAAAGAGGAGAGAACCTGGCAACGAGTTTGGCCGGAGGAGAGGCGAAGAAAATTTAGAAAAAAATGGAGGAATGAAAAGACAGTTTAGACGGTGTTTAACAAAACCACGTTCTAAGCCGTTTTCGATTTTGCCAGCAATCAACTTAAACATTGTCTACTGCCGACGGTAACAAGAAGGCTTGCATCGCAGACTAGAAAACTATTTATCTACTTAAAATAAACTACTTATAAACAGATTTGGAGGCCCACTGTTTGTCTTACGCCACGGCCTAAGTTAGACTCTGTTTAAATAACTGGCCCTAAAAGTTTTGTTACCCTGACACAAAGGCTATCATCTCCTTTCTGTCTGCTCGCCGACCACATGAAGAAGTCTCAGTAAAGGAGTGAATTCCTAAAACCTGAAAAAATGCATTTGTTTAGTAACGCATTCAGTTACAGCAATGTATACAAACATTTTTGGTTTTTATTTACAAAGAATAACAAATCTAAACGTCTCGGTCTTATTATAAAACAAATAGATTGAATTTTACGCGTTTCATTTTAGTCGGGGGTCTAAATGTCAAACCTTCGACGTCTCTTGGTCCGTCACAACGATGTTCGTCTCAGAAAGGTTCAGATAAACAGCCTGTTGAAAGAAAATAAATAAACGCATTGGAGATTAAAAAAAAGTCAAATCGAAGGAACAGTTCGAGTAAGTGTGTGCATGTATGCAAGTCTACCAAGACGTATGCAAGTCTACCAAGACGTCACTAAACAACAGACTCTTTTAAATAAAAAGAAACGAGAATTTCTCTGGAAATCAACTGAGTGGCTATTCTGTCCACTGTTTCCTGATCGAATTGGAATTTAGAAATGCCAGAGTTCGGAAAACCTGGAAATTATTTCTTCCACATCAAGGTGCCGTGTTCTAATTAGCCTGAGTATCTGTCTTTTCGGGGGGGGGGAGGGATGTCCCTTCCCTCCTCTCCTTAGGAAGGCCTGATACTCACGTTCTAATAAAAAGAACAATTAAACAGACACGTGATATGAAATGGTTAAAAAATGAGACTGGGGTGGGGTGGGAGGGGGGGAATTGAATAAAACCTTTACATTTGTAGTGTACAAGGCGGGACCCCTGATTTTACAAGCGCACGCAAAAAAAATATTAGGGCGCCGGATTTGTAATCCGGAGGCCCCAGGTCCTAGCTCCGCTCTGACCACTTCGAGCTGTTTCAGTGTAGCCCCGTTTTCAAATCTAAGGTCACGCTTTGTAAATAGCAAAATGATCTGCCCCTGCCAGTTGGGATTTTTAACAAATGTTATGTTTAGTCCGTACTATTTCTTTCAGTGATTTATACAGTTTTTCCAATTAGCAATGTAGTGCTAAATACTTCGCGACACTTGAATAGTTAGTTGTTTCTAAAGTTATTTTTCGTGAGTTCTACAACTGAATTCAATAAACATCGTTAACGACATTTAACAACGTTTATTGAATTTTTTTAAAGGGTTTGTAAAACCAAAGATCCATCTTGTAAGCTGGTAAAAGAAGTTTCTTAGAACTTTCATTATCCAATCAAATCAATCACAGTGGTGTAATATTTCAGAAAGAATACCCTGGGTTTGTTGGCTTCTTTTAAAACTTCCAAAATAGAATCTTCTATGACTGCAACACCTCCATCCTGTGAAAGACACGTTAGTTGAAAGTGAATGATTTATCAGCTGCATCAATGAATAACATTATTAGACCGAGTATTCGGTGTTAACTTTTTCTCGCAAAGGAATACTCTCAGGCAGCATAACTTACCTCTCCAACATTCAGCTTTCCGTAATAAGTAGCTGAATATGTTGCACTGCAAAGAAAACCAACATTAATTTACGGAACATCAAGAAGCATTGGTGTCACCGACGGAATTACTTGAATAAATGGTACAAATGTTGATTCTGAGAGTGAATTCCTAAGAATGGCCATACAAAGAAAGCTACTGCGCATTACAATTCTGTTGTTCTGTACAAGGTGGTCCCAACGTTGAGCGGATTAAATCCCATAAAGTGAGTACGACAATTCAAATGACACTTTCCAAGATATACTTTCCCGTGATGCTGTTTTCTAACCTGCATAGGGTGGTTCCAACTTTTGAGCCGGAACAAAAAAAAATTGAGCCGGAAGATGAAATCCTAAAGAGTGACGTTCAAAAGAGCATCAATTGAGCAGTACTTTCATGTGGTATAGTTTGTAATGTCGTAGAAAAAAGGTCTTAACCTTTTGGTGTTTGGATGAAATCTTAAGGTGTGGCCATCTTAAAGCTACTCTACTCTGTTACATTGTTTATAATGCCCATAATGTGGTTCTACATTTTTAGTTTGTTGAGTTTTAAAGGGTTTACATCCCACCCACCCCCACCCTCCCCCACAAAAAATCCCTGATACTAAGACTTTTGTGCTGTTCACTACTAAGACTTTTCCTAAGTGGAAGTTAAGTCGCTCAGTCAGTTACAAGAAAAGTAGGTATGCAAGGAGGAGTAAAATTGATTCAGTACATTGTGTCTGAGGCATGGACTGGAGTCTCTTCAAATCCTGCAAGCTGTTGTGGAGCTGTGCCCAAATCATTCTGGTCGTCCTCCTGGTAGGGGTCAGCGGATATTACAGCCATGCGCTCTGAAGAAGGCGGGAAATCTTTACCGTTGGGAAGTTTACCCTGCAGGAAAAGAAAAAAACTTCTTTTTTTTTACATTACTTGGTGGTTGTGAAATCAGTGTGTCGCATTGTTCAATTTTAAGGGAAGTCCTATATTAACGTGATAGGTCCAAAACGGGATTATTTCAAAGACCTGAGGCGCGTAGTTAAATGGCTCATGTTGCCAGAAAGGAAAAAGTCCCCACGCGTGAATTATTCTCTAAAAGACTACCTTAAACAAACCTACTAAAGCGTGGTTTTCGCTAGGAGTCGTGAAAGCACAAAAACAAACTTTTCACTCTAGCAAAGGAAAGCAGACGCAAACAAAACAACAAAACAAAACATAACTCGACGCAAAAACATGTAGCCAGCATAAAGCGCGGCAGAACGCCGGTACGAAACTGTATCACGATTAGGTTTGGTTCTGGTTTCTGGTGGCAAAAGGAACACAAGGTTTGTTTTAACGAATCACTCTCGACAATCAGCTAAAAAGCGCTCTTAATATTTACCTTACAACGCGACATAACCAGACCACTTAAAACTGAACGTTGCCTATATTCGGACGGCATAGCACCTTCTAAGAAACTTCATGGTAACCATAGATGGGACACTAGTTTGTTCTTTACGAGGTTTTGGCAAAACCGTTTTCTTCATGCTATCAACAGCAAATGCTTCTTTGTTACGTAAACAAACAAGCGTTACATGCGCGCGCCATGTTGCGCGCGCAAACTGCTAAATAAATGTTGTAAGTCACTAAAATATTCACACCTTCACTAGCGTACAAGACACAGGCCTTCCTATGTTTCTCTTCAGTAACTCAGCGACCTGTTGGACATGAAATGACAGTTTGGCAAATAAGAACAATTAAATAAAAAACAAGATGGAATAGCAGAACTCAAGAGTCCGATATCGTTCTTACCTTGGCGGGTTTTGCTTTGTGCAGAGCAATTCCAAGGATCTCGTCCAGTGTGTCACCATACGCGATTCCAGCCTGAATGAAACGAAGTCAATTGTGATTCAAGGAGTAAATTAAAGCCCCGATGGTCTCTCTGCTAGCGATAAGCAATGAAATATGGGGATGCGTGTATTATACAGTGAAAACATTTTTAAGTGTCACTCACATCTTCTGCTGCACTGTTTGTCCTTACACCAGCCACCATCACTCTTCCATTTACTGTCCTGTAGAATGAGTTACATAGGAAACTGTGGTTATTAGATTACAAATGACTTCGAAGTTTTGTACAAAACTGAGAAACGTGACTGGTAACAAGCGCGGGAAAACTTGCAACCGGTACCAAGCACGGGAAAACTTGCAACCGGTGCCAAGCGCGGGAAAACTTGCAACCGGTACCAAGCACGGGAAAACTTGCAACCGGTGCCAAACGCGGGAAAACTTGCAACCGGTACCAAGCGCGGGAAAACTTGCAACCGGCGTACCAAGCACGGGAAAACTTGCAACCGGTGCCAAACGCGGGAAAACTTGCAACCGGTACCAAGCGCGGGAAAACTTGCAACCGGCGTACCAACCGCGGGAAAAGTTGTCACCGGTGCCATGAGCGCAGGAAAACTTGCTACAGGTACCAATTGTTTGACAAGTCAATTGCCACCAGTGTCAAACAAGCGAGCTGTCAATGCGCGTGTCTTTGCTGCACATGGAACTAATAACTTTGCTACAAGTAAATCATACAAAAAGCAAACACCCGTGTGATGTTTGTTTGTCAACACAGGTGATTTTTAAAATGATTCTAGCGCAATTTGACCAGTGATCTTAAACGTCCATTCAAAGTATCACCGACGATTTTATGGCCATTTCACCGCGGCTATTTGGCACAAAGAAATCGCTCCTGTTTCTAATTATAACTCAATCATTTATATGCGATGTTCATTTAGATTCCAAATTTCTGTCTTTGTGTGAAATGAAAAATTAAAATATTTCTCCTTCCGCCGAACCAAAGGGATTTAGTTTGACTTCACGACCTCCACACTCGACCCAGGCCATCTATTGTTCAATGATGCCTGGGTAATACTCACCTCACAACCAAACCGAGCTCTTTACACGGCACAATATCAACCTGCCTGATTTCCTGCATGCAAAGAAAAAACACAGTTTAGCCTGGTATAAAAACCCCGAATAGCTGAAAACTGCAACAAAAAAGATATACTGAAAAGAAAGGACATTAACTCACGGGAATCAGCCAGGTTTCATCCAGAAAACTGCAGTTCTGTAAAACAGAAAGACGGAAAACGTTATAGCCATGAAATATGACCATACTGCAACGAAAACTAAGCAAGAGCTGTTCGTTAATGTCCTTACATGCACAAATTAAATGAGAGAAGAAATCCTGAGATGTTTGCCTAAGATCAGCGAGGTCAACTTATCACGAATATAAGGTGTCTTCTGATCCACTTGACATAAAGTAGTTAAACAACAGGTACATATCAGAAAACGCTTGCTTACTTAACGTACCTTCAAATCTAAGGCAAATACGTGTTTTCCCAACTCCTTCAGTATGCCCATGAACGTTTCTGAAACATGTGAAAACAGTGAGTAAGAAAACATAACACTACACCTCCCACAAAAAAAGCATTTATTAACCCTGGCTATTCTGCGTATTTGGTTTAACTATATCATGCTCGATGTGTTTGTGTACACACGCGTGTACGTTTTGTAAGTGTAGCGTGCGCGAATGCATGCGTTTTTTGTAATGGAATACGTCAGGCTTGTATGCGTGTGTTCGTTTGCTTGCAAATTGAAGAGGGAGACCGCCTAAAAGGGCTTCGTTTGAATTCTTAAAGTCTACTTTGGAAATTAATTTCCTTTTCTTGAAGAGGAAAGAGCAGATTAGTCACGTATTGCCATTGGAAAATAACTCCAGGCTCGAGCATTAAAATGTCTCTAACGTCTTACCTTTCATGACTTGGTCCCGTAAAACCGCAGTGTCATTATACCAATACTGTGAAATAAAGAAACGGTTGACAATAGTTTGTTTGAAGACAAAAGGGTCAGTTGCAAAACAAACCTATAATCGAGAATGATGAGTATTCTAGAAAGTGACGCAGGCATACTCAGAAAAAAGAAATCCGAGTGCTCCTATCAGGAGTCGAAGCTAAGACCTTCCGATTAAAGGTCTTAGGTTCGACTCCTGATAGGAGCACTCGGATTTCTTTTTTCCGAGTATGCCTGCGTCACTTGCTAGAATAATCATCATTCTCATTCATTCACCAGGCTGGAAATATACCATCACATTTCTTTCATAAACCTATAATCCTATCCAGATACAGCTGAATAGTCTTGTCGGGTGGTAAAAAATTTCAAACAAAATAAACAAGTTTGCAGTAAATTAAGTAAGATGAGGAAGTGCTTTCTTTGGGACCTAGATTAGTACAGTTGCACTTGAGACCTATTTGATGACTGCCCAAGGGGAAGTGTTGTATAGAATTCCATTGAGTTTAAAATATTAAAGCACCTTGAGCACGGCTGAATTGGCAGTTAGACTTTGTACTGTGTAAGGAAGCAACCTCTTCATCAGAGCGAGGCGGATGAATTGTCGGCCATACCCCTGGTACGAGTTTACCTGCAATAAAAGAAAACAATACACGTTCCTTATCAGCTGAAAATATGAACTAGGACTGAGAATTAAGGTAAAGTTTCCCCGAGAAACTTGTCAATCTTTCTTCCCGAAAAAAAATTTCTTCGCTTTTTTTGGCAAAATTAACGAAGAGATTTTTTTTTTCGGGAAGAAACTCAGTCTGTTTTCTAAATGCCAGTTTATATGCATATGAAGAAAAGTTGGCTCGGTTATGCAGGTTCGGCACTCACCCTCTCGAGCCAACTGTACTCCAGGAAATGCCAATTTGCAATGCATGTAAATATTCTAAATTTCTCTGAAAACTAATGGCAATATCACGCTGAAACCGTCCAGAAATCGCAGTCGGTTTACACATGCGATTTGAAGTCGCAACCTTGAGCGAGAAAAATTGCAGTGAAGTACAACAAAATTTGTATTAAAAATCAACAGGTTCACCCTCTTCATAAAGGCGAGTTTACGCTGATCTTCGGACGAGGGCCAACTTCAAGCTTCTCATGGAAGCGTTTTGGAATTCAAAACGCATGAGACGTTGTCTCGCCCAGGGCAGCTCGGGTAGGCGGGTGAAGGTCTGGGCATTACACTTACCTTTTTACAAGATTTAACAAACGTGATCACGTGCACATAGGCCAACTTTTGCCTAAAGGGAATAAAACAGTATTAAAAATTAGTGAAAATCATTTGAGATCGATCAAATTATGATATTTGGCCTGGAATCGAATGGAAAGCATTTTGCCCATGTTAACTGGTCTGATTAGATTATATTTACCGCCGGTCTGAGAACATCAGGCCCTACGTCTCCGTCACCAGTAAGAAGATCTGTAACCTCCAAATTTTCAGTCGGAGCTTTTCTGTTTGGACATACACATTCGGATGAAAACTTTCAGACTATTTTTCGACACATTTGGGACGTCCTGTGCTAATCTCGTACCCAGATCTCCCACGGTCAGGACATTCCCGAACCGACGACTGAGATCGGGCTACGAGATTAGTCCTGTGCTAGTTACTTTGGAGAATCACTCCACCAAGTATTTAAAAGAGAGTAAACTGTAGTAAATATAATACTAGAAGAATGTTGACTACACTGTACAAGCAGTCCCCTATTTTTCTAAAGGCTAGTAAAAAGAGGAAAATGCGCGAGCGCGCGCGATAATTTGTTAATTTCCCGTGGGGAACAGTATTCGCGCGCGCGTGGCTCGCTTCTTTTGCCATCCCCAAGAAAATAGCGAGTTTACGCAACATGACGGCTGATGTGGTGGGACGGCAAATTGTGCTTGTGTGACTACCGTGACGGCCAAGTATTCATGACCCTAGATTGTAACATTCCTACTGCTCGTGGTTTTCAGGTTGTCACAGATGAAAGAACACCAGTTTTAGTCGAAAAATACCCTAAAAATGTGAAGGTACTAAGATGTCATGTTGGTCACGCAACGATATTTCACCATCCTCTTCCCTCAGCCGTCCTGTTGCGTAAACTCACTATACGGGACTGCTTGCAGTCTATAGAAGATGAGCCATTTGTTGATCGTAACTTTTTGCTACTATTTTTACATACACTGCTGTCGAACTCACTTCAGGAAAAGATCACCTAATAATTATATTTCTAAGAACTAACACCCACATGCAAGCAGAAACGGTCAAAGCTTCAATGTAATCCGTTATGACTAGTTGCTGACAAATATGATAGCATGAAAAGTGTAGATATGTTCTTCTGTTTGACTTATCATGGTGGTGTTCAATGTGGAGAGAATATAACGCATGTTTGAATAATTAGCCTGCAGTGCAGGCGTTTTTCATGGGCGAGCGCTGAATAATAAATTTAGTTCGCGTATTTGAAGGAGGCTGAGGGGGAGGGGGGGGGGGGGGGCAGGAAATGAGAGCGAAAAAAAACGCCTGCCCGCAAACCCTGTGTAATCGCCAAACGCCCCTATTTATAGTTGCGCTTGATCAGTGCATTTCCGGCTTCATTCATCACAGCTTGTGCAGTCATGTCACGTACTTCGCGTGATCTAAGTTTCTACTTTGAAATCAAGCATAATAAAGTGAAAGTTGTCTCTCTCTCAAAATAAAAAGAATCATGAAAGAATAAAGCTACTGTGTGACGGTCAAATTAGTAAATTTAGTAAAGTTAATTTTCTGCGTTCGCTTTCAGAAGATTTACAAGTGTCACGCTGTGCGCCGCAAAGGTCAAATACAGAATATCAAGCACAGATCAGTTCAAAGTTTTATTCGGGGCTATGCGAATACAAACCTTTACCCGGTCCAACTGAACAGTATGCGAGTCGTCCCCAGTTATCACACAAAGCTGCTGGTCAACTGGTGTATCAATCTTTTTCAGCGGGCAGGCGTATTTTTCCCTCCTCTCCCCCTCCCCCCTCCTTCATTTCTCAGCCAGTCGTCCTCTCCCTTAGGGTCACTTTTGACTCGCTCCAGCCCTCTCGCGCTTCCTCGCCCAAGAACGGACAGCAACGAAGGATTATTCAGCGCTCCCGCTCCAAAAATACGCCTGCATTGCAGGCTATTGAATAATCTAAATGCCATTTTAATATTCCGGTGCTTCATTTGTTCGCGCTTAAAAATTTTCGTACGTTTACTTTTGTCCTAAATTTCAGCCTCCAAAACTTGTCAAAATTAAAGTGAAAACAGCAATAAAAGCCTTCCAAACGGAACGTGGTGATTACATACTTATCATTTTGAAGGCGACTGGCCAGAGCCTCGACCCAGCACCAGTAATCCCACTTCTTCAAACCGAACACAGAACCTGAAAATATTAGGATAAAGCATGAAGATGGTCTCGATACTGTGTAGCCTGCTTACCAGGCGTTGAATTATTCCAGCCTAGCGTAAAGCACGAGTCTCTTGCGCTTCGCGCCGGGCGAAAAAGAACGCCTTTTTTTCCCTCTCGCCTTGCGCTGGGCTAAATGAATGTCAGTTAAGGCTGGTTTCCATATGATCGCGGATCGCAGATCGCAGATCGCAATAAGGTCTGCGATCGTCTGCGATCCTGCGATCGTGACGCAGAAGATAGAACCATGTTCTATCTAAAGGCTGGTTTCCATATGATCGCAGACGATCGCAGACCTTATTGCGATCTGCGATCAGCGATCATATGGAAACCAGCCTTTATGGTTATGCAGGCCAGTAAATGTGGGGAGGTTCTTAACACATTCTTACCCTTTAAGTCCAAATATTAAAAACGCGTATTCTCAGCTCATATTTCTCTTATGCTACTAGATGGGAGAATTTCTCGAAGTATCAAGATTTGTTCTTCCATAGATAATAATTAATTATTCCGCGAGCGCAGGTTGGATACGAGATGATAGAAAGCGCGCCGAGTTGGCTATAATCATTTCGTATTCAACAAGCGCGAGTGGAATAATTGTTTTGTCAAAAACACGAAATGTCGGTAAATCTCGCCCATTTAGTGTTTTTTTTTCTCGCTGACGCGTAAATTGCCATTTTAGTGGGGCATGGTATAATGACTCATATACCATGGCTGTTAGCCCAATCAAAACTCTGGAATTGCATAATATTGGCGATGTCAAGAAAGGTGATAATCCTCGCAGTTTGAAATGATATCTCAAAATTAATCGTGTGTGTCACGATTGTGTAGATTGTGTACCATAACAGCTGTGGATTCTCATGATCCCCACGTTTGTCCAAGTAGCATTACAGTAAGGAGAAATTAGATATCGATCGGTGCAAGGGACTCTGTATACTTTCTAAATTTCACTCGCCGCAATTTTCTCCTCAAGCGTCGTTTTGCTCGAGTAGATAAATACAAGTGTCAAGCATGCAAATACGGAAAGCCAAGAAAGTCCTTCACAACTTCAATAGAGCGTGCATTCTTCTTTCACATAGCAAATCAAACAATTCGCTTTCATTGTTAAACTTTCCATTACCACTTTGACAGCTAAAAATCGAGGCAAATTAGCTTCTAAGAAGAATACTGTACCGCTTTCAATAGGAAAAGCAAAAACGCTTGTTTTCTTCGCTGACAACTTGAATTTGAATCACTCGCTTTCAGTTTATTAAAGTGCCTAAAATCTCGACTTTTGGGGTTTTTAGACGCTCTTCGGGAAAATCAGCACATACGAACAAACATACGCCTTTGACGGAGGGATTCAGATAGTATAATTTATTTCAATTGGCGGCAGACGTGAAATAAATTAATCATGAATAAAATTAAATAGTTTACATGGATGCAACAGCATGTTTAGCTTAAAAAATCATCGAAAGTTTAATTGAATACCACGGAAAGTTTACTCGAGAAGTGTGTAGAATGCGGGATTTCTCAAAACAGGTCAAAACGACCGAAGGAAATTTATCTGAAATTTGACGATGCCCTGGGGCATTGCACTGAAAGTCAGCTAGATGCATAAAGATAACTTCTTGGCTTGGCACTGAATTCTAAGACTAAGAACACTGGTAAAAATTTATGTACACACACACGATGGTTGCAACTTTGAGTCTCCACATGAAATCGTAAAGTGTGACCAAACATGTAGGCTACTGTATAGTTTTATCCTGTGGTTGTTTACCTTTTTTGTATGCTGTGCAAGGTGGTGTCAAAATTATCAATTGTTATCATTCAGCGAAAGCTACTGAGAGGCACTGTAGCATGTCCGTTCTTTTTCAGCTTTTCTTATTATAAAAAGTGAAACGCAAGTAATTTTCAAAATGTAACTTTTGTGCAGTTTAGGAACTTTAAATACAGAGGGACAGCGGCGGTAGAATCAACTCAGTGAAACGAAACGTCAATTAGTGAAGACTTCGCAAGAACATCTTGCACGCAGACGCATTGTCTTTTCTCACAAGATTAGATTTAATTTGAAGCTGAAAAGGGAATAAGGTTATTTCGCATAATGGAAAGCTCATTAATATTAGCTAACACAGAACTACATGACATAATTTACAACTCCGTTGTGGTGGTAAAAACTCTGAGGTCTTAAGCCACAAGGAGTCTCCATTTTTCAGTATTGCGCGGTTCAATGGTTTTCTTAAGTTGTTTTTTCAAACGCAACAACTCAATTTGCGGCTCAAACATGGCAACAAAGCTATGAAATAGCGTACCATTCAGCTACAAAGCGTTTTCAGAATTACTAGAAAATAAAACGTGGTTCTTTTCAGCGCAGTACGACGTTAAATAATGAAGCTTCAAATAGCGAATTGCGACAAGTATTTAGAGAGCCTATTCAAGTTTGACAAACATTTAATCCAACGGAAGGAAGTTGTATGTTGTTTTCGGCGATGGAAAGTAACTGTCAACGGGTTCTTACAGCACCTGCCTCGGGAATAAATATGGCGAGATATTAAAGTTTTTGCTCATGAATCAGTAATACTCCTTCGCGACGAACGTTTGTGGTCTCATCGATCGCAGATTTCTTATGCGAAGGGAGCGAAAACATTGAAGCAGAACGGAGCTGTGTGGTCAGCATGCAAATGATGCCAAGACTCAGGGGGAACTCCACGCATGAAATAACTTCGCACGAAAGCGTAATTTACTGGTAAGATGCGAAGGGACAGAGATAAGAAAGAAATTTGTTATTTAAAACAGAAACGAATCATTTACTTTGTTCGGACGCGTAGTGATTCTCTGATCAATTGCGCGGCGAAAAATCAAACTATTTGCATACGACAAAGCCACTCGCGTTCAGAGCCATAATTATGATAATACATGATAAGTTTTTAGTCTTACTCTTTAATCCCTGCCTGAAAACTGCCTCAATTCCTCCGCAAATCGATATCAACAAGGAATGGTCATCTCTTATTGGCTTCTTCAAGGAACTTTCCAACACCTGAACGGCCTCTAGAAAAGGAAAAGATCGGATTTCAGCGTGGAAATTTCGGGCGGGAAATCTTCAGCGATTCGTAACTTTACCTTTTAGATGACTCAGTCGAATTTCTGTTTGTAAAGCGCTCATCTGTGAGTCAGATTTCTAACTGACTGGGCAACGTTGTTTTGTGATCGGACGGTCTACATCTTCACGGCTAGTTTGATTCGCGTACACCGGGCATAAACTCTTGTTGAAACTCTCGCAATCAACAAGATCATTATTTTGATTACTGATGTCGATGGTCATTCGCTTGGAACGGCTTTATAAATAAGTAATCACTTTAATCCCATCTTTAGACCAACCACACATTTAACGTGTGAATCACACACAATGCGCGTTTACCAAAGTGAAATTCAGTTTGATCGTAGAAATATGTTTGCGCGCGTATAGTTAATTCAATTCAGCAAAAAGGAGGGAAAATTCCGATAGAAATATCCTTCGAAACGGAAAATTTTCTGGGCGCGCAGACAGTTCTAAAGCTGTTTTATCATCACAAAACTTGTTTTGGATCGCCAACACAATGACAAGCAAATCATAAAATTGTTACAAAAGAAAGATTGTTTGCTAAAACCAACCGGAAAAAAAAATTGTTTTATTTTCGCGAGCTTATTAATATTGAGTATTGCAATTACGAAAGGAAATGAGATTTAGTTTAAAGTTCAATACAAAAGTTTCGTTTTGGGTTATATCAATTTTTTAACAGCCGGATATCAGATAGCCAAGTAAAGGTATTAAAAACATCATATCAAAATAGCTGGCTAGGGAGTTTGCTCTGTAAAAGCATTTCAAGGGAAAACAGAAGACAAAAAAATACGTATATCAATTAACTTCCAGTTGCCATGACGACAGCGGGAAACATGTGCTTTGCAATTTATCAGCTGCGATTTTTGTTAAATCTAAACAATGTAACGGGGTGTGTACACGATAAAACGACGACTTTCATTCCGGTGCGAGATGGAAAACTAAGAGTGAAAACTAAAACGAATATGCAACGTACGCTTAAACGGCATTTACACGATACCGATATGAGTACCTCAAACCGAGACAGAATACCGGGGTAAACTCGCACCGGTTTGAAAGCCGTACGGGTATCATGTAAGACACACCCCAACACGAACCAAAACACTGTGACAGTGGTCAATCGGCATTCGTTTGGAAAATGTTAGAGTGTGCTAAAAAATAGAGATCCAACTCTCCTCTCTTTTAGTTAAAAGGCTATTCGACATTATTAAAAACTGGATCATTGTATAATGCAATTCAAGGGATTTGATTGGCTGAGCGGCCATGGTATATGAGCAATTATACCATGGCCAAGAAATGGCGGCCATTAAATTGTCTGCTGGTTCTTCTCTCACAGCGAAATCAGTTAGATCTAGCAATATTCCTTTATTGTTTTTAATAAAACAATTATTCCACTTGCGCTTGTTGGATATGAGATGATTATAGCCAACTCGGCGCTACGCGCCTCGTTGGCTATCTATCATCTCATATCCAACGCGCGCTCGTGGAATAATTGTTAACTACTCCGAACCACTTTCAATAGTTTTGTCCGCCCAAGTTTCCTGGTGTCACCTTGAACCAACTTATTACCCCAACTTACGGAGCTCTATATTTTATGTATTTTTTTTATCAGTTTATTTGGATCGGTTGATTTATCTTCTGTTGCCGTTTCCTTTATTGCTTTATTTACCATACACAACAACAATCGCTACAAACATGACAATCAACTCGAGTAATTTCAGATCACTACCAGAATTCGTGTGATCACACTCTTCCTCGCAGTCAGTGAAGAGAAACTTTAAGGAAAACCGCGGGCTCAATTTAGGCCTCGCATTGACTTGTGCATAGTTAATCAGCATGCGTGGCATTTGTGACGTCATCTGTGAAGGCAAATCCTTAGCAAACACATTTAGGCTAAATTCGCCCTTCTTACAGAAGCCCCAGTAATGAGCAAATGGAGCAATTTCCACAAAAAAACATACATGATCAGGGGCGTAGCGTGGGATTTTCAAGATGTACGCACGAGAATAAATTTGTCGTAACAACTAGGGGGGTCTGGGGGCATGCTCCTCCAGAAAATTTTGAAATTTAGGGTCTCGGAAATGCCATCTCCTGGTTTTTTCTGCGGGGCATTTTCAGTAAGTATTAAATGCGGCAAAAATGCAGTAGAAAGTTGTTTATTTTAACCGTTTCCCTAGTGATTTCTGTAAGCTACAGTGTTCCGAAAAGAAAAAAAATACAAAGACAATGAAGACAGGTCACAAGCAAAGGGCGAGGCGTCGACCCTTAAGACGGGCAAATTCCGTTACCAACCTGTCAATATCCACGTTCTTATGTTTATGTATATGAAGGATTGCTAGGGAGCTTAATCTTTCGTCCGTCATCGTAATTCGCAGAGGACATTTTAGTCTCTTCATGCTACTGAAGCTACGTGCAGCAGTGCATTTAGACACAGAATAAGTTAACAATTTTACGAGAGCAACATAGTACACCGGGATAAAATTGGGAGTTTGCGTGATCAAGAGTCTTAACCAAAGTCTGCGGCGTCGCATTCGGATCCATGCCGCTCCATTTGTGCTTCCATCTTGTGAGGCGTTTTTCTTATTTTTGCTTACCACTCGAATGCATTTTGCCACTATTAGTGGCCAGCAGCGAATTATTAATGCTTGGATAATGGGAATTCTAATAAAAAACGCCAGTATAATGTGAAAATATGAAATTATTACCCAGCAAATTGAATGAGGAAAAAAGTTTTAGATCTCAGCTGCAGGCACGGGCGTACGTGTGTATATGGACGCTACGCCCCTGATCAATGATGATTATACATTCACAGTAGCCCATGACAATAACCTGCCCCTCATATTTTTATTCCGTTACCTCCTTTTCACGGGGCGACCTACACCGTTTGCAACGTCTTACATGGTTGGCCGCGAGAATAAAAGAACGAATAACCGAACAACACTCCCAGGCCTAAAAAAAAACCAATGCAGCTGCAGGTTATCAGGGTCCAATGAAAATAAGGCTTTTGAAAGATGCAGGTCTGCTACATTTTACTAGCCAGCAAGGTAAATGCAGTGAGGTCCCTCCATACCTCACCGTATTTTCTTCGCCAGCCTGCTCCGCTCGTGGGTTAACAGCTAAAGCCCAACTCAGCGGGCCACCTCGCAGACTGACGAGATTTGGGCAATTTAAATCGGAGAAAGTCCGTCACGTCTGAGATAGAATTTGATATACTATTCACAGTGATGCAGAACTTAAAATGGGACACTGCTGATGTCTTGCACAGAATTCCAAATTCAGAGTAGTACGATTAAGGTCTGCAGTTAGGAGCGCGCGTGTTAAGCACGAAGAACACGTTCCGCGCGTGGGACACACGAATCAGTATACCTCCATACTTCTCGATACTTCAGACAAAGCCACTTCAACCATTATTCCTTTCTCGGCGGTGCGGCGTGCAAGGGAGAAGTGCACAGCGACATGCCCATGTAAGGAGCGTGGAGGGCGAACTCCACGCGAGGGGCACACAAAGATAATTAAAGCCTCGACCCCACGCTGCAGAAAAGGCCAACTTAATCGTACACGCTATTTCAAGGTAACAAGCTAAATAGTTCCTGCTTCATTTGTCGTCTTTGTATTCTTCGTTCTCTAGGAGTCGGTATTCTTGGTGGCCGTTTTTCGTCAGCAGTTTGCTCGAAGACTTTAGCAATGGCCGGTCTGAGCTTATGCAGTCTGGGAAGGTCACTAAACCGAACCTACGAGAAAAATAAAAGAGAGAGGGAAAAGGAGAAACAAAGAAATAACAGAAATTAACTCATTCATCTGCAAAATATTAAGGATTAGGTTAACCTATAAAAACCAGGTGGTAGATTAGGGGAGAGGGTACAATCAATCAATCAATCAATCAATCAATCAATCAATCAATCAATCAATCAATCAATCAATCAATCAAAACCTTTATTTAGATACGATAAGGATTAAAGCTAGGTAGGTTGTGGGCTCGTGTATAAACAAAACTAGCTGATTTAAAAAAAAAAGATATGGAATTACACAAATGTTTCGACTAAAGTAAGTTAAAAACGCTAAAGATCTAGACTAAAACATTCTCAAAAGAACGATCAAAACATCTAAAAATTCTTACTGTACAAGTTACTAAAATCAATATCTTCAATTATATTCAATTCATGAATCCTTTTAACAATGACTTCCTAGGGATATTGCCTTGCAGCACTCTCCCGGTATCACTCCAATTATACAGCCATGCAAGAGGAATTTAATTTTCTCTTGAGTTATGTTTTTTATACATTTGTATGTCGCGCTGATTCCGGGTTCAAGTTTTGAATTTGAATTAAATAAGAGTGCTTACTCTGTCGCAGATGGGGTCTCTGGAGCCCCGCACAGGGCACCAACACGACACACAGAGGTTAACCCGGTTTGCATCGAATGTAGGAACTATAGGAGCATTGTTGGTACCCCTGGATAAGATGCTGATCCATCGTAGGGCTACCTCCAGCGGCAATACTGTATCACACCGCATGTCCTAACCTTTAGCTAATAAGATCGTTTGTAGAATTCGATCTATATAATAACGAGTATTTATTATATCGACACGAGTGTTTTACTGGAAAATACACCACTAGTAAAATTCATACGAAACTACATCCTGGACCCGAGTGGCTTATTTTCCATATCCTCACCAGTGAGGAGATTGATGACGTCATTTCCCGCTTTTTCACGGTTGTTTGTGCGAACAGTCAGTAAAAAAATGGCGAATGATGGATTTGTTTATATAATAAAAAGAAAATTACACGGTGGATTTGAAGATATGAATTTTACTTTCTCGTGTTAAAAACAATGTTTTACGAACGAGCGCATTATTGTTAATACCATTCGAAACTAAAATTCATATCTCCGTGCCGCCGTATAATATCCCCCATATAAAGGAACAAGAGCCTACAAAGAAGCTATCATTCATACCGTCATGAAGTCAAAAGCTGTACTAATTCCTGGTCCCAATCTAAGGTTGCCGCACTCGTGAGGCCAGTAACTCTTCCAGTGCTTTGAGAAGTGCGTAAGGATGGTGTAGTTAGCCTTCATATCACGGCTCACTTTGATCGCCTCGGCCAAGGTGCTAGGAAGGACAAGAAAGAGAAACTGATTTAATTCTTCCTCCTTTCATTTATATATAAACTTTCAGCCCACACATCTATCCTTAGTTAACGAGAGAGACTGCACACGATTCAAACACCCGTTCTTAAACCCTGAAAGACGATTCTTGATGACATTTGTAGACTGCGCGTCGACAATTCCTTTTTCATTTGAGCCCAATGAGGAGAATGCCTGCGCGCAGACTTAGACATTGGCGGCGATATTATATTAACTATCAATAATTTTTCGGTGAATTAGTTGCGATTTTGAATTGTTGAGTGGTGGAGGGGGAAAGGGCGTGTAACTTAACAATTTCACTTCCATGATTCGAATGTTAATTCTCCTTACTGAGTGCCATACATTACATTTTAAAGTTAGTTCACAGAATTTGGTGTTACATCATTGAACAATATCACCTAGCTGATGATTTTCTTCATTCTCATCACCTGTCTGGTTGACAATGTATTAATAATGTTAGGAGAAATTACATATTGATCACTCCTGGGACTGAAAGGGTAAACACATCTTCCGTCACAGTTTTCATGGGAGGTAGTGAGGGAGTGTTCCAAAAGAGGCAGCTACTAACTTTTAAAAACTAAATCACGCCAAGTCGCAGATTGGTTATGTTTTTTTTTTGCGACAAATCGGCATGAAGTTGCCATGAAGGGACACTAAAAGGAACCCTTATTTCGTCTCGTAGACATAGAAACTATTTCCTCTGTTGGAAACGCTTCAATCTGGTTACACGGGAACCTGAACGATAAATGAAATTCGCTCACGCAGCAAATCGTGTGCATGCAGCCTAGCAGCCGTGTCCCGGAGCGGTGCCGTAGTACTACCCTTGGAGGTAGGTCCCGTGCCCAGACACCGTGCTCGATTTAGGCACCAACAAAGTGTTACGTTCATATGGGTGTAACACCCGTGCTTTGACAGCTGTAGTTTGCTCACATTCGGTGCCTAGAAACCTGTCCAGGAACTTTATAACTTGCAGGTAAAATGACAAGTCAGAGATAAGACCTGTAGGTAAATTACATGGCACTCATGAAATTTTCTGCAGACTGATGACCGTGCACGAATCAGTACTTCAATGTCACGACCGTGAACCTAGCCTTCCTCGCAGACGCTCTTTTGGCTCGTCACGCAATCTTAGCTCGCCAACGCTGGGGAGGAAAGATTGCACGACGAACCAAAAGAGCGTCTGTGAAGGGGGCTATCGTCTCCCTGGTGCCAGAGAGACGTGCTTAATTTTTGGCACGACTACTTATAAGTACGCCATGTCCACACTGGTTCCTGTCAAGTATTGTGCCCGGGAACTGCAACACTACAAGTGTGAACGCTCCAGAAGCAAGGATCAACCTAGTGTGATCACTCACCAGTGTCTACCTCTGATTGGCTCATCTTTTGGAATCTCAAAGTAAGTTGCTTCATGAATCAAAAGAGTCGCATTTTCACCTGAAATTAAACATAAAAAACAATTTAGAAACGAAATCTATTCTTAACTCCAATGAATTCAGTCGTCCATTGAAATCGTTCCACGTCAAAAAGGAACAAACCAGCCGCGCCACGTGATCATTTCTGCTAACGAAGCTCTTGTAATTGAAGCAAAAACTCCGTTATTTGTTTATTGTTATAGAAACAATTCCACTGTATATTTCTAGACATGATCGCGGGGAAAATTAAAATTCTCTCCACTCTATGTTGATGTAAATCATTCGCCATCAGCTCGCGTAACAACAGGTTCTGTTGACTGCAACTGTAAGGAGAATATTTTTGTTGATCACCTTCTTTAATGAGATTATGAGAGGGCACACAATCTCCGGAGTACACCAGCTTCCAGCCTGACTTATGATTCAATATGATTCCATGGCTGTCTCTGGTGTGAAGCACAGAAACAGCTTGAAGCTGAAACATGAAACAAATGAAATAAGCATAACCGAAAAACAACCAAAGAAAAACAGCCCCTAATATCAAAGAATAAATTCTCCTATCTTGTCCCCATACACTTCTTATAACAATATTGGGGAGAAGTTATTAAAATATCAAGAAAATTCACCTTGGGTGATCATATCCTTAATTCCCATGACCTCAGGGATTGAATAAGCATTAATATTACAAGAAGAAATTTAATGCTGATCACTGTTAGGGCTTAAAGGGTTAACACAACCTGTGCAGCTGGCTGTATTGTCTGCGCGCGAATATAATGTTTAGGCGGTAGAGTCGCCACCAGCGGCATAAGCCGCGACAACGAGGAGAAACAGAAAGCCCGTTCCCCATCTCAGTCCCTTACGGCTTCGCTGTTCGTTCTCGCAGCGCCGCCGTACAAACTACGCCTTTGGCCAAAATCCCGATAGCTACTCAAGGTACGCTCAACATCTTCCTTCGACTTACACTGCTTAGATCCAGCGCATCAAGAACTTCCTGTATTTGGTTGTCCACTTTATTATTCTTCACTTCTCCAAATGGAAGAAAACTGTTAAAAAAAAAAAATAAAACAAGATGGTGATGCAACTGCAATAATGCGTTTTTAGTCCAAACATTTCCTAATTGAAGATGGAGGCAGCTAATCTTTCTCGACTTACTAAAAAAACAGTTGTATCTGGAATAATCGCTTCTTTTCTAAGGAACCTTTCTAATAATTCTCTCTAACTGACGAATAGCTTCCCCCAACACGGCCTTCATCCAATTAAAAGTTAAACGCGCGCTCACCGGCAAACGTTTCCACAATCCTAATATACCAGAGGGATAATTAACGATAAAAATATTTTTCAGTCGGTCAGGAAAACACCTCACGGGGCGAATACATGACGACAATGGCAAATCTTTCAGTTCTTGACCGAAAACATTTCAGCCACGTCGTCCCGAAGACGCTGCCATGTTCTTTTTTTAAACTTTGCAGTCTTGAAGACCTATATGTGCCCTGCCACAGGGTTAGATCGTGTGTGCCCTTGAAAACTTCACGCGAGCCACCTGTTGTATAATTGTCATAATTGTATATATATATATTTTTTGCTGTACTGTATTGTTTTGTAGTTTTCTTTTCCTTTTTCCACTAAAATGACTGCCGGTTGTAACATAAATAACACTAGAATAAGCCTCTGTTATAGTATATTGTATTGTATAATTTTCTTTTCCCTTTTCTGCTTTTGAAAGTCTTGGTGTATTTATCTTTTTGCTCCCACCCGACTCGATCAGCTTCGCTACTTTCGGGTGAGAACTGTACTGTATTTCAACTTTTTGTTGATACTATAATAAATGATCGAAATGCTTGATGATTAATGTCATGATATTCTAGGTACATAAAATGAAACAAAGAAGCACTAATTCTTGTACCTGATGGGCATGGTTTTCCCCATGTGCTTGAAATGTTCTTTTAGCCATTGAAACAATCTCCAAGGACCCACTATTGTAAGTAACGGAAGCTGTGTAAGAGGAAGAGAACAACTCAAGTTAGGGTATGTCACTTTGACTTCTTGTTAAAACTTGAAAACAACTAATAATAATAATAATAATAATAATAATAATAATAATAATAATAATAATAATAATAATAATAATAATGATAATGATGATGATAATACAGTGAATAAATAAATAATCTCTTTATTAACATATTCCAAGCAAATTGCTATTTACAAGTAAAAAGTAGAAAAAAGAACTATTAAAACCTATTTACAATTCATTTTGATTTCGATAATAATACAGTGTAATAATAATAATAATAATAATAATAATAATAATAATAATAATAATAATAATAACAACAATAATAATAATAATAATAATGATAATAATTTATGCATTTATATTGCGCAGGCTTCTTGGATATATGATCGCCAGTGCATTACAATAAGTTAAAATTAAATAAATCACGTAAAATTAATATGACAATAAATATATAATTTTTGAAGGCTTAGGTGGAAAAGGAACATGGAAAAGGGGACTGTGGGTCCGGAGATGACTAGTGAGGCCAATCCAGGCCCTGCCGGAAGGCAAGCTCACACGCAGGACACGTGAGGCCGGTTACTGCAGTTGAAGTGGAGGTAGCTTGAGCCTTGCATACTGCACGTTTCCTCTGTTCCTCAGTGATGCGCCTGGTTTCTGCTGCACTAGCTGCGGCGGTGATCTTGCTGCGCCAGGTTGAAAGGTCAAGGGCAAGAGTCTCCCACGTGCTGACATCAATGTCCAGGTCCTTCAGGGATGCCTTGAGGCAGTCTTTGAAGCCTTTCCTCTGCCCTCCAACTGAGTGCTTGCCCTGGCACAGTTCTCCATACAGCAGTTGTTTTGGAAGCTGAACCAAATTAACTTCATTTTGGCATACAGACTTGTCATCACATACAAAACATGTTTCCACGAGAATTCAATGAATTAGCTTATCTTAAGCTAACACAAAAGAGAATCCAATGTTTGGTACATTCTCGTACTTTTGTTCAGATCTGATGGCTAGTATATAGGTAGGTTGAGTTATTTCTGACTAACCTGTCTTTCCTCAGATAATCTTTCGTACTCCAGAAGAAGCCTCATTAATCCCTGTCGTCAAACAACATTAAAAAAACAAACAAATTAAGATTTGGACTCAAGTCGAATAACACAAATTCTGAGTACTCCTGTTGCCCCAAGTCACATAATTTAGTCCACTATAAAAATTATTATTAATATTCAATATAACTCTGCTATCATTGAGTCTTGCAGTTAGTGTTATAAAAACACATTTATGGCAGATGACTTAAAACATTCCATGTTTCAAAACTTAGCCACATCAAAACTGTTAAGCCACATTACTTTCAAGTGACGTTGTTAATAAGTTTTAATGTACATGTATTGCAAAAACAGTTAATCATTTTTTTGCTTTGCTTTGCTTTGTTCTGATTCATTAGTATTTGTTTTTAATCCAAGCTTGAACACCTTCAAGTGAAATAGTTCAACTCACCTAGCCTTTTCCATGATGCAAATGTGGAAATTAAATGCGACGGAATAAATTGTACTTTTAACCCCAAAGTATTTTGGACACTTTTAATTCGCACAAATTAATATTTAACTTCATAACAGTTTACATCTCTCATTTTGAGCATCTTTATTTACTTTACATTGTATTAGTAGATCATGGTATTATTGGTGTCCGAAATTTTTCGAAAATCAATACAATTAAGTCTGAAAATTGTCCATCCAAAATAAAATGCTGGAAATTAAACCCATCCAAAATTTTTTTGGGGGAGTTTAATGCAGTACCATTGGATCCCTAGTTCTCATACATTTAACCTTAGCCTGCGTGCCCGGTCAGGGAATCAGGCACACGCACAATGTGCGAGGGGACACCTTGAGGGCATGCCCGATCCCCCCTGATTGCCAGCCCTAACTGAGAGTGAACAGACAACAACTCACCATGTGGTGATCAGGATGTCGGTGTGATATGAACACACACTTAAGAGAAGCCACAACATCTGCTGTGCGTTCCTTGTACAAACAACGAAGTTGGGAGAATGTCCCTTCTCCACAGTCCAAAAGAATGGATCTGTCTTCTCTGTAACACGAGTAACAAGAGTGAGAATACCTCTAAACAGTACATGAAAACTGCCTCGTGTGTTAAGTTGGGGGAGATGAGCAGATAATGAATCTCTTGCACTCTTTGTGATTTTTCTGTTGTAAATTTGAGGGGTTTGTGTTTTAGCTCAAATTTGCCAGAATATTTGCCTGTGGCATTTGATTCCTCCAGGAAAGGCTACCTCAAGGTCTTATCAACTGCTTTGCGCTTCAGCTTCATTTTGTCATAAAAAGCAGCAAACTTTCCCATAGTCATCGGTTTTTACTTCAAATGAGGGGCAGATGAAATGGAAGAATCTCAAGCAACCTTTGCAAAAATCTGGCGAACACGTGCCAAAACAACAAATAATGAGCTAAACTGTTGTAAAACTTTCTTTAATCATGCGCTAACAAGGACTGCCATTATAGACTAAATCACAGCTAGCCTGTAAGAGCAGATGTCTTTTTCTAAAAAAGCTGAAAAAGGCATCTGCTTTCACAGGCTAAACAGCTCAAATGTCATTAATTTTGTTATTCAACAGACTTACCCTGTGTGAACAAGAACTGCGCTTTGACCACGGCAGTAGGATGGTAAGGCAAAGCCTGTTCCAAGAAATGTCACCTTGCTGTCAGACATAGATTGCAGACTTTCTTCTTTTGAGGTAACGCTTGAAGTCCCGACAAATTTTAGAGTCTTGTCATCCAATTTTTCTGACGCCTTCTGTAACCTTTTCATCATGTCACTAAATTCATACCCCACACGCAAGTTCCTTTGAGTTAATCCCTCCATTATAAGTGGGCGAAATTGGTACGTCAATAAATTCTCTGCCACAGTGCAATTTTCTGGAGTGTTGTGATTCTCCATTAGTGAAGGTTTTTCAATTATGGGAGGGAAAATATCCTTGTCAACAACAGAAAGTGCAGTCTGAAATGTGACACTTCTTAAGAATGGAGTCCCTTGTTTCACAACTTGTTTATTAACTAGAATGTGGGTGGTATTCTTCCCAAACTGATCCTTCCATGCCTTGTAAGACACAGACTCAAATATTTCCAGTGGAGTGATGTGAACAATCAAATGCAGCGTCTTTGAGCCTTGTTTGCTGTGAAACTGAGAAAACTTGGCACTGTGGACCAGTTCATCTCTAATTTCTGCTGATGGACAATCCACAATCATGAAAACATGTCCTGGGATGTTAGGCGACACAACTTCAGAAGGTTGAACCTAAGTAATGTGACAGCAAAAATAAAGTGAGGAACAAGTTGAGCTGTTTGATCAGAAGCCTGAAAATGGGTGAGATGGGAAATATAGAACAAAGTGTAGTAATAAGATGAGAAAGTTAGGTAATGAAATAACTACATGTAAAAAGTGAAACAGCAAAATGCAAAATACTTAAATCCTACACACCAGGGCCCAGTTATCCAAAACTGTTAACTGCATCCGGAGGATTTTCTCATGCTTTCATTAAACTTTGACTGTATATCAGCTAGACCGAATTGTATACCAAAACTCTCTGATTTCTATACCCTATCCCAGACTAAACTGCTTGAAAACCATACCCTTCACAATGGCACATACCTAAACAGCATAAATATGGAGTACCCCAACCCCCTCGGCTGGCCCCCCAAAGTGTGAAAGTAACCTGCAATCAACCTAATTTGAGCGTGAACCTTATGTCCTCTTTTTCAGTTGCTCACTACAGTGGAACCCCGATTTTACGATCGTCAAGCTAAAGATATTCCTGATTTAACGATCAACACTCTGTGTCCCGACAAAAGTTATTTATAAATCTGGAGTTTGTTTACAACGATATCCCGATTTAACAACATGATTTTGCTGTCTCCTTGCCATATCGTAAAATCGAGGTTCCGCTGTATATAGCTTATGGAGAGTTTTCTTACAGACAGAGAAGTGAATTATGCCAGAACAGCCAGTCTGACAGTGCTTGGAATAGAGGGGTGACCATGTTACATTGGTGTATAATTTAAGTGAGACTCCTGTACTTCATGCATTTCATGCTTTATAAATTGGAATTAACCCCTTCAGCCCCAATATACAATATATATTATATACATACATGTATATAACAGTTCTCCTTTTAAAAGTGGAAAATTCCATTTAAAATTAGAAGTTGAGAACTCTGCCTTATTTTGCGGAACATATCACTTCTCGTCCAATCAGAAAACAAGTCTTTTAATTGTGCTTGTTTGAGCGGGACTATCCCACATCCAAACCAATCATGAGTTCACAAAGAACAATTTCATAAAAACTTAACTAGTGAGCAACACTCTGCGAACTGTAGTTGTATAACTCTTTATTTCTCCTACACGTTTTGTGTGACTAATGCACACTTCGTTAGTGAGTTTCCTCGCTGTCTTCAATATATTTCTCACATTACTAGTTGGGAGAATTTGTCCAAAAATCAAGGCATTTCATCTTTAGTGATTATTTCTTTTATTCTCCTGACTTAAATGATTAATCAAGAAGCTACATTGTAAGGGGTTTAAAGGGTTAAGCACTGCTCAGTCATGGCCCACGGGTGATTTCACCTTCACCTTATGTTACAAACTTAAGACAAATTATTAATCTGGATGACAACACCTTTCTTCCAAGACTTGAAACCACTGGATTTCCAGAGGCTAGTTCGCTAAACCATTCCTGTGTTATGCCCAGCTTCATGGCTTTCTCAGGGAGAAAATGACCTGGCAGATCAGCAAATTCACAAATATAGCAAATGGAGCATTGGTCAGAATGACACATATCTTGATCCTTCCTTTCAAACACAACAGGCGAGATGGTGACATTGTCATCAACATAGGGTTCAAGCTGGCCCTGAGCTGAATTACTGATAAACTCTGTGCTGTTGAAGAGCTTCAGAGATTCAAGTCTTTGCAGGCCAGTACTAGAAAATGTTGAAACATCTTTAAGGAACTTTGTGATGCCCTCAGGACCATAAATAGACAGTCCTTTTCCTGTTGATGAGCCATGACATTTGATTAAGGTGGGAAGGCCTGCTATGTGATTTTGCCAGGTCATTCCTGTTAAGAAGACTCTAGTGATGTTCATTTTCAGTCGCTTGAGTTCATGAAGAATCCTTACAGTGTTTTCTCCACAGTTAAATAAATACCTGGGGGAAAAAAAATGAAATAAAGAAATATTATTATACAAAGTGACTAGATATGCTGGAGGGGAAGGGGAGAGAGGGGTGTAGTACTTGATAAAGGCAAGCTACCAGCCAAAAATCCAAAAGGCGTGTCTGTTAGATGATTGCATACTTGTGCTGTGTTTTTACTGATGGTAAACGTTTTTAAAGATGGGTGTCCTCTGGATGCCTGAACTTACCGGTAACACTTTAACCCCTAATATCAAAGAAGAAAATTAATTCTCTTCCATCTTCTCACCAAACTTTTCTTATGACAGTACTGAGGAGAAGTCAAGAACATTCACCTTGGGTGATCATATCCTTAATTCTCATGACCTCAGGGATTCAATAAGCATTGATATTGCAAGGAGACATTTGATGCTGATCACTGTTAGGACTTGAATGACTTAGCCTTGGATAAAGGTTCATATGGGGATAAATAAACCACCTGAAAGAAGTGATCACACTACACAGCTTCACAGTATGCCCAGTACCTCGTCATACGGACAGCCATATCACCCATGGCCAGCTGTTTCAACCTTATCTGGCCTAACCAGCATGACAGAGCCGCCTCGGTAGTAAATGATGCCTGTGACATGGCTTTCAGGTTGTCGAGGTGCCCAACAGCTATGACATGCTGAGGAGGTCTAACAAGGCCGAAACAGCTGTCCATGGCTGTCACTGCCCATTTGTTCCAGATACATAACTTACCACAAAGAAAAAAAAAACCACTTGTTTGAACATTCCAAACCAAAAACAAATTTAAACGGGTATAGGTACATAAAGGATGAAGTGTACCCCCCCCCCCCCCCCCCCCACCCACACGGCCCACCCTCACAACAATTTCTCCTACTTTAGAGAACAAAAACTTGTCCTTAAGAGAAGTGGAGGTAACGCTGTAAAATATTCAACACCTGTAATGGTCAGTGAAGAGAAACAGGCTGGGTGAGCTGTATTCGGTAGAGGTTCCAATGATCTGTAGATACGACCTCGTGGACACGAGTTTGCCTTTACCACCATGCCTGCCAAGCCAATGCCAGCGGAGTTGATACCTTAACGACCTTTTATGTCTATGTAAAAAGCCATATCCCGCACACAGATAATTTTTTCTGCCTTTTAAGGCTGATAAAAGACTCATAGTTTATACGGTCATTAAACAGCCGCCATCTTGTATTTTTCTTGAAAGAGAGAGACTGGGAATCAAGTAAGCGGTCTTTCGATGTTTGACTTCTTCTTCATGTAGGACGTAATTTTGTTGAGAATTTCAACATGGCGGAGATGGCGGGTCCATGGCGAGCAGAGAGATCTTCGACATTTTCCCTCTCAGTTTAAGATGAAAATACATTCAAACCGTGAATGGGGTTATTATTTGGACTAGTCAGGATTCCAAGACAAAGTTCTTTGAAATTAATGGCTGCTTCAATTTATACTAAATCGTCTCTCGTTTACCTTCAAGTTCTTGGAGCAGAGTCGAAAGACACTTCTCCGTCGCTATTTCTTTTTGCTGATTCTCAGAGGTAAGTTGATACTTTTACAAACAATCTGTGCTCATTGATTTTGTCTACTTGGCCTTCCTCTGGTGGTCTTAGGTTCAAAATGTAAGTGTAAAAACAAAAATTGGTTGAAATATAAAAAAATTATTCATATATATATAACTTGCCTGGAAACATTAATTAAGCTTAAGTTTATTTTGACCAGGCCATGTCCCTGTTCAAACTTTACTTGCTAACTGAGTCTCTTCCTTGATGGTCAAGCGTTGGAAATAGTCTCTTCACATAAAGTGCTTGGGCTAATTATCCACAGTGAATGAAATGGAGTGAACATATCACCTCAGTGGTTGCTAAGGCATCAAAGCGCTTTCATATACTCCGGGTGTTGTGCTGCGGGGGTGTCCCTGCCACTGATCTCTTTCCTGTTTATGCTACCCTGATACGATCATTTTTGGAATACTGCTGCATGGTATGGCATTATGCCTTAACCAACTATCTATCAGATCAACTCAAAAAAGTTCAAAAATGAGCCCTGCATATTATCTATCCTGGGCATTCATATAGCGAAGCCTTACAGATGGCAGACTGCCCAAGATTAGACACCCGGCATGATAACCTTTGTGTGAAAACTCTGGAGAAAATTAATAACGGTGGCCCTCTTTCACAACATCTGACACAGACCAGGGAATATGCGCACAGACATTTTACTAGAAACTCAAACAGCAGGAGTCTGTAGTGTAAAACGGGGCGTTTTAAGAGTAGTTTTTAATCCCAGTGCCATTATAAGGTCTCATATATAGAAAAGTTCATCTTTAATGTTTATAGTTTGATAATAGTATTATGTATTGTTAGTAATAATTAATTACCTTTTGTAAACTTTGCCTTCTTGAACTTTGTAACCCAGTCCCTGGCATACTGTTTATTCTCAATCTGTAAACTTTTCTCATTTTCGTCTTCATTTGTAAACACATTGTAATTCGATAATGTATGGGATAATGAACACAGTAAACACATGGCATGAAGAAAAAATAACTTCCAGGCTTTTGAAAACTTGTATCGTTCAAATGTACTTTTGTTAAGCAAAAATATCCAGGATTTCTCTCCTGGTGAATGGCCCTCTGCACTCTGATCGGATGCTCTAACCACTATGGGAAAATGTGTGGTGAATTACATGATGGTTATACATGTAGGTTCATGTGTAACACATTCTTCTTACTGTGCAGTAAGAAGTCAATCAGCAATCAGAGATTTAATTCCTTAGCTCAGTCATAAAATAAGATGATATAGCTCACCATGAGTTTATCTGTGGCTTAGCTTTTTTGAGACCTGGCGAGGTCACCATAATAACAACAAAGTGTTCTTATTTTTATTCAATGACAATTAACAATGTGTCTAACAATTCTAATTTCAGATATCTTTTCAACTGTGGAGAAGGGACACAGAGAATATTTAATGAACGCAAGCTGAAACTCACAAAAATAAACAACATATTCTTCACAAGAGTGTGCTGGGAATACATAGGAGGACTGCCTGGAATGGCAATGACTTTAAGAGACAATGGAAAGTCAGAGATCAGACTAAATGGACCCAACAACTTATCTGATTTCATTCATGCAACCAGGTTCTTTTTGTTTCACGAGAGCTTGAAGTTTGATTGTGTTGGATTCAGTGGAAGTGATGAGGAGAAGTATGAGGATGAGAATCTAACAATATGGCCAGTTATTATAAATGGTAAGTTACATGTATCTCTTTCTTTCCGGATTGGGAGTGGACTGGTGAGCCGAGAGGCTTGTTGTTGTTGGTGGTTTTGTTTGTTTTCTGGGATTGCATATTGAGTAGAACGATATTCTTCATGTCAAAACAAGTCCATATGTAAAGATTTAGTGAGATCCTGCAAAAAAATCAAATTTCACTAAAAAAAAAGTGATATACACCCATTTTGTGAAAAGCCCTTCAATAACTATTGTTTCACTAAAAATAACCAAGAAATATTGCTATGTCTTGCTGATTTTGCTATACAAGACCAACCAGACAACAATATCATTTAATGGCTGCTATTTCTTGGGCATGATGCACTAGTGTATAATGGCTGAGATACCATGGTCGCTAAGCCAATCAAAGCTCAGAAATTGCATTATCCAATGATCACATTTTTAATATTCAAAATTATTTAGATAGTAAAGCCATATCCTATTTGATGAAACATCCCTGTAAAGGCTGTATGTAGAAGATGATTCTCTCCCTGGGGTAGGAATTAGCTCTAGGACCTTAATCCAATCTATGTTTTTACTTGGTAGCAAAGACATTAATTTTTTTGTCCTTCCATATTTCTCAATGATCAACTCATGAGAAAAAGTGTACATGTGTAGGCTCAAATCTGCTCAATCATATTCTTTATTAAGCTATTTTTTGTATCCTCACTTTCATTTTCATGACCTTTTCTTTCATCTGTATACTATTTAATATCACAAATTAACATTTAGTTATTATTTAGTTTAACGCTATCAAATTTTATTTGTATCCACCATAATCTTTTCATCATTGATGTGTGTTACTACCTTTGTTACCCACCTCAATTAAGAATAAAGGGGTGACTGGAAAAAAGCCCCATGAACTCCTGATAAATTGCTAGATTCTGATCTCCTTCTAAATTGCCTTGTATTCATTTGTGAAACAAAAGCAGAATTTGACATTACATCGAAAGTCACTTAGGGCCTTATTCTGTGCACCCCTTCAATTTCTGTTATTTGCTGGTAGCAAAATCAACAAGAACTTAATAGTTGAAGTTGAAAGTTTTTGTTGTGTTTCAGCAAAACATCAAGATATTGAGTCACAAGCTGGTGATGAGGCTCATCCAAGTTCATCAAATGATCGCATTGCACCATACGACTCATCCTCTTCCTCAAATGTTGAAGATAAGGAGCCATTACCCAAAAAATTGAAGCCAGGCTGTAAGTCATCCACTGCTGTTTGTTACATCTGTCAGCTTACCCCTCTACCTGGAAAGTTTTTCCCTAAAAAGGCTATAGAGCTTGGTGTTCCTAAAGGGCCTTTGTTTCGGGAATTATGTTCTGGGAATACTGTCACATTACCAGATGGACAGCAGGTAGGTTTGAATATATCAGTTTTAGTTATTTATTCATATTTGGAATGATTCAACTGAAGGTTCTATTAAGGACGGTGCCCGTACCATTGTTACTGCGCATATGTTCTGGACATCTCGAGATACTCGAGTTTCCTGTGGGTAGTGCTCACTAATATAGGAATATTTTTGCATGGTTTAAAACTATACGGAGAAAGCAGAACTTAGCAAGTGCTCGTGCTACCCCAAAAGAAAATTGGGGGTAACCATGCATTTATCAGAGATAATTGAGCTTCAATTTAGGAAAAACTGCTATGCATTGCCTTATATTTTGGCACTTTTTAGAAATATTGTTGCTTAATTATCTTTCAAAAATGCGCAGTTACCCCCAATTTTCATTTTGGATTCCAATAACCCTTGCTAATTAGATCTGCTTTTCCCGCATAGTCATAAACCGCACTAAAAAATTCTGGAGGGAGGAGGTGGAGTGGAAACAGCAGTTTAGTCCCAATATTAACTAGCATCCAATCTCTCCTTACAATATCACTGCTTGGTTAAACATTCAGACCATTGAGAATAACAGAAATGATCATCAAAGATAACATGTATTGATTGATAAACAAATTCTCTCAACTAGTGACATAACAAATTTGTGGAGAATAGCAGGGAGAATACACATATTGATGTTAGGAATTAATAAAAGGGTTAAAAGGATGCCTTACAATATTTTGAATGCTATTCCTACTCCTACCCCTGCAAAAAAACCCCCAAACAAACAAACATACAAAGAGCGATAAAACCAAACAAACAAAGAATCAAGTTGTTTCCATCTGTCCAAGCTTTTAAAATTTACTCAGTCAGTGCAAAGCAGAAATTAGGTTTAAGGATGATGCCTACTGATACTGAAGTATTTTTGCACGGTTTATCACTATGCGGGAAAAGCAGATCTTGGTAGCGGCTATTGAAATCCAAAAAGAAAATTGGGGGTAACCACGCATTTTTTAGAGATAACTAAGCAACTTACAATATTATTCTAAAAAGCAGCAAAATACAAAGCAACGTATGGTGCTTTTTTCCAAATTGAAGCTTTATTATCTCTGAAAAATGCATGGTTACCCCCAATTTTCCTTTTGGATACCAAAATCACTTGCTGAGTTCTGCTTTCTCCGCATAGTTTTAAAGCACGCAAAAATATTCCTGTAATAGTAGGCACCACCCATAGGAAACGCGAGCATCTCCAGTTGCGCAGAACGTATGCGCAGTAACAATAGTAGGCACCGTCCTTGTTGCTTGTAAAATTATATTTTTCTGAAGCACTTTTACTGCTACCAGGCCCCAGTTGTTCAAAGGCTGGATAACTTTATCCAGTGGATAAGTCACTATCCTACAGTTTCAATCTGTGCAAAGATTTCAGTGTTTCCTCTTGTACAACCGAATATGTGCACTCTATCCACTGCTTAGTTGAGGAGTGTACGAAAACCTTGGAAAACATTTAACGTGAAGTATATTTTAGACGCTGAAGGGTTGCTTATCCATCGGATAAAGTTATCCGTCCTTTGAACAACTGGGGCCAGGTTGTTTAAGGTAGATTGATTGATAATGAAAGACAAAAACAAAAAACCCATTGAAGCAATCATTGTAAGGTGTTGAAAGGTTCTACCTTTGTTGTTACAGATCAAACCAGAGCAGGTGATAGGACCATGTCAGCCAGGCCAAGTTTTCATGATTATTGATTGTCCCACAGTGGATTACATCCCTTCTCTGTTGTCTAATGAGCAGCTTAGCAGACATCATGAGGGTGGATCATGTGCAACACCTGTCCTTATTGTTCATTTGACACCAATGAGTGTGTTTCAGAGTGGAGAGTATGAGCTGTGGAGGAACAGGTGAGAGTTTCAACTCAGGGCTGGAAATATTTTTTTTGCTTAACAGGGCATGTTGGGGTTCGTACGGGTCATGGAAAACCTGGAGAGTCATGGAATTTTGTACCGGTAACTTTCATTTCCAGGCCTGGAAAGTCTTGGTATTTAATTGTGGGTCATTGAAAGTTATTGAAAATGATGTTTATAGAAAAAATTACTACAAAAGCATTCTTTTAGTGAATAAGAAAGGATCAGAAAGGAAGAGGATGAACAATAATAATAATAATAAAAAAAAAAACAGAAAGAAAACAAGAAACAGATTTTCACTCAGTAGAAGTAAAAACTGGGCATTTTGACACTGTAAAATGGAAACGCTTTGTCACGGAAACTTGAGAAGCTCATGGAAAGTCATTGATTTTTAAAAGCCCAAAAGAGTAGGAACATGGCATGTGTCCTTCCAAGTCATAGTTTGTTTTGATCAGACATATTGCAAAATTACCATCTTGAACTTTTACTCAAGACACATTTCCACTGGCAAACATGACTTACAGTGTACTGAAGAGTTCTGCAATACACTATGGGATAGTCTCAAAATTCCCTGATATTTTCAACTTTTACCTCAAGTAAATGAAGTTCAGCGAGAGTTTTACAACAAAACTTATTAAGTTAAAGGTTAACCATGCAACTTCACGTTAACAAGTTTTAAACGTAAGAGAAATTCTATATTGATATTGTGAAAAGTGTTTAAGTCTTTCATATGTTCCACACTCCTTATTGTTGGTTTCACATGTAATTATGTGAAGGGTTAGTTGCAGAAACAAGATTCCCTCTTCAAAACTCATTAATAATTCATAAGCCCATTGACCTATCAAATGGTCAATAAAACATCACATGCAGTGGTTTTAAAACCTGATAAAACCTCCTCCTTATTAGTATGTGGTGTTTAATGTTTTCCTCCTCACTGATTTCCAATGTTCACAAAAGCATCATTGTTATGAACTCTCTTGACACACACTTTTCCAGGAATGTTTTTAAAGCTGTTCAAAAAACTTGCAGCAGGTGTTTTATCGGGTCTAAAACCACTTGGCTGCGCCTCGTGGTTTTAAATCCTGATAAAACACTGCTGCTCGTGTTTTAAATATTACTTGAAATCTGACACACCAGAATTAACTGTTTTTATCATTAACAGGATTCCATCTCATTTTTTTTTTTCAGCTTTGGAGACAAGGCGTCACACCTGTTAATAAACAAGGACGTATGTGCCACACCCTTAGTGTTTCAGTCTCAAGCCACTGTTCAGTGTCAGCTGCATTCTATTGATCCTGATATTTTCCCATTACTGGAAACCAGTGATATTCCTGTAAGTACTAATAACATTTCTTTTGACATGTGCATTTTAATTTTCCATTTTGAAAAGATGATATTTTGCAACACTTTGTGAAGTAATTATATAAAACTTGAAAAGGGTGCTTCATCCAATTTCAAAACACCAAGAAGATCACACACCTCGTTTTTTTTTTTTAACCAACTTTGAGGTGTTTGGAAATTGAATGAAACATAATTTCTGTCTTGAAGGTGTTTGATATAGCTTCTCAAACCATCAAATATATAATTCAATGTTGGAGAAAAGCAAAGTAAATGTTCACGAAATTTTAGGATAAATAAATTAAGATCCCATTTCCAAACCTCCTTTATGCTGGCGATTTCCTTTGTTTTAATTCTTTTCATGAATAACTAATTAAAATGATTTTAATAAGAATCACTGCTTGACTAATGTAATCTTATTTTAACAAAGTGATAACTGAAATGTGAGATTAAATTTCATTCGCCTCAAAATTTACAATGTAATGATTGACAACTGAAGGTGAGAATGGCCAGGCCAGCTGGCCTCTTTTATACCAGAATTTCCTGTTTAAGCCAGAGTACATATTAATAGCTTCCTGAGGTTAAAAAGTATGAGTTATTATTAATAATTAAAAAAAAATTTTATTATCATGATAATCATTCTTTACAGGTGGTTAAACAAGCTGATTTACCAAAAAACTGTTTTCCTGGAGAAAACTTTCTGAAGTTTCATCTCCGCCCAATCAAACACCAAGGATTTGATAGATCTGGCATACCGGATAAACTAGATATGAACTCCATTTTGCAAGAGAGCCAAACCCTTTTGGATGATAAACTTAATGTAACTGGTGCAACAGGCTTTGAGGAAAGAAGCCGTGACAGAGCGGAATTAAAATCTCTTGGCTCAGTTAGATCACTTTCAACTAGCAGCTTTGCTGGATCAAGAGATTTAATAAGAAATCCACCTACTTTGAGCACATTCAAATATCCTGTAAGAGAAATCGTAGAAGCAGTTGGGGCAACAGCTTTTGTGGATGAAGAACAGAGAGGGGTTTCTTTGAGAGAATTAATAGAAATGAAAGCTCACCAATCTCTTATCAATCGTGACAACTATGAAGTTGTTTTCCTTGGGACTGGAGCCTCAATTCCATCAAAGTACAGAAATGTAAGCGCAACTTTGATCAACATGAGGTAAGAATAATGAACCCATGAGATGTTCATCTGTAGAGAACATTTTTTGTTAACTTAATTGGCAAGGACCTTATAATAGACCATATTTCAAGTTGCTTAGAACCTCATTATGAAAGTGAGGCTAAGCGCAAAACAAAACATGAAAATTAGTTTTGTTTGCATATGAATGAAAAGTAATTTTCATAATATAAAAGCTTTGCACTTGGCCTCGCTTTCATGATGAGGTTCAAAGGAACTCGAAAATGGCCTATTAAAGCGTTTGATTTGTTTTCTTCGTTATTTACTCATTTAATAATTAAAAAAAAAACAACTTGGTAAAGGCAAACACTTCAATTAGCCTTTTTTAAATTTTTTTTTTGGGGGGGGGGGGTGGGCGGGGGTCAAAGGATTTTGGGGGGTGGGGTGGGGTGGGGAGTGAGGGTTAGGTGAATGATTGTATGAATTGCACCACTCTCTCTGACTGCCTGACTGTGTTTCTTATATGTAAACTTGCCTGCATTTTACTGGAAGTGCAGGAATGATAGCAATGTCTGGGGTTGGGATCTTGCACAGGCTCTGTCTTACATTGTGATTCTAATCCTAACAAAATGTTTTCTCCATCCATGCACTGTGCATTCAACCAACACGTACCCTTTAATTCCATTTATTCATTTATTAAATGGTTTGTTTTGATTTCATGTAATTTTAAGTGATACCGCTTCAATGCTTCTCGACTGTGGTGAAGGAACATATGGTCAGCTGTACAGACATTATGGAGAATTTTTTGCAAACCGTGTGCTTTTGAGGCTCAAATGCGTTTTTATATCACATATTCATGCAGATCATCACTTGGTAAGAGTTATTCTGAACCCTTTAGTAAAGAAAAGTAATACAGTAATAGCCCGCGTATAAGAACCTGGGTTTTAAGAACCTGTTAGGCTAAAATTTTCATTTTAAGCCCCCTCCACATAAGAACCTATTTAGGCTAAAATTTTAAGTTAGGTTCTTATCAGTGGGGTTGCTGTAAAAGTGTATAGGTAGAAACGGCTGAATTAAGATCATCATCTATTTAAAAGTAATTTTTTTTTTCTTTCAAGCTCAAGTACCATGTTGAATGTCTATATTGTGTTTGCCATTATACTGTATTATGAGATCATATTTATAATATATATAGTATATTCAGATGAAATTCATATGAAAATCAGCGTTTTCAGTAGGTAAAGTAGACGTTGCAGACACGGAGTCATTGCAGACACATAGTGTCTGCGCAAGGCCCGGAGGGCCTTGCCTTCTAGGGGGGTCTGGGGGCATGCCCCCCCAGAAAATTTTGACGTGTTATACTCTCAGAGATGCATTTTCCTGCATTCTGAAGCACTAAACGGTCAGTTCGAGTCTTGTTGAAAACGTGGCAATTTGTCACTTTATTGGTTATAAAAAAGCTATAATATTTACAGGCTTAAACAGGAAGCAAAACCAAAGGGCCTCAGTACGTCACCCTTCAGAATTTTCATATGGCTGTTGCCTCCACTTGAGAAGATTTTGACTAACGTTTGTCAGTCTCACAAAACACATCATCAGTGCTGAAGATAACAATCGATGACTAACGTAGTTGTTATCAACCTAAACAATAATTTCCTGTATATTTACAACAACTTTACACGCAAACTTTACGCAAACTCTACGCAAACGTTGCACAAACTCTACTCCAACTTTTCACAAACTGTATGCGAACTCTACACAAACTGTATGCGAACTGTACTCAAACTTTACGCAATCTATACCAACTTTGACCGAACTCTGTGTCACAACTTTAAGTGCGAAATTCATGCCAACTTTACGGCAACTCAATTCACGCGAAGTTCGCCATGTGCTTATAATGAGTACTACATGAAGAACTGGCTAAAAGAAAACGCTGCCCAGCAACTGAGCCTACTCCACGTTCACTTCGATCGTCGTTCATTCTAGTTTTATGTGATTCTTTCTGCGTAATGTGAGCCAGGCTTGTTTGTTTATTGCTTTATTAACTCATTGGTAGACTAGTAAGTTATTTATCAATCGCTTTATTTATTTTGGGGATTTATCAGAGTGAAAATAGGCGTCGCAAATAGAAAAGTTGCCGCCGCATGCGACGGCCGACGGCTTATTTTGAAAACACTGAAAATATAAGAACCTATTTTAAGAACCTTGGTAGCCTAAATTTGCTTTAAGTACCATTTATATAAGAACCTATTTAGGCTAAATTGGAAAATTCAGGTTCTTATACATGGGCTATTACTCAGTACTCCTTAAAGTTTTAAGACTTTACATTAATGTTTAAAAAGCTGGACATGAATTTCTTCTTGCCCGTTACTTTTATTAATAGTAAGACAGTGTTTTTTTTAGTATAAAATTATTGTAACAATAATTAGTTTTTGGTACCACTTTTGCAGAATATCTGATCTGCCAAAGTTGAAGGCCAGGTTGTTCTCACTTAACACAAAACAGTAAACTTTCAAACCTTTTTCCTAAAGACATTTATTAATTTAATATTCAAAAACAAACCTGTGAGCAATCCATCTCTTCTGAGCTGAAGTTTGAGAACATTTGGCATTATATCATTTTAAATTAACATTCTTTCCAATAAATTATTATTTTAGGGTCTGATACAGATCATACAGCAAAGGGACACTCTGGTTAGTATTGTATTGTTGATAATATCCAGTTACCTACATTATAAATCCACCCCCGTTTTTAGTTTTACTTCAAATATAAAAAAAAGGCAATTTGGACATTTGTTTTGTTAGTCTGCTCTATAATTAATTAGTTACGATGTCTCATAATTTTCATATAACTTGAAGTATAACTTACAATACTTTCTCTCCAGCTTCCTGATGATCCCCTATTGATCATTGGTCCTGCCAAGATAGGAAAATGGCTGTATGAATATGACACCATGTGTGAAGACATCAGTTACAGGTCCAGTTTACTCCCAGCTTTTTAAAGCCACAAATATCATGATTGTACATTTGATAACATCTTGTTCCACTTATTGTAAAGGGCTTCACAAATATATATATTTTTTGAATGTAGGTTTGTGGACAGCAGTGATTTGGTAGTCGACAGGGATGGCGATTATTGGAATGTTTACAGTCATCTTGAAGCAAAAGAGGTATTAAGAGCTTAGCTCTAATGAACTTACAGTAGTAGGCAACCTTCAGTCTCAGGAGACAATGGTGTGCGCCCTGTTGGGTCAGTCTTTCTGTTGAGAGCCGTGCCGGATGTGGCTCAGCAGCCCAATCCTAGCATGCCAGTCTCTGCCACAATTATTACACGCAAAGTTGGATGGCTGGTTAGAGTCCACTGTTTGCCTGCTCTCTTTACATTTTGTCCATTTGTCCTCTAACTGGAGGTTCCTCTTCTTCTCTCCACTCCTGACACCTTCACGTATGGCATGACGCCAGCCGTCTCTGTCATTTGCGAGCTTTTCCCAGCTGTCTGGGTTGATGAACTTACAGTGGCAGTGGTAATCATGAAAACTTACAACTTTACAAATTTGTTGTTGTTGTTGTTGGACATTTGATCTTGTCCTTAATAGGTGTTAACAGTTCCTGTGGATCACTGTACTGAAGCTTATGGTTTGGCATTGAAGCATCAACATGGATGGAAGATTGTGTACTCTGGTGACACTCGACCATGTCCTGAACTGATTGAGGCTGGTAAGTCTGTGCACAGAACTCAACAGCACACTCCTCAACAGTCCCTTTCTTTGTTGATAGGACAAGCTTACCAAAAAGAAAGAGCAATCAAGTTTTCTTCCCTCACCAAGATTGTTTGGCTTCTATTGCTGGCATGATCACCTTGACCCCTCAACTGATATAGCAAGGTTATCAGAGTGAAAGAGTTAAGTTTTTCTTCCCTCACCAAGCTTGTTTGGGTCCTTCTCTTGCTCGCATGATCAGCTGACCTCTCAACTGATAGGGCAAGTTTACCAAAGTGAAAGAGTAATCAAGTTTTCTCCCTCGCCAAGCTTGTTTGGCTCGTTATTTTGCTTACATGACCAGCTTGACCTCTCAACTGTTAAGAAAGGGTTCAATTTCTAGCATCTTTTTGTGATGTAACTAACCAGGCCAGATCATCGTCCAAGGGGTAATGGTTTTTGAGTCACATGTTTTGGTCCTCAATGTAGTGAGATTTAATTTGGTGCATGGCAAATTTGCAGCCTTTGCAGACAGTAGATAAAACCCCAATTTAATCTCTAGGGTATGCAGTCTGCAATCAACAATTTGCGATCTGCTATAAATTATTATTATTCACCAGTTTAATCCCCAGGGGGGTACTAAAAAAATTTAATACGGGGAGGCTCCGCCCCGAGGTCCGACCCCTTAGCCTTTTATATACCATTTTTGGCAGTAAAAGTAACCCTTTCATGTACCTTCCATTGGAAAATAATGAATTCAAAGGCCCTTTCAAATACCTAAATGACAGATTTCCCTAACCCTTTCATAAACTTCGACTCGTGAAATCCCTACCCTTTCATATACCTGAAGTGTGGAAAAGGTACCCCTTTCGGGCGGAGCCTCCCGATAATAATAATAATAATAATAATAATAATAATAATAATAATAATAATAAAGAAGTTTAATTCCATCATCATCGCAGTTAATCTGAATTACAATGTGGTTACAATTGTACAACTATAAGAATTACATACTGTTAATCAATCAATGAGGGACTGGGTTACAATAAGTTTCATATCAAAATTACAAATAAATTCATACTTATGCAAGTTAAAAATTGGGTATAAAGTCTAAAAATCTAAAGATCGTTGAAAGCTAAAATAGTGCTTGGGAATATAGGCCATTATAGGGAGCACCCCCCCACCCTCCGGGGTTTAATCCCATTCCTACCCTCAAGCCCCCTCCCCTTAGTCCCAGATGTACTGTGTTAGCCCTTTATTGTCAGTGTTGATAAATTTCTTTATTTCAGGAAAAGATGCTGACCTCCTCATTCATGAAGCAACTCTGGAAGATGAACTCCAAGCTGAAGCTCTTGCAAAAAAGCACAGGTTTGAAGAGAACTTTTAATAGTTATGCAAGCTTAAAACCTGGGTCTTCGTCAGAGTTCTGAAAACTATTAGACAGCCACTGCCAATAATTTCTTTGAATTTTCAACTTTACAGTAAGCCATATTTTATTTCCATCAAGTGTGCAGCATGGACAAAAAAAAAAGAAAAGTTTATAGATGACTAGAGGTAATTCAAAACAATATCTCAGGCCACATGGGTTTGAATTCCAGCCTTGATAGTAGGCTTGTATTCAACTTAGTATGATCACTGTGGTTACTGATCAGCTGTACTAGCACATGCTTCTCAATGGGATGTATAAAGATTGCAATACTGCGCATCGTAGTTAATAAAATTTAATGTGAATTCAAAATATTATAAAATAGACACTGTGAGACATTTTAAACTGGCGTTTCGGCAATGGTGCCTTCTTTAGGGTACAAAACTATCAATGGGATGTGCCTCTTATTCTGGCTGTTTCAGCCATTCCCATTTCCATCTTGTGGTTAAAGCAAGAAAGTTGCCTTAATTCTTGGAAACATGGAAATAATATCTAACCATGAAAACCTGTGTAAAGCCAAACAGGAACCAGACAGAACAGTGTGAGTGATGGCCACTGAGATTCCTATTCAGTTGGCTGTAGGCCGTAGACCATAAAATTGCTGGAGGTTGGCATGTTTTGAGACAATCTCGTACCCCAAGTCCTTATGCTTTTTGGACAGCAGCTGGTCGCTTGGAGACACTTTGAGGGTACTGGAATCTTTTCACTGCTTTAATCATGCAAAGGCAGAGCCATTTATAACTGGACCCTTAAAGTTTACACATTGTTCAAATTGCAACATATGAAGAAATCAACCCCATCACCACAAAGATCACATAAAAATTAGTAAGTTTAACAAGTTTGGTTATGTTTCATTGTGTCTAACCAGGCTGTGACCAGTCAAAGGTGACCCAAATTCCATACAAAATTATTGTCTGATTCTGAGATGGCATCCCCCAAATCCATAAATAAAATTTACATGTACACACTCATCTGGGCCAATCTCTCTTTGAACTCCAGCATGGGCAATTTTTTTTATTCCCCCCGCGTTTCTCTACTCTGACAGTGAACTGCCGGCCAAAGAGTCTGAGGACTCTGGGTCAAGATTGATTTTGAGAGGGGTGGAGTCAGCTTGCTTAAGGACACTGCCAACCAGGGCTATTCCTAAGTTCATCTACTGGCATTCAGATAGATTTTCCCTTTGTATTTTAGTACAACGACTGAGGCCATTGAGAGTGGCGTAAAGATGGACGCAAAGTTCATAATGTTGAATCACTTCAGTCAGCGGTATCCAAAGATTCCTGTGTTCAGCGACCAGTTTACAAAGTACACTGGCATTGCGTTTGACCACATGAGGGTAAGAGATTATTGCGATTGTAAGAATTTAACCCTGCAAGCCCCTGTGTCAACATGTAAATTCTTCTTATGTTACTACTAGGGAGAATTCATTAAAAAAATCAAGACATTTCAGTTCATCTTTGATGATCATTTCTTATATTCTCATGACCTGAATGTTAATCAAGCATTGATACTGTAAGAAGAAGATAGATGTTGGTCACTACTGAGGTTCAATGGGTTCATGATATTAGGCTCCTTGTTTAAACTCTATTTTAATCAATTCAGATTAATGGGAAATTTAAACACACGAAGTGCAAAAATGTTCCCTCTTCAAAATTTCCTTTATTTAAGGATCGTACCTCCTTTTAAGTTCTGTGCATCTTATCTGGGGAAGGTCTGAGAAACTGATTTCTTTTGGACTGTGCCAACTAATAATCAAAGATGGTGTTTTCCCATTTTTGAGTATATGGGAAAGGAAGATCTTATTGAAATCCGAAAATAAAACGTGTTGTTACCCCCAATTTTCTTTTTGGATTCCAACAGCCCTCGCTAAGATGTGCTTTTCCCGCATTGTCATAAGCCACACAAAATAGCTGGCACTATCACTGTCAGCCTTAATACCCAAGTGATCAATAGGTAATCTTTCTAACTACAGTAACACATTATCAAACTGATAAGTGAGAAGAACCTTGCCATGCATGTAAAACCAAACTGAATTAAAGAAATTACATGGCTATGAAATTAAAGAAATTACATGGCTATGAAAATTAAAAAAATTAAAGAAATTACATGGCTATGAAAATGACAGATATAGTCCAGTATTAGAGGGTTGATGGAATACTGTTTTCTCTTGCAGATTCATGCAAGTAATTTTTCAAGAATTCCACAACTTCTGGAGCCATTGAAAACTGTGTTTGCAGAGGAAATTGATGAAATGAACAAACAAAGTGACAAACAAAGAAACTTAAACTCTGTGACAAATGCATAATATCTACGTTTTTTATTATTAATAATAATGTTATCTACAACCAGTATAAACTATATTTCACAAACATACAAAACTACTTGCTGATGAAAAATATCTGCTTGTCCATCTCCAAATAAAAGAAACTATCACTTTAAATAGCATTTATTTATAGCATCTCAGAAAATGATACAGCACAACAAACCTTAAATAAAATGACGATGCACTACAGCTGTACAAACCTAGTTCAACAATCTTACTTGATTCTGGACATTTGTCTTGTTAAAATGACGTTCATACATGTATTTTAGTTAATCATGTTACAGTTTTACATTGTAAGATCATCAGAACCACAAGAATAATAATTTAAAGTCTTTTTGGTCTGATTGACAGCAACACACAAAGCAATAATAAATAAAAATTATTGTTCGTTGGAGTTTGAAGTTCCAAGTTTACATGCAATAAACCAATAAACCAGTTTTCCACTGTACACCTCACATGAGACTGACCTATGAAAATACTAAGAATTATAATTATTATTGTTACTTTAAAAATTATTTATTTTTTTATAAAAATCTGTTATTACTTGTGAACTCTCCTGGTGCAAAAGCTCTGACTTGCAGAATGGTTTTGCCGAGACCAGCTCGCACGACAGTTACACAGATGAAAAAAAAAAAAAAAAACAGAGAAAAGTTGCGTCACCTAAAATAGTTTTTTGTTAGTTATAATTATTATAACTTACAAAAAACTAACCCACTAAACATACCTAATCATTCAAAAAACTGTGAAAAATATCTGTCTCTGTGGCAGTTCTGTTATAGTAAATTTGTCTTCAAAAATACATTTATCTTGCTGTTTAATACAGTGAACTGTATGAATGAAAGACTCTGAGCAAATTTACAAAATACCAAAATAAATAATGGACTGAAAGATTAAAGAGGTTAGAGTGTTCTATGTATGGATGTAAATTTGCTTATGGCACGTCTTTTTTTAATTTTTACACCTTTTCTATAACTTTCCATTTCACTTAAAATTAGAAATGATGCAAAAAATCCTGGTAACACAGGAACAATGAAGGAGACATTTGCACCTCCATTTAAACCCACTTTGTACAATGACCATTGTGATAAAAATTTGTGCAAAATGGTCATTTAATATCAACCAAGGCCACCACTCTACTTTGCCTTTTACACAGATGAAATATGCAGTGGATTGTGTTTATTGGCACAAGTTTTCACACAGTCAAAAATGTTTTTAAAAGTTACAGTATAAGACAGTGACTATTTTCATTCGGAAAATGGCCAATCCAATGCATTCTAACTAAAAAGTACAAAAATTAAATAAATTTACAATAAAATAGTTACATGTACATGCGTCATCTGTTGAGGTTGCCATGATATCAGCCCATCTCAATCGTCAGACAACATTGCCGTGCAACTGAGTTGAGGCCAATTTTACACAGCGCAGAGGAAATGTTATTCAGATTGCAGCGATCTGGATAAAGATCCCGCCACGCTATTAACACTTGGTAGGCCTTTTCATGCAAACCATCCTGTCTCATGCTGCAATCATGTTCTATTTCTTGGATTTTATTGTCACCGACTCCCAGGACCCGACCAAGCTGTTTCCATTTGCCATTCCCAACAACTTTTTGTGCAAGGTCTTGAAATTTTTCTTCCCAGTTGACAGCCTCATTAAATCTCCGTTTGCGGGCGTTCTTTTTAACACAGGGGCACGTTTTGGGTTCCATTTCTGCTGAATTCAAATTTTAAAGTCTAGTTTGGACTTTATGATGTAATTCAGCCATAACATCAAGGTCCCATCAAGCATATAAACTCAGCTGTAACAAATGTTATGAGTTACAGTCCTTTATGACAGCCCTGTACAACAATAATTGTATGACAACTTTCACCTCTTCTATGGTATGCTAGAAGCGAGTAAGCAATCAACTCAAAAGGGGTTTCACAAACAATGCTTAATCCTTGAAGAATGTGGGGGAATAATTTTAACACAAATGACAAAAACTACTGTAAGGCTTTTCAGTGTTTTCACAAGTAAGTGTTGTCACTTATCAAAATAATAAAAATTTCCCGAGTTTTCCCTGACTTTGCACTGACCACAGAAAACAAATTCTTTCCCAATAAAGCCAGCGATGAAGTTGCAGAAATCAATTCCTTTGTAGCTGCCTTTTGAAATAACATAACCTTCCCTTTCCCAAACCAAGTGGCTACCCTAAAATAATAAAAATTCCCTGACTTTTTGCGGACTTTCAGGTAGAATTCAGTATTTCCCTGATGGTGAAAAAATTCTGTTCCCCCTGACTTTTCCCTCACTATGGCAACCCTGAGATTGGACTGTACTTCGTATAAACTGACCTGATCTCTCCTCCTCCATCACCCTTGATGGCCCACTTCTACTGGACATGTGCTGCTTAGTCATGTTCCCTGGTGACCCAGTTTTGTAGAGAGCTGATATGAACTGATGAGGCATCCCTCCACGGCGCTTGTAGTCAGCAATAACTGCTGCTATTGGATTATCACAGCTGTTGAAGCCATTTATCTCCCTTGGAGTATAACCCAGACTCTCTGCAACTTCATGCCAAACCTCATCACCCATATCTTTCTCAGCTTTGATACTCAACAGCGCTGGAACAAAGCACAGTATAAAATAATATGATGTAAAGACATGGTTCACAGGTGAATATTAAATTGTACCAATACCTTTTATCCTTAATTAATTACATGCACTCAAATGTCAGTTGCATCCAATCATACATGTATGTCACCAGTGAGAGAGTTTCCTCATAATCATCATTTCTACATGACACTGGGTCAGCCCTGCGAAAGTCTTGTCCCGAGACCTAAGAATGTAAGCTGATCCCAGGGCTGTCAACTCTCCCGGTTAATCCGAGAGTCTTCAGATTTTGAGCCGTATTTTCTGGTCTCCTGATTTATGTCTGTAATCTCCCCGATAATTGACGAAGTTTGCCATTTGTCTTAGACTGGACTGTTTAGCATTGTTTCTGGTACTGTTTAATGTACCCCCCCCCCCCCCCCCTCCCACTGAACCCATGAATTTGGCCAATAGATGTGACGCCTCTGTTAGGCGCTTTGTTATTGCTGGCCGGGGAAGTGATATTCTGCATATTTGAAGACGTGTGAGGTTGACAGCCCTGTGATCCAATCATCATCATCATCATCATCATCATCATCACCACCACCAACACCACCACCATTGTCATCATCACTGTCATATCGCATTATTATTATTATTATTATTATTATTATTATTATTATTATTAACGCCTATGTCGCAAATGGAGGTTGGGTGCCCAGGAGCCAGGGGCTGGTACCGCCAACCCAAACCCAGGTAGGTAGAACACCCCATAAGCCTGCCCTACCCACAACCCAGCCACGAGCCCCGCCCGCAACCCAGCCCCAACCCTAGCACCCGTCACACTGAGACAAAAAGCTCAGTGGAAAAATAATAAGTACATAAGACAACGAACTAACCCTAACCCTAACCAACCCCCAACACCAATCCCCAACAAAAACAAGGTAACACTACTGGGAGGGAAGGGAGGGAAAGAAAAGCCCAACAAAACGCGATAAACTAGCCACGCCACGAAAACGCTGAGTAGAGCAAATTTCGGAGCACGTGCAAAGGAGCACGCCTAAACTGCAAGAGAATACCGCTGGCCACGCAACTGCCTGCAGACCTGAACCAGGCCCCAAACAATAATGTAACAACAAATGCCCAAACGCTAATGTGCTAGCCGTGCTCAAACTATACGCCAATAAACGCTAACGCCTCGCTACGCCACGCCACCACGGAGCAAACTTGCTCCAAGTCGTTAACTAAGTTAAATTACATTTAACCCTATTTATTATTATTATTATTATTATTATTATTATTATTATTAGACAAGTGTTGTTGTTATGCTAGCGTTATCACACCCTGAGGTGATTATGGTTGGGCTGCAGTTGTTACCCTGGCTAGGAAATCAACCTACGTCCTGCAGCCTTTGGTGTCTTGGGTTCTAAACACAACTTTCATGCCTTCAGACTGCTAACAACTTTTGTGAAAAGTGAGCAATCCAAGGGGAACATATTTTTGCAAATTGTTCTCATTTTGTTCAGAATTAAGACATGGCTTAACTTGTTGGCAAATATGACATGTTTTCTCTTCAAACCTTTCAAAGTTGAAAATACTTGTTGCAGAACATTTGCAACCAATTGTACACTGTTTGTTTTGATATGTTCTCAAACGAGTTAATTTAGAAGTTCTTTTGTGATGTGATTTACACTGCTTACAGGTGCAACCAACAGTAAGTGACATAAATTACCTGTAAGCTCTTTGGTTAACTGTACTTCCCAGTCTAAGGAACCATCAACAGCATCAGAATCACGAGGCTGCAGTGAAATGGAACAGAAGCAAAAAAAAACTAGTATTGACAATTTAAAAATATATTTGACTCAAAATTACTAATTAAAAGAAAACTGAGGAAATGTTCAGTTCAAGGGATACCACTGACAACAATTATATTTGATTACCTACACGACCTCATAAGTCACCATTCAAAGTGTGTATCACCCACCCCCTCCCCCACCACCTTTTGCAGGCAAAGGTCTGGTGGGGTTGGGGTGACCCTACCATGCCAGTAATATGATACTGTTAACTGGATTGTCGAAAAGAAGAAATTCCTGTATGGAGGTGTATTACAACTGCTTGCAAATTTTTTAAACAAACCTTATTCAGGAGAAAGGAAAGAACAGCTTTGTTGCCACCATACTGTGAGGGTTGCTCCACAATGACACTACCAAAGTTGCCATGATCAGGAGCATCACCAGTGAACTGACATCCAAACTGTATTACAAATGGATGACCTGTGAAGTTCTCTACAGCAACAAGTTCTTTCACACCAATTGACAAGTCTGCCTTGAAATGCTCAGACTCTAGCCTAAAGGAAGGAAAGGTTTTTAGTAAGTCATGCAATTTCTGGAAACATCAACAGTTCATGTTAGCTGTAATCCTTTGAGCTGATTAATTATTAAAATCATTAATATTATTACTTATTAATAAGTGAAACCTAAAAGTTTTGAGAAATTTCCAAAACTCAAATATGAAACAAGCCTAGGATAAAAGTTTCCTGTTTCTAAAACAATGAAGTACATACATGTAAGTTTTAAAAACAGTTCTCTAGTTTTGGAAAGAGTGTCTAAAAGATATGTAAACCAAAGCTAGCACATGAGTAGATTATTTTTTCTAATTATCAAAAATTTTGTAGTAAGTCTCCTTTACCTAATTTGCAAGTTTCCTGTGCTTAACATCTTTGGTGCGATACACTTGCCGACCAGAATAGGAAAGTTGCCAATTCCCTCCAGAGGTTTGCCAAATCTGTAGCAAGCCACACAGATGCCAAATCGGCCTCCATTGTCACTTGTTTCTGACATCAATGCTTGGAACGAAACATTAAACTGAAATAAAGGAATAAGGCTGGAGGCGCCAAGCTTTGCTTCCCATAGAACCGCATCAACAATATCCCATAAAACTCTGAAGAAGGAGAAATGCTCCACTGAGAAGTACACTGAGCACAAGCTGTCGTCATCATTATCAATGTGGGTGAACTTGGGTTGGAACTGCTGCCACGACAGATCTTCATCTTCTGTTGTAGAACTGCACCAGAACGTGAGTCGTCTGTCTCCGTACCTCTCCTGAATTTCCTTGCCATTGGGCAGTGGCAGACGTACTGTCACAAAGTCCGACGAGTGAGGATTGAAGATGCAGCCATGGGGTCCCAGTTGGACAACTGGAGCAGCAAGGGCGAGTGCCTCAGGATCAGAATGATCAACATCATAAGGCTCATCTGCATACAGAACCTTAACAGAGGCTTCAATATCATGAAGCAGTGAAGTCTCTGGAAAGAGAACTTCTACTCCTGGAACTTCCGGGACATAGAGACACCCACCAATACCAGCTTTTATGGTCTTGCGGGCTTCAGGGTAACCTTTGGTCACCATAACAGCAAAAAGACTGAAATGATAGGCTTTGATTTCTACATGGGAAGCAAAGACATTGTAGTCCTCTGGGTTGATTCTTTGCCATCTTGTTCTTTGTCCCACACCTGTGTTACTGCACCAGCAAATAACATGATCATTCCTCCCCACTCTAACATCATAAGGTAAACTAATGATTGCTGGATCATCTTCATAAAACTTTGCTCCATGGGGCTCCATCTCAATCACCTCACTTGCAAGAACTTGACGACTTCCAAGTCTAGGGTAGAATGACATATCCTCCACAACCTCAAGGGTGAATTCTGATTGTAAATGACCAGTGAGGTTTACCTCTGGGATAATAACACAAATATCTCCAAGAGTTATGTGCCGACGCCTATCAGGGAGTGACTCGAAGTCAGAGTCCTCCTTGTAACTATTAATGTCTGAGATGTCACTCAAACTTGAGCTGGCACTATCACTTGAGAGATTCCTCTTCCTTGGAGCATCATCTGTGTTATTGTTGACAGCATCGCTCACCATTGACTGAAAGCTCATAAATGAATCTTTTCTGTTTGAAGGAAACCGTTCTCTAACACTTTCTGTGAAAGAGGAGCAAGTCCCATACTCACTGGTGGTCAAACACCTATTCCTTCTTCTACCAAGGTTTTCTAATTCAAGGCTAAAATCCAATCGTCTCCTTGGGAAAGGAATTTGTTCAGATTGGCATTGGTTCTTGTGTCTGAGATAGTCAATGTTTAGTTTTCTGAGCTCCTGTCTCATTAAAATCTTTGTTGTCTGCTCCTTTAAGAGTTTAATTTCACTGTGCTGTGACTCCATCAACCCAGAAACTGCACATTGATGTTGCTTTGAATAATCATCTTTTGACGTTTCCACAGGTGGAACAACAGGATTCAATGATCCTTTTGACAACTTAGAAATGCCAGAACTAGGAATAATGTGTTCACCTAGACTGTGAGATTTCACCGTAACATCCACTTGAGATGAAAGCGGAATTTTCTTGCAACTGTTACTTTCAAGATCTCTTTGGCACAGCTGGATTTTACAAGAAGGAAACTTGTTTCTAGTTGGAGATACCAACAACTGGTTTACATTGTAGCCCTCTCTGCAAACTTCTTTGGTGCTCAGCAGTTTAAAGAACCTGCGCATTTCCTTGATCCCATGTATATAAACCTCTCTGGGGATATTTTCTATCAAGTTGTGAATAAGGAACAAGTGATGAAGTTGGGGCAGACAAAGCAACCAAGGTGGTACAATCTCAATCAAATTGCCTGAAAGGTTGAGCCACTGAAGCATACAGAGCCTGGAGAGACAAAAAGGAACTTCATGGAAGCCATTGTGTACAAGGTTAAGTCTCCTCAAGTTGGATATATCTTCAATTTCTTTGGGTAATGATTTGAGGCGATTATGCTCCAAGTAGAGCTCTTCTAAGCGGACCAGAAGGGAAATCTCTCTTGGCAGTGATTGAAGGTCATTGCCACTTAGTTCTAAAACTGTTAGGTTTTCCACCAGAGGCTTGGTGAAAACTTCTGCTGGTATACTTGTGATGTTCTGACCACGTAGATCTAGGAAGTTTTGGCATGATTTACTTGCCCTTTGTAATATTTTATCTTTCTCTTTTAGCCCAGAGGGACTTCTCATTTTAATTCCCTACATGGTGGGACAGCATTGAACTGCAAAAGAAAGTAATAACAGACACTCAGATATTGATAACAGTATACAGATTTATAAATCAAATTCCACACTCCCGACTCCAGGGGGGGCAGGAAGTGTTATGTTCAAATAATTTAATTGATGCATTAGAGAGACAATATCCAATTTGTTGCTTGAATGTGTTTAATTGTTAATAAAAATTATCCCCATAAGGATTCAAAACTCTGAATTTGACGTTAAAGCCTGTTTTAACTCTCTAATGCAGTTACTGTAACTGTTATAATATTGTATATAACAACTAGTAAATTAGTTTTGTCACAGAAGTGTTCCTTTGGGATGATCCAGATCAGGATGTAAGATAACTTGGATCATGGTGCATCAAAGGAACCAATGAATCCACTCTGGGCAAGGATTCCTGGGTTCCTTTAGTGCACCATGATCCGAGTGATCTTGGATCATTGATCCTGATATGGATCATCCCAAAGGAACACACACAGTTTGGCCGAGAGATAGAGGGGGCCGGGTGAACAAAAAGCCACAAAGTTCATGAAACTTGATCGGAACTTGATTGTCCCGCATTTGTCCCTGATAACAGCAGATTTGACAGAAATTAACATGGAGAAGATATTCACTGTATTCAGATATAACAGATACTACAATTCAATCTGATAAAAGCGGCACAAATCACGACGCGAAAAACTTTTAATAATCTCAAGTGACTTGTTTGTTTTGAGACAACAAGGACCACATACTTGATATTGTATCCAAGCTAAAATAGTTTTGCTTCAGTAAATGTACTGAAAAGTTATGGTATTTATTCTACAATCTGCTCTTTTCAAAAAGTACAAAATGAATGAGCGTACATTGGATTCAAAAATGACAGACAAAACACGAGTTGTCAAAAGCTGATCGAATTGTCAGAAGCGGGCGTCCGTCATTTCTGCTCCCAATTGAAGCTTTCTCTAATAGAAACATCTTTATAGGACAGACTATTTTTGGAAAATAATCAAGAAGATTCTTACCTGGAATCTTTCAACGTGAAAGAAGACTGACAGCAAAAATCTCCCACACTTCATTCGTGCGACTTGCACGCATCGATTGAGCTTTTTTACTTTACCAAGCCTGGGCACGCGCAAGGTGAACAATGGGACTTTTTGTTGTTATGGAAACAGCTGTTGTTTACGGTCAGCTGGAACTCACACAATCTCGTACCCAGAGTCTTCAGGCTTTTTGGTCAGCGGGGCAACGCCGGGAAGACTCTGGGGACATCGAAAAAATTCAATTTTTTTGATTGGCTGTTCCGTAACGGTTTCCATTGTTTTACCGCAGAAATCCTGCGGTGATAAAATTCGATGTCCCCAGAGTCTTCCCGGCGTTGCCCCGCTGACCAAAAAGCCTGAAGACTCTGGGTACGAGATTGGAACTCACAAGCCACGTGTTTGGTGTGTCTGTTGGCATTTGAAGAGGTTGCATGCAGGGCAGGGGTTTGGACGGACTGTATAATCTGAAGGTTTGCAAGCTTGAGAATTTTTCCTGTATATTTGCAGGGGTTTTGAAGGATCCTCTCGAGAAATAGTTTTACGAGGAATATCGCGGGAAACGAAGAACGTAACGTTGGAGAAGACTGAAGAACACCATCTGGGGCGCAGGCTACAATAGGATTTCAGGTTATGAAACATAAAACATTTCCTGTAATTTACTTAAAGCAAAAAGAAGTACCCAGGTGGACTTTTCCTCTTGTTTTCTCTGATAGAAAACAATTTTCTATGGTTCCTACAGTTCAGTTTGAAGCTGACCCGTTTTCGATTGTTCGACATAAGTCCGGGTTTCTCTCGGCTTGATTCAAACTTTTCGATGTCCTCCAGTGATCATTAGCCTGCGAGCAAGCTCTCGGGGAAGAGGAGGGGCAGGGAGCTTGCTTACAGGCTACAAGTGATTTGGAGGAGGGGTAGTCTACTTCAGGTTACATTTGAAGGCACTGATTTGCCATTTGAAAGTTTGGTTTCACGGATATCGTTGTACGTCACGTGATATATCCTGCACAATTTTTTTTCATTTATCAAAATAAATCTAAAAGATTTATTTTGATTGAAATTTACAATATGTCGAGGTTCTCATTCAGTGTGCTTTCTAATCAATGACTTTGGGAGCTAATAAGGGATTTTGGAGCTTGTTCACTTTCTGCCAACTATAACGTTTTCAGTTATGTTGTGGTTCTATATCTTTGATCCTTTCTTCAATGTTTAGCTTCTTGTAGAGCATGAGTGACAAAAACAGAGGCGGACTAAACAAAATTTTAAACAGGCCGCAGAAACGCACCTGGTTTTATACGGAAAGTCTCCACCGCCAGGTCCAAACCCTTACCGTTTTATATTTACCATTTCTCAACCATCAGTGCCCAGCCTCAAACATGTTTTAATGGGAAAATGGCACTTAAAGTGGGGCTCTACCTAAATTTGAGTGAAATTTGAAGAGGTTTTAAGAATGGATAGAAGAAAGAAAATGATTTTTGGAACACTAACAGACAGTCGATAACCACGCAAGAGCACCCCAGGTTGCTAGTGGACTAACTTGGTATCCGTCTATTAATTATTAACTACAAATTCTAATTTTAAAACTTCACTAAATCTTCAACATTTCTTATTTCTTTTAATTTTACCAATCCTTCAAGAAAAATTATTTCCTTCCAAATATACCTAAAAATCACCCAAAATTCATAAAACACCCCAAATCATTGATTTGTGTTATGAATGGAGGGTTTTTGTATTGCTTGAAATGCAAACAAGATATTTCCATTTGACCGATTTTAAGCGGCGTGAAAACGGCTTTCAGGTGAACCCCCACCTTAATAAAAAACCAGCCTTTCCTACGAGAAATCTTCAAAGAGCCACCACTAATTTCCTTTAAAAAAGGAAAATCTCTAAATGACATGCTTGTCAGAGCAAAAATGTAAAGAGGTTACACTTCAAAAATGTTTCCATTGTTAGAAGTCTTGCAGGCCTGTCACTCCTTGCTATTTCATACCTTCCATAGCACAGTTTTCCCTGGCCTTTTCTGTACCTCAGCTCCGCCGTAAAATCCCAGCCGTTCTATATACCTCTCAAGTCTGAAAAAGGTACCCCTTTCGGGAGGTGCATCCCCGTATAGTCCATTATAGGGAGTACAAACCGCCCCCTACGGCCCAGGCTACCTTTGGCCACAGCAAAAGAAATTCTATCCGAGACGGATCGCGGGAATAGTAGCCTGTGTATAGCCGCCCCCTCCCCTCAGGAAAAATCGGGGAGAGAGACGTCTCTCTCCCCGATTTTTTCTGAGGGGAGGGGGCGGCTGTACACAGGCCACGGGAATAGTAGAATTGAAATTTGTTACTGTAGGACGGAAATGCCGGATCCACAAGATCTCAAGGGCATCCCGACCCGAAATACAATATAACTAAGGGAATACATCTCTCAACCTACTGGATGCATCTTTCAGTGGCCGGGAGAGCCTCACCCGGGGTTGCTACTTATCACTCTAAAAATCTCCGACTTTAAGTTTCACTGATCACTGAAGACAATTTTTACCGACCATCGTGTTGACGTATTTTTGGAGTAAATAATCTCCCCAACTGAACAGTAAAAGTCGTGTTATGTGTATGAGGAAATAATTGGCTAGTTTCTTGCGTAGGATTTGAGTACATTTTCCTTTTCCATACTGTTTTGCAGTTATCCGATACACGCACATACTTACCCAGCACTCGTCCAACAAGTCGATTCACTGGTGTCACAGGTTAGGTCCAGGGGCACGGAAAAGAAGTCTGATTGCAAACAAGGCATGTATAATTATAAGCTGTTCCAGGACAACTCTGACTGGTGATGTGTTAGTGTAGTAGGACGCAGTTTTAATATAAGCCTTTCACGTTTGAAACTTATCATCAAGACTTTCTGTACCAAAAGCACAAACATTGTCTCTCTCTTTAGTCGAGGGCACTATGCAGAACTATACATGGATCAAGGCATTTCTCTCCAAATGACCGCGAATGTCCTAAAAAGCAAAACGGACTTCCAGGGTCCATACGCGTAGTAAACTGATCAACGCTGCATTCAATCCTTAGGGGTGATCCTTTCCACAGATCATCGCTTGGCCCTCCTTTTGTTGATCCCTCAGGTGGCGACTCTCTACTGTTAGTTTCTCTAGGATCTTTAAGGTTCTACCCAGAGACAAGCGTATTCAAATGCCGAACCCATCGGACCTCCGATTGTTAATTAGCATGTAAGCATTTCTTTTTCTTCTCGTAACTCGCCAAGGAATATCAGTTTGTCTTGTGAGATTGGCTGACTTTTAACTGCCACGCTATCTCGACCTTTTCACAGTTTTTCAAGCAACAAACGGCGGATGGTAATTACGATATTTCCGTAAAGGATTAATTTTTTAAACGATTTTTATTAGTAACACGACAACATACATAATGAACAAAGTAAACTAATAACAATACAGCATACTGTACAAGGGACACGAACTATCAACGAAACAAAGGTTGGGTTGCTATCAAACAGAAGAACAGTTTTAAATTTTCTTCTGTAATTCTACAGAGTTGTACGTCTTATAAAGCGTTTTACAGGTGTGTATGTAATATTTTGTGCAGCAAGAGAAGACAAGGAAGACGGTTTTTCCTTAACCTGCGATCAGGCGTTCGTTTTTTCGGGAAAGCGCGAAAGTGTGACAGCGCAAGAGTCGGCGGTCGGACCGCCGTCTGAAAAAGAAAAAAAAAAACGCCCGATCGCAGGTTAGTTTTTCCTATTCCCTCATTTCATAGTGCTAAAGTATTGATTTCGTTTCGGTACCCAAAGTTTAGTTCCACTTGATCGTGGTTTTAAGGTGTGCTCGTGACGGTGCCGTGAATAGTAGCAGCAAGATCAGTATTGACGAGTACTTTATTACAGCAGTGACCAGTTTCTGTTGACGATCAAAAGAAACAATGAATAGGACAGATGGACTTCGAGCAGTCTCTTCTTTCGCTTAAAGGTAGTCAAGAGACCCACGTGAGCGACCGCGGAAGTCGCTTGACACGTGGGAGTTTCCACGAGCTAGACGACTATTAAGGGCGCTTGCGTGGGTGTTTTCCCCTCACGGCCAACTTGCGAAAAACATTGTTTGTTTACTGTCGTTAGCCTGCAAACAAGCTTCCCGCGCCCGGGAACCTTGTTCGCAGGCTACAATAGCTGTTGTTTTGATGTTCAGTCATTTCGCAAATTTTCGCTGTTTCAATTCACTTTGTTGTCTCTGCGAGAAATGAAAGGCTGCTTGTAGTCATGTAGAAAGAAAAGAGAAACTGAAAAAAGAAGGATCAAATAAAAAGGAACAGGTACAAACAAATCCGCTAATGAACAGACCCCTACGGATCAAAATTAGAAGAATTACACAAAATAAAATAATATTAATCAGTTTATTTACATAGCATATATAGGATATATTATTAGTTACAATAATAAACTTTATATAATCAAGGCTGTAGTTTAGAACACAATGGCTTACAAGAGAATTACAAGAAGCGACTACAAGATTTCACGTGTCAGCAAATGAGTTAAGATGATCTAGATAAAACACCACTAGAGTTATTTATTTTCTAAAAAAAATGAATGACGCTATATGAGACTATTGATCAACGAGACGTCGTCTCCAAGATATGGAAGTGACGGGAATATTCTGCGTACTTTTTATGGATTCTATGGATTCGCTCTGGGCTAACGCTCGAAATGTCAGCACTCGAATCACGTTACGCTCGAAACGTTAACACTCGAATCTCTTTACGGCGGCCAATTTACCTTTAGTCATCAACTCTGTTGATAAACCAAACATTCGTACCTCTATGAAACTAAGCTACCTTCACCAAAAGCCACGATTACATCTATGTAAACCCGCAGTTTTGTTACCAATTACGTTTTCCACTACTACAGATGGCCAGTATAGAAATACACTGTAGATTGCAGACTGAGAAAAAAAATTGTACCAGCTTTTTGAAAAACTTTCCTCAAGTCTATAATCACTGAAAACTAATCAATACCTTCCTTTTTGTTTTCTGGCCAAAATTGCATAAACAAAGGAACTCAGTCATAATTTTTGCTCAGTTTTGAACAAAACAAACAGACAGTAAAAAAAAAAAAAAAAAAGACAACGGGTTCTGTCTTGGTAAATGTTAGGGGTGAAGACATTTCGCACCAGTGGCGTCTTAAAGCACATTGACGAAGAGAAACTCAAGCGGTAGAAATAAACTTGAGCCACAAGAATATACTACTTTCGCCGAATATCCCCATCACTTGTTAGTTTTATATGGGAGTCCTTCCCACACTCTATAGGACGACTAAAACATTCTATATTACCTTGTGCGTTAAAACTAATGTTCTTACTTCCACGTTTCTTTTTTTCTTTTCTTTTTTTGGCTTTGTTTTGTTTTTTTCATAATCTGTATCTTTTCTTTTTTTATCATAATTGTACTGAATACGCGATTCTAAACCTGTGTAGCTGGCGTCGTTGTTCCCATGGAGAAAAAGCTTTGGGCACTCACCCGCTCTCCATTCTTCTGGCGGCCTCGCCGCTAGTTGACGAGGTTCCGCCACCAATTCCAAAACTTTACCGCGAACAATGCCGCCGGCTACGCAGACTAAGCGATTTTCAGCAACTTTAGGTTGCCTGGTACTTAAGGCAGAAGAAATCTTACACTTCGTTCAGCTGAACCCTCTGTTGTTGGTCACCTCCATAACTAGCGATGCGCATCTCCTAAGCGGAGTCTAGAACCTTCTGGTAAGGCTGTCCCTTAACGTCAAGTTTCGATTCTGTACGAGAAGATTCAGTACTTAGGTACAGTGTCATACTTTCCTGCTTAACTCCTCCGCTTGGCACTGAACCGAACAACTGTCGTTACAGTTGGGACAGTTCTTCACACTACGCCAACAATCAACTGACAAGCTGTCTACCATGTTGTTTCACTGTCTTTCTTGTACTTCTAGCATAAAATCAAAACCAATGATGATGTGATGATGATTGACTATCGATGCCGCACAATTATCCATAAAGTCCCTGTCTTCGCTACAGACATAGCTAGTTCAGTGTAAAGGAGAAGTTGTTCACACAATGACGAAGTGATGGTGACCAACATAATTCTTCAAAGCCTTTTAGACACGAGAAAATTAAGCGACACTCAAACACAAGAAGACCTTACTCTCGATGTCATCTTGACGTAAACAACAACTGAAACGCAGCTTGTTATTCATAAGGTCAACATCCTCTTTAGAATGCTGTTGTTAGTGCCCGGTTGAAGACTTTTATTGCCAGCATTATTGACTCGTTTCTGTTGCATGTTTTGTGGCGTTTGAAAGTTCTGTCCCACAGGCTGATTCATATGCATGTCACTAGGTGGATATGCGTTGACGTTAGAGGGATGCATAGATTCCGAGAAATGACCAGTGTTGTGGAAGCTTTCTGTATTCCCATACGGGACCATAGGATCCACAAACAAGCTTGGAGTTAAGTCATCAACGCTTAACACTTCATCGACCTGAGGAAGTTGCGCGCTGGGATTCGACTGAGGAGTATTTGATGATCCAAACCACAGGTTTGTGTTTTGACCTGGTAGATCTGTGGCACTGGCATGTCCCATAATGTTATAAGCATGGTGATTTTGGGTTGGAGGCTGAGGCACTGTATGAAAATTGCCTTCTTTTGGAGGGTGATAGAATCCATTTGGACTATGACTGAATCGCTGCTGCAAAGAATGGACAACGGTTCCTTCTTGCCGCAGATAAGGAGGAAGACCATCAGTCCCATTTTGCAATGTTGTGTTTATGCCATTCATACCTAATTGTACAAGAACATCACTGATGTCCTCGTTATGCACCGTATTTGCATAGGGATTTGGAACTGGTGCGTTTACGTGGTTACTCATATCCGGTAAGAAAGGATAGATGTGGTTAGTCGAATCCAGCTGCTGAGGCCTGGCACAGTGCAAACCATTAGCACGATCTTGCAAGATGTCAGGAATGTGATCATATCCATTCAAGTGAAGAGACGGTTGCGTGCCATTCTGCGGTGGGCAGGGCGGACATGGAGCAGAAGACCTGTTGTCTTGCTGGAAATTTAACTCTGGAATGACTGATGATGCGTCTATAGGATAATTAGCCCACGGAGGAGGACTATCACGAATTAGGCCGCCGTCTACCCGGACAGTACTTCCGAGTTGACAAGCACTTGGAGGAGGTTGATTATCTTCTCCCATCAGGAACTGTTTAATGAGATTTATTTGATCGTGTTCTGTGTGATTCCGTTTTGAGTTGGCATGAGTAGCATCACCATTCCTGCGTTCGACCTTGAAGTTGACAGTGATTCCACCATGAGACAGGATGTTTGGTTTCTCGTCCACTGGTGACCTGTTGACGTGCGGTGAGCTGAACATGCACGACTCTGATGTGCCCGCTGTGTGGCTTAGAGATGGCAGCACATGCGCTTTCTTCTCTTCTACTGAGATAGGTGGGCCTATGTGTTCGATAATCTCTATGTCCTTCGACTCTTGCAACGTATCCTCTTCAGAAGGTGCTCTGAACCCTGCAGGGCCAGTAAAAGGTTAATTAGTCAAGACTTCAAAACACGGGTGTCTTGTAGATATTTATGTTTAGTTATCCATATTACTGTTTTTTTTTTTAACTTTAAATTAACTAAATATTCATATATGTATCAATAGAATCTTGAAAGGAAATGTGAAAATAAAGTTGTTGTTTGAGTGTGATGTTATGACTTATCAACGAGGTCATTGTGCCTGCTGTTCGGTTGTTCTGATCTACATCAAGAATAGCCTCCTTTGGCTCGTCACGTCACGCACTGAGGAGGAGTGCGTGACGTAACAAGCCAAAGAACGTCTGAGGAGGAGGCTACACCGAGAAAGTCTTAGATGCTAAACCATTTGAGTTTCTTGGTAAACGACTTAATAATGTCCATATTTGTTTGCCAAGAACTGAAGTTTAAAGATTAAGTTCCACTACAAAAGGGGAAGGCCCTGTTTCATTTCACACCTTTGTGGGTGTGAATGCAAATTTAGACGTCTTTCACTGAGTCGTGGCAAGTTGTTGCCTCAAAATTTCATAATATCACCACAGCAATAAAAGACATCGGTTTCTAATTCGGTTAACGGTGTTTATTCCGATGATGATTGATTGTCAACTGAAGGTAAGAATGGCCAGACCAGGTCCCTTTTAAACCGGAATTGTAATCAGTTAGTATTTAACTGTAAGACGCAGTTGATTGATTGACTGACTGACTGACTGACTGACTGACTAATTGATTAATTGATTGATTGATTGATTGATTGATTGATTGATTGATTGATTGATTGATTGATTGACTGATGGATTGAAGATCTCTAATATCTTGGTAAGGAAAGCAAAGCAAGACTAAGCTATAGGTGGCCTGTGAACAGGCTCCCACGTCGATTTTTGTCTTCGCCCTATACCCCACTTGGGAGCCTGTTCACAGTCTAGCTATAGGTGGCCACATGGCCGGTTACAGCAACATGAAACAACTAGCATTATTATCTTAATACCTATTTTGGATGGGATGCCAGTCCATGGCTGCAGAGGAGATTTTGCGCTCGCATCTCCAACTCTGGCGCGCACGATCCCCCCCTTTCCCTCCCCTCCCTCCCCTTTCAGCGCTTGCCGCACAGGCTAAATATGCGGTTACCCACAACATTTTTGTTAAGTTCTCCTGATCAGGTTTTTCCAGTAATTATATACACCTGGGAGGAGAGAGAATATGGAACAAAGTTTCCTGTCTTAGGAAACTTACAGCAACAGAGGTCAAGCTCAAAACCTGTGATTTTGTTTTTCAAATAAATAGTTGTTGTTGTTGTTGATTTTCAGAGTGAAAGTCCGACATAAGAGAGGTAGCTTGCGACGAGAGGCGGTTGCAAAAATTTGGACAAGGCACAAAGGAACACAGAGGCATTAACATGAAAACTTAAAATGTTTCAATCAACCTTGTCCAGCAGTGCTCATACCATCGCTTGTTGCTGACGAAGGTGGAAGCGCTGAGTCTGGGTTGCTCTCCTGACTGGTTTTCTCATCATCAGTTTCTGGTGAAGGAAGGCTCTTTTGCCTCGCTTTCCATTCATTTTGCACTTCGGCGTAGACTGATCGAAAGTAAGGGCCTTGCTCATCGCTAAAAATGAACAACACATGGTGTCTTAGCTAACGTAAAGATCAAACCGAGACGTCAACATCGCCCTCATGCATAAATAGTATAAACTGGGTATTGGAAATTTAGTCCATTGGGGAAAATACTGGCAGAAAAATCGCAAATGTTCAGAACCATACAGAAGTTGCAGTACAGTTTAAAGTATGAATTATCACAACAAAAACATTTGACTGTTACACTGAGATGAAAAAATCTCCTACGCCACTGACGTCTGAGGATGTTATGGCGTGTAGAATCTAAAACCTGTTACGTTCCTCATATTCTCCCTTGTTTTTATCAAGCTTATGCGAAAGATGCTCCACAAAAATTTATTCAAACAGAGTTGATAACTAAAGGTAACTTGGCCGAGAGATTCGAGTGCTGACGTCGGTGTAGACGAAGGGCTAACGCTAGAAACGTCAACACTCGAATCTCTTTACGGCGGCCAAATTACCTTTAGTCATCAACTCTGTTGATAAAATCAAACGGTCTTTCCTACTCCCCACCGACGCAGCACCGCAGTTCCTTTAAAAACTAAATATCTTATCCATTTATTCATTTTGTGCCGAGAACACCACAGGTGCTCTGTTTGCCGGGCGTCCCAACAATCTATTCAAGATCCCTGATATTCTAAATAGGCCACGTTTAAACTAACTCAGATTGGGGTCTACTTTAAAGTCAAATTTAAAGTCAATGAATGCGTATTCCTGCACTGAAATGATGTTAATTCCAGTACATTTTGACCTTTACGTCGTTTAAACCAGAGAAAAAGAAACAAGTGTTTACTTTAAATCTTAGGTTAGGGTTAACAACATTTGACAACTGACAACTGACCCGTATTCCTACGTATTCCTGGAAATGATCCAGCCTGTAAACAGGCTCACAAGTGGGGTATAGGGCGAAAAGAAAACTCGGCGAGCCGGGCGAGCGGAGCGCAGTATGGGGGCGAGAGCTTGGTTTTGTCTTCGCCCTATACCCCCACTTGGGAACCTTTCCATAGGCTAGAAATGATTTAAATTCCCGTACATTTTGACCTTGGTGTCGTTTAAACCAGAGAAAATTACTTTAAAATAAATCTTGCGCGGTTAGGGTTAACGGCAACCTTTAGTTTTTAAACAACTGACCCTGGCACGCTGAAAGAGAAAAGAAAGAGCCCAAAAAGCTAATATAATAACTCAGTCTCACTTACTTTAAAAGAACATTATCTGTAGCGACGGATTCAGGGCGGCCATTTTTGTCGAACAACATTCTAGCCTTCCCTCTAATCCACTGCCATTGTCCTTGACCATTCATAAGCCGAAATACGACTTCACTGCTTTCTCCATCAGTAGTAACTGTTATATTGAGACAAGACCAAAGGATTAGCACTCCCCTCTCATAGCTATCCAAAGAATGGATGAATTACCAAGTGATTAAAGCTTTTTGCAATTGAGTATCGAAAACAATTCGCATTTGCTATGCTTTACTATACCATAAGTCACGTCACGCAATCCTCCCCACGTGGGGAGGATTGCGTGACGAGCCAAAGAACGTCTGTGTGGGAGGCTACTATGCCTTATGATTGCTTAAAAAAAAAAAAAAACTTGCGCCAATTTGCTCAACCAATGAGATGCACTGTGATCTCCTCTTCGCCCTATACCCCACTTCGCAGCCTGTTCACGGGCTAAAGCAAAACCAATAGCCTGCGAGCAAACTCTCTTCAGGTCAGCCACGGGAGGAGAGCGCGAGCGGTGAGTGAGAAGATTGGGGCGGGGGCGGGGGCGGGAGAAAGAACAAACCAAAAATGGTTTTTTGATTTAGTGTATGGTTTTCAGTGAACTTTCACAGTATTCTTACTGTCGCGGTTCCTGGTTGTTCATTTTTTTCACATAATCAAGTATATCATGATCTGTCATCATAATAAGTCAGTTATCTTTAAGACGTGCCTTGTCTCTCTCTCTCTCTTGTCACCCTTTCTTGCATAAGGTTCCTTAAAATTAGCACCCAGGGGATCAACTCAACATTGTTTTGTTTTCACCTTTAGAGCAATGTTCTATAACTGTGATCACTAGACTGATTAACTTGTTGCTGCAAGCTAAAAACTTAACATACGGGGAAAAAAACTATCAGGCTACTACATGTACAAAACTCTCATGACATTGAACTGGTGTATATCACAAGTCTACCCTGTGATAAAGTTGTTTATTTGCGTTTTTAAACTTTCTTTTCAGAAGCTTATTGGGGAGTGAAGTTGCCAGAACATATCAGAAACTTGGCAACTTTTTCTGACAGAATGTTCTTGCATTTTGAGTGGCTAGCTTCATGCAAAACAGAAGCCACCAGAAATTTGTCACAAAGATGTCAATAAATTGAAAAGCGTTAATACAAAAACTTTGTCAATTGCTGTAATTTGCAACAGACGTTTACCTTGTTGATGACAAACCACCATAAGTTGAGCATCATCAGGATGAACGAAAAAATACCCCGACTGGCTTAATATGTCCTTTTCGTTAAGGTACAAAGTCTTTTGACCCCTGTTAACACAAAGCAAGTAAAATCGGTCAGTTAATTCATCAATCTAAGAATCAAATAGCATGCACTCACAGGTGTTTACAGTATATTCAGCAATTTCAAGAAATGGGATCCGGTTGGATAATGATTTTGCAATTACTCTTGTTCTGGATATTTTTCTGGTGCTCCTTCATTGCTTCTTATAAACATCAACCAGCACATGACTGACTGCTCCACAAAATCGCACTTGTAAGGAAATCCACCCAAACACAATGAACAATTTAAGCCTCCACTTATTTACAACTGTTTTATGCCACTGGCAAGCTATCAACTATGGAAATACAATATTGAGAGCAACCGTTAGACACACTCATTGAGTGTGTCACTTTGTGATGGAGTTGGAGCTCGAAAGTCTCAAAAAAAAGTCAATGGCAATAGATGTGCCTGCTAGGGCTTCAAACCCTAATACAGCAGAAAGCCATTAATACAGCCACCAACAGGCCAAAAAAAAAAAAAATGGTGCCCTCTTTTCCTACTGCACATATATTCTGCGCATCTCCGGACGTCCTTAAGAAATCAAAGTTTATGACTATACAGGAAAAGAAGATCGAAATTAAAAAGAAAATTGGGGATAACCAGGCATTTTTTCTTAGAGCGAATAAAGCTTCAATTAAAAAAAAATCCATACATTGTTTTGTACTTTAAAGCTTTTTTTTAAAAATGCATGGTTACCCCCAATTTTCTTTTTGAATAAAAAAAATCAGGACTTTGCTAAGATTTGCTTTTCCTGCACAGTCACAGACTGCGAAAAGGATACATCTGTATTAGGAGACACCATCCCTAACTGGATGGCTGGATTAGGGAAGTTTCCACCAACATGTATGAAAAAATGAGAAAGCTGGCATTTATGTAGGCTGTGATAACAGGATGGCCTTATTAATTATAGTGGCAGGGTTCCACTGTACATTAAACCTTGTAGGATTCATCGAGTGGGTGAGTCATGACAAAAGGGTAACCTCTGCTCCTTAAGCCTGGTTTACATGTACAACACAAGCACAAGCATAAGCACAAGGATGTTTACACATGCGATAAGCATAAGCATAAGCATAAGGTGACATACGCTAGCACAGAAGCACAAAAAATTGGGACAATCACGTGGCCAGACTGCCTTTTGGCGCAAATTTGATTCCAACAAGGCGGACAGTTTTCTTTCCTTGCACTTGTGCTTATGCTTGCGTCGTCCCGGTTTACACGTACAATGCAACGACCCAAGCACAAGCGCAAGAGAATGAAAATCATTCCATTCTCTTGTGCTTGTGCTTATGCTTGCGTCGTACGTGCAAACCAGGCTTTAGTGTAGTAGTGACAGCAAAGGAGGCATCATGTGGTGGACTTACAAGTCGCATGGCATCTGGTTAACTCAGTTGGTAAGGTGCTAACTACAGAGCAGGAGGCTGCAGGTTCAAATCCTGATCACTTTCATTTATTCACACCACCAGTGTCATTGATCAGACTGTGATATTATGAGAAGAAATTAAGTTCTGGTCACTTTCAGGGCTTCAAGGGTTAAAATGATTGATAAATCAGCATTGCTGAACTTAGCACTTTGCCATCAAGCCTTAGCCTTGTCTCCTAAACCTTGTCATAATTTTACATGACAGTAGCGAACTTAAACAACAAGGACGGCAACGGCAACGAAAACATCACTTGAAAACAACGTTTGCGTTACTTGTACTACTTTGCGATTATTTCAATTCATTCAACTTGTACAATGTGGGTGAAGTATCAAGGAACCAAATTGATAGGAACAGCGTTCAAGTATAGAAGGAGATTAAAAAATTCACGGTCGTGTGCTCAAGTTCTCCACAAAACCTTGAATTTGGTCATTTCATGTTGTTGTTCTGCCTATGACGGCAAAGAAATGTATCAAAACATATAACATACGCACAGAGTGATTCTCATTAAACCTTAGTATTGTTTTGTGGAGTTCTCAGTGCCATTGCCGTCATCTCTATTTTAGAACCTGCAGTCCCTGTATAGCACTGTACCACTGTATAAATAGCATTGCATGGAATGTAAAGAAAGAATGTGCCTACCTGTTATCCAGCTTTTTAACACTGAGGTCAAGACCAAGCTTACAGCTGTACAGTTGTAGTAACTCCTTAGGAGTACTGGTAAATGGGTTTGCTGGGTTGACAGGAGTACATAGGGCAAAAAATCCATACTGTTTCATTTTACCGCTCAGCAGTGGCTTGATGTTGCCATCAAGTTTAAATGACTGCATGACAATAAAACAAATAATGTTTAAGTGTATTATTTTCAAGTAAAGGAGTAGGAGAGCTTAAACCTAAATGAAGAAAAATCCATACTGTTTCATTTTACCGCTCAGCAGTGGCTTGATGTTGCCATCAAGTTTAAATGACTGCATGACAATAAAACAAATAATGTTTAAGTGTATCATTTTCAAGTAAAGGAGTAGGAGAGCTTAAACCTAAATGTAGCAGACACCGTGGTCTAATCTGTGGAGTCGTCTTACAGAATACCATTATTTCTAATTTGAACTTCCTGAACAAGCAAGAGGATTCTTTCCAGGTGTGGAACTATTTTTGATGCTAATCTGTTCATGTTGTCGTTCAGCAGCATGGTTAAGAATATATAAAACTGTTCTATTGAGACCTTAAACTGCTGTTTAAAAGTAAAAACTAAAATCCAAGCTTTCGCCGATCAGCGAAAGCTTGGATTTTAGTTTTTACTTTTAAACAGCAGTTTAAGGCCTCAATAGAACAGTTTTATATATGTTTGATGCATTTTAAACTTTATGGCATCATAAGCATAACTTTGTTCATAAATTTTATGATATACAGCAATTAATGGCTCTCAAATGGTTTATTACCCATGAGCGGAGACTTTTACAGTCAACCCAGGTCACGCGTGAACGATATTTTTGAAATTTGAACGGAGTTTTGAAATTTACATGACAGTTTTTAAAATCGCCAACGAGATTTCAGAGTTCCCGATAAATTTCCCTAGCTTATTAACGATATAAAGCTATGAATTTTTCTTTACATTGCAAAATTGAATGTTTCAAGAATAACAATTGTTTCCCAACTATTTTGAATCTTTTTTTCAAGTTAATGCGTCTTTTTCGGAACGATTTCTAGAGAAATGTCCAACATTCCATTCACACGTCACACATTACAAAGACAAATTCGAATGTTCATTTCATTCTTGGAAATACTGTTCACGCGTGACCTGGATTGACTGTAAATCACTGGGAAAAAACTGTTTTGACAGGGCTTTCAACAATTTTTGAAGGAGCTGTCTGGGCTTGCCCAAGTAGGCAGCAGTGAGAGGCAAGATCCGACAAACAAAGCAGAGGTAAAGTGCCTTTTGCCGGCTTCTAATGAAACCACTGATTGACCTCAGGTTTAATAACAAATACAGTCTAAGCAAACTGCCTTACACATGCTCTTACCCTGTAATAGAAGGGGCTGACATGACTTGACTGTCTACCAGCATGGCATCTGATGCTACAAAAGCACGTCTGGGGAAGTGGTTGTTCTGGAAAAAAATTTGACGTGGTTATTTGCTTACGTAAAAAATAAATAAATTAATTAATTAAATAACATAAAACCACTACATTTGTGGGCACAGAGTTGTTAGTTCATTGGTACACAGGTTTTTTTTTTTAACTTCATACTTTCGAGATCCCCTCCCCATCCCTCCTGAAGTTTCCAGTTACCTTCCTTGGGGGAGGTATGGATATTTTCTGTAATTCATGAAGTCTTCAGGAAAATACATACATACACATACAACTTTATTTTAAAGTGCTGGCCACAAACATTTTATTAGCTGGTTTCCAAGTGGGGTGTTTACATATAAACAGGACAAGCAAGACAGATATAACAGATGGACATGTAGACCTGTATAAAAATAATTATTATAAAATGACAGAGGACTCCACCTGTGCATGTAAATGTAAAGCCCAGTGCAATACGCTACGGGTGGGGGAATCAATGAACTACAAGTGTCTCCTCTAAGGGGAATACAAATTTTCCAGTGTCAGGTCTTAGGATTGTAGTAACTACGAGACCTGTGTTACTACCATGACTAACAGATTTCCCAGCCGTAAAAACGTAATTTGTAGCATCTCAACTTGCACTTGAGACAGATTCAGTAACCACATGTATTGGCCTTGCAGAGAAAGGTTGTGCACTCTTCATTAAATGAAACATTTTGCCAGCCTATAGCATACTGTCTTTTTAATATTATTTTTCTTTCTAGCAGAAGAGTTATATTATGGATTGATTGGCTGCTTCTCTTTCCCTTAAGGAATACCAAAAAAAACAAAAAAAAAACAAAGCAAAACAAAACAAATCAAAACAAAAACAACCCCAGAATGAAACAACATATGGTCACAGTTTCCAAAATTCATTAATTTATATATGTTGAACATCAGAGTAGTTACCTTCAAACTCTTCACAGTCAAGACTTTGTCCATCTTCCAACTCTGTGATCCTCTGCAAAAAAAAAAAAAAAAAAAAAAAGACGTTTTTTTTTAACTAGGTGTTTTTCAATATAACTTTTGAAGTAGACACCAGTGCTAACCAAATGGTTGTCCAATCAAAATATGTCAATTAAATCTAGTTTCTGTAAAAAAGTAAAAAGGTAAAGTTGCACTACGAGCCTAAGTGGCCCACACGGCCTGAGCTTAGCCTGGTTTCTGTAGCATGAAGCAGCTAGGAGTATTACTACTCCCCCTTGGATGGGATGCTAGTCCACTGCAGGGCTACCCTCAGCAGAGTGTTGCCGGTACCAATTTATACACCTGGGTGAAGAGAGACAATGTGCAGCAAAGTTTCTTGTTGAAGGAAACAACACAGCAATCAATAGAGAGACTAACCTGGCCTCAAACCACCAAACCTCCGACCGTCAAATCCAAAGTCTGACATGCTAGCCACTACATGTATACACCACCGCACCTCCACAAAATCTAGTTTATACTTTTTATTGATATTGAACTCAATTAAGCAAACAACTGTGCTTCGCTACTTATTCTATGTATTAACAGAAGGGTATATTTGGAAAAACATGATGATTGTGAAAAGTCTTCTTTAGAAACAGAAAAATTTATTACTAATTGCTTACCGCCCTTGCAGCTCGTCGAAGGGATTTTTCAAATCCTACAACATCTTCATGGTGCACAAAATTGAGGAAATTCTGGTGCATCAAAAATGTCTGTCAAGAAAACAAAATGGGATTTATTTTAAAGGTGACTTTGTTTTAACTGTCAAGTTATTTATAAAATGTCAAACTCTTTCATGAATTACCTGGGTATACCCAAGATATCGATAGACATTCTCTGAAACAAAGAAAACATCTCCAGTATCTGAAAGCACCAAGAAGAAAGAATCCAGAACCTGTTGATTAAAAACAAAATTGTCCAAATTATGTCTTGTAATTTCTAAAGAAATTCTAATATGATACACCAAGGCGAATGTAAACATAAGGGCACATCACATGACTGTGCCTTTAAAATCTCCCCTTAAACCTTAGATTGACCAACTGCATTGCTTAAGTGGAAGGTGAGTGCCTGGGCATCCAAGACCTCCACTGTGGCTAGTCAGCCACTCAAGAGATTAGTGCCGCCATGGCTGGCAAATCCCCACAACCCAGCCATGAGCCCCCATTCCACTCCAGGCACCTGTCACACTGATTGAATCAGTGGTAGGGATAAAAAGGGGGAAGGGTGGGAGAGGAAAAAAGTTCCATTGTCTACCAAAATACTAAAAGGCTCCTAGAACCACTGCTAAATCACGCAAAGGAGTGCTCAAAGAATAGAACACCATGCTACAATGTATCAATGATGTGCTATCTGAGCCTGCACATGTTAACTGAAACCCCTATGGACTCTGATGAAAAAGACTGCTGATGTGGAATGACCGCTTAGTTCATGGTTGTTAACTTGGTCACATGTAAATATCCATTAAATTGCATTGAAATCACTGTTAATAGCAACAACTTAAGAAAAGAAAAATGTTAGGAATAATACCGGTAGTTAATATTTTAGTCAGCACAAAGTTGTATATTATGATAATTTATTTTTACTGGGTAAATTTTGTTTGACTTGTAAAATTGTACCAAGCTGCACTGTACAACTTACCTACGTATATTTGATCTTATAGTTTGGCCAGTTTTCTTGATGTTTATCATTGCCATTCAAGTGTCTAGTTGACTTAAATTTATCAGAGTAGGTATACCCTCAGGTAGGGCAGTCAAAACAACTTTCACCTTTAGAGATTTTACGTTCTTTTGTTGTACTAACAGTAATTAAACAAAAGTAAAGGTATAACAGAAAGTTGACACTTAGATTAAATAAATGCTTCGCCGTTGACTTAAGCATTTAAACAAAATTAGCACCAGAAGAAAATTTTTTTTATTGATGGTACTGAAGATCCAAAGAAGTCTGCTTAATCATGGCACAATCTCTTCCCCAGTCTGACAAATACAACTCATTGCTGAACTTTTTTGTGACGCAAACTTGTTCCTGGTTGACAATTTTGAAATGCACAAGTATGCCTCTCTTAGTCCTTTGAGCCCCCAGTGGGGCATAGGGCCGCTACAAGTATGCCTAATGCTCACTCAAATGCCACATTAGTTAGCTTCTTAGACGCAATTGTGTGGCAGAGTTAGTGCCAGTGGAGTTTATAGAAGTTGTTCAACAAGTTATGATAATGAATTAAAGAAATGTGAACTGACTGACTACACCCAGTAAACATTTTAGAAGTAATATATTAAACACGAGAAGGTGTGTTTCATCAGATATCCAAACACTGAGAAGTAGGTTGAAAAAACGAGGCGCAGCCGAGTTTTTTTAAACGACTTCAAGGTGTTTGGATATCTGATGAAACACACTTTCGAGTGTTGGATATGGCTTCTCAAATGATCAATAATTCTTGGAGAAATTCAAGGCTAAAGTTGGCAAAATTTTATGGTAATTAGGATCACATATCCAAACCACAGTCACAGTAGTGATTTTCTTTGTTTTCTCTTGATGAAAAATTAATGAGTTTGAGAAGATCTGTTCAAGTTTTACTTCTCTTTACTAACAGAGTCTATCTGTGAAATTTTAAAAGAAATAATACAATCAGAAGGCATTGTAAACAGACCCCTGAATACAACATGTGCTAAAAGTATGGAGGCTACCAATAACTTAAAATTTTGGAATTATAGCCAAAAGAACCACCCTTTGGTTTAAATGTGTCACATCCACGAGACAAAATTAACACCAAAAGAGCTAATAATTTTCTCGTGCAGTATTCAATGAAAGACAATAAAAATAGGATTGAGTGCAGTGACTTATCTTCAGTGACCTATATAGTGTGGACACTTATTGATTGCCTACAGCTATCATTAAATTCAGGCCGGGTGGCATGTATTCTTTGTTGTCATCTGAAGTTGATTGCGAATAATTTCCACCCTTTTGAGTATTGTTGATAGCACTTAATTTTACCATAAAACATTTCCAATACAGATTAAAACAATTTTACACTGCCAATTCTATTTTAAAATAGCTGTTTCATTTAGAGGCTGTTGACATGAACTGTGGCAGCCAGAGAGCCGAGATTTCAACTTTACATGTACCCTCATTAAAACAATATTATTCTATTATTCTAATTCTATTTCAAAATAGCTGTTTTATTTACTCGTTATATACAGATTTAAATTCTGCAGCAAGTATTTATTTTAGTCAGGAAAGAAAGACCATTAGATTATGATTGTGGTTTATGATATGGAAAGCCATAACTTTCTTATGTGGTAAATTTTCTGCTGGTGTTTAAGTTTTATGGCCACATAATTATGCAGTTTTGTCATTTGCATTGCACTTCAGAGTTGCAGTTCCTACTGACAATGGATTTGGTTGACATGTGCTAACAGAAAGGCACAGTGTTTGGAAGTTATATTTTAGTTGCAGTTTCCACATGGGAAACTCAACAAAACACAAAAAGCTACCGCTCTATAAAAAGAAAAGAGATTATTATTAACATAACAAAATATGAATGCCCTCAGTTGCTTGACCCTTAATCTATACTTAGCTTTCCTTCCTTTCTTTCTTTTTCAAATGCAAATGACCATGATATTATAATTACTACAACAATCAAACATAACAACTTGACTTGATGTGGTTGAGAGGTTCATTATACCTCTCGGCGGTAAACAGCTATCATAGCAACCTTCTTCTACTTAAGACTTTCTCTGGATAATAAAACCACTATAATTACTACTTAATTGTCAGCTTTTTTCCAACTATCTGCAGTTTTAAATTTTTGCCCTTTGATTGATTTCTCTCGACATGTCAAAATCACTTGAACCTAGTAAGTTAACCTAAATCCTATGGTGATTAAATTTGAATTTAATAACTTCAAAATTGGTGGCTACACGTAAATGGTTTTGTAAATGCAAACTACACGAATGTGAGATGAATATAAACCAGCATGTTCATCCCAAGGTGGTTGAATTAACATTTTAGTGGATAATTAACGATTGAATATTCCTGTATTGATAGTAGCTCAAAAACGTGAGATGAATATAAATTTGTTAACAAGCATGACAATATTCTAATTTGTACATTTAATTAAACCATTATATAAAATTCTGAAATAAATAGTGACAACTTTTACAGTACGTAAGCATGAGATAAACATAAATTTCTTGGCAAAAATGTGGGTCGGATTTGGACAGTTTTCTGTTCAACATTGTTTTGATTACAGTATATTACTTAATACAGTTTTGGAACCTTGATAGATATAACTACCTGTAAACAACCTATCAGATCATCACAGCAACATTTTTGAGAATCAGAACAAAAGGAAAATGTATTGGTAGGAACTTTTAATCCCAGGCTCAAAATTACTCAGTGATTTCAAGAATTTTTTGTTTAAAAGCAACACTTCCTGTAATTTACACCCAACTGAGTGGCCTGTTTGAAAACTAAATCAGTCAAGCCAAGCATGAATGATTTCTTTTGTTATCCTGAAAAGATAACAATAATAATTTATTGTGCATCAAGTCATGTTCATTTGCTTGACCTTTTTGGTTTAAAAAAGTGGCCAATTCTTTGAATTAATCTAAGTATCAGATAAAAAAACCCAAAACATTAATTAATATTAAACTACAGTCGAACCTCTTTATTACAGACACAAAGGGGACAGGAATAAGTGTCCGTATTATACAGGTGTCCGTAAGGAGAGGTTCGACTATATGTTTCTCTAATTTAGACCAATTTAAATTTTAAGACCAAACTTCCACTTAGCATGCAACAAAGCCCTTCAATAAGTTCAACTCAAAGTTCTTGATTGAAACAGCCCTAAACGAAAAAACTCTAGGCAACTGAATACAGAATCTAATTTAATCTAACTTAATTGCAGCACAGTCCTACTGTTTCCAATAATCCAGTTTAGTCTGTCAGTCATATCTGTAAAAGTGAGAGCTTGAGATGCCCCTTGGAAGTACAGTAGTAGCTTACAGCACACGACACTATTCACTTGATGTTGGAGACAAATCCTACCTCTAAATATGACAGTAGGACTACATACTGTGGGTGTCTACTGTACCATGATAGTGTGTCAAATTGATGTTACATTTTGCCGATGAAATTCTCACCTCTAATGAAATGTCACTGACATTGATGTCACATGCTGCAAGTTTATTGGTTATCTCAGTAACGGCAGCATCATCAACTCTTCTTTTCCTCTTTCCTAAAAAGAAATATCAATCACGAGATTAAAAAAAGAGAGATTTTGAAAGCAAAATTACCTCATTACCTAATGGTGTAATACAGGAAGACTTGCTGTATCTAACGATGGTCTAGATTCCATAGCATTTTAGTTTATTGCCTAAAGAGATATGGTTAGCTAGAGTGTTGTGTGATCAAACTAAGGCAACACAATTTGACTTGTTTTATTAACACCCATCTGTTTTAACAGCTATTCTTCAGCAAGTGATTCGTGCTTATCAGCCAGATCTTTGTTGCCATGGGGATGTACTTTACGGGGTTTTCTTTTTTAATACAAGAATCTAGACTAGTGCAGTTTTTTTAAAGATTTCTTATATTTTAACAAATGGCCAGGGTGAATTTCAAATAAGAGTTTCACATGTTTAAGGGCACTGAGGGAAATCTATATATACTCCTAACTGTAGACCTGAAAAACATTTTAACAACAATATGAAGACCTACCAGATTGGAGATAATTTTGAGTTTGAAAAAAGCTGACTGACAATTTCAATACTGTGAGTTTGTCCAACTTTGATCTTGCCTCTTCTGACAGTGGAAGAAGGCCTCCTAACTCTTCCAAGGTTGCATTTATCTTTTCTCTGTGGCGTCGAGATGCACTCTGAGGGACTTTTGTCCTATAAAAAATTAATTTAAACATGTAGTAACCATTATAGGTCGCAGTTGATATCTAATGTTTGTTTGCCTTTGAACACTTCTGCTGTTAAAATCAGTCTTTAATTTACAACTTTAAACATTTGGAGTTTCTATTCTAGGTACAAACATGCACAGTATATGTATCAATACAGAACAGAGATAAAATCTAGACTAAGAGAACAATATTGAGTTTGCAATTGGTAACACACGACAGGGTTATAGAAAAGCTGAAATGGCATGCAGACAACAAGCTAAATTCTTTATTTCCCTGAAGCTACTAGAAATTCTCACTTGGTTGTACGTTGTGTGACAAGGTGACACGGTATAATTTCAAAACTTATTTACATTTAAACTTCATGCAAAACATTACTTGAATTTAAACATATTTTTAACTTTGAGAAAATAAATCTTTCAAATGGTTTACTATTATTTTTAACTTTCTGTCCTGAGAGAAATTTTCCAAAAATGATCCAGAAACTTCCAAAAGAGATCTAAATTTGCATAATCTCAGATTTCAATACCTTTAAAATACAAGTTCAATATCCATTGAAATTGTAAAAGTACTACATCATGATTATAAGACAGTAATTCCACTGCATTATTTACAGCAAAATAATAATAATCCAACAGTTTACATTCCTCCTTGTCAAATGTAAAAGAAAAGGCATTGTATAACAAGGGGGCTAATGTGAATGTACAAAATGTTGACACTCTTGGCAAATTTTTTTGCAGTGTACACACACATTGTACACACAAATTTGTTTTGCACAAGTCCAAATTCTTTCCTCTGCTAATTACACATGTTCCTGTTACTTCAGCCCCCTACAAAAACACAGTCAAATGTTTTAACTGAGATATTTTGCTCCACCTGGTTCATTTGTCAGTCGGAGAATGTGACTAAACACAATTTCTACATAATGAGACCTTCATGAGCAAATACAAAGCCATACACTACATGTACATACCAGTTTTCTGGCCTAGAACTGCCCGTGCAAAAATCAAGCAAGGGGGTTATGCATGGGAAAAGATTTTGTTAAAGGGGCACAATTATTTGATAAACAACCATTTGTATTATAGCACTAGGCACAAGAACTGCCCAAACCAAGAACTGAATGTTTACAGCTTTCATTTATTTACTTGGGAAGAAAGTTGTGGAAAAGTCTATAGGGGAGTGCAATTAGTGACATTCCCTTTGATGGGTCTAAACTACTACATTGTTTAAAGCATTCATTTTGTGAAAAAGTTTATTGACGAGTGTGAAGCTTTCTTTGAACGGTCTAAACCATTAGAATCCAAATCCTGCACATAGAACAAATCAATTTAAGGACTCCTTCATTATAAGCCATAGCATATGATTGGCTGTATTACAATGCAGAATTTTTACAATATCTTATTTATTCATAAAAATTAGTCTTTTATACTTTTATTGTAATTATCTATTATTATATTTTGAGACCCATAATTCAGTTGCTGAGTCTGCAAAGTATGTTCTATTCAATACACGATAAATAGATCAACAGATTGATTAATTTCATTCATATCCTGTATGTATTGGACTAGTTAAAATGTATTTGAACAAATGTAAATTTATTTGTAATTCTTTGTTTATGTCAGAAATCAACAGAAATTGCAAATAATTTATATTTATGCTTCAATTTCTCCCACAGAAGGGCAAACTTAATCAGAATAAAATAATAAGCCAATAATCCACTAACACACTAATCACCATAGTACAATGGAAGAGGCAGGAATGGGGAGGAAGGTCAATGAAAAAGTTGTGTGTCAACGAGGGATCAAGAACGCGACATCCATTATGTCACAAAAATCCGTAAAATTTTACATTATTAGTTGTAAACACCATCTTGGATTCAAATTTAAAAACAATACCCGCAATTCCATGTTCCAACCTCTCTCCAAATTATGAGAAAAATAAAATGGAGGTTCAATTACCGCATAAAATTTCCTTTGCAAGCAAATAATGTATATATCAGTATAACATGAAGCAGTTAAGCCTGGCTTTAAATATTCCATCACATTTATTCCATTGCGCATAAGCCACACATGGCATTCCAATCCTGGCAGTATGCAGGACGTTTGTCACATGAACCTAGTTTAATGGCATTAGCTCCCACGAGTCTCCTGTAGCTCAGTGGTAGAGCATCTGAACTGTCTAGTAATCAGAAGGCTAGTAATCGTTTAGGTTTGACTCCTGATAGGAGCACTCGGATTTTTTTCTGAGTGTGCCTGTGTCACTTACTGAATGATACATAATTCTCATCTTGTATGTGTGTTTCTGCGACTAAAAAATTAACCTTCGAGCCTCCTTAAAGTGTTACTAATCAAATGAAAGCTGTTTTGCAGCACTTTCATGTAACACCCTCCAGTTTTATCTTTAAATTGCAAAATAAAATTTGGATAATTAATTAAAACATTTTAACTTGCTCATGGGTACTGTTAATAGCAAATGAAAGGATTTAAACCCTTCCCTTAAATCCTGTACTACCAGAAAATAACAGGAATTTCCACATACTGACCAGAATAGAAGTGATTAAAATACTACAGTAGGACACTTACATTGTAAGGGAAACCCAAATTTTTCCAAGAAATTGGGAGTTCAATATAATCAATAACTAAATGTTATTCTTCAACACACTGTAACACTGCCCAAATATGGTCATGCTGCACTCAATATTTGTCATCGTACACAACAGATATCCTGTGATATGTTATTTTATGTGTTGGGGAGAAAAATAGCTGAGTGCTTTAAACAACTAATGATCATTTGGTAGATTGTCTCCAGCTTTTCTTTAATGTGCTTTGTTATCAATGTGTTGAATAATACATTATAAAACAATTATCCTGGCCAATCTTGTAAAATATCCTCTGATTGAAGCGTAAGCATCAGGCAATATTGCACGCAATTTTGTAGTTTAATTGTTAACTGAACAACGGCATTCAAGGGAAATGCGTTTCTGCTTAAGATAAACAGGAGCCCCAGATAGCTAGTGTTTGAAATATCGGACATCTACTGTATGGCTTTTTAATTTATTCAGTACAGTACATCCACAATACTGCCTTTCAGCTATTTTTAGCAGTCTTTTTGACCCATCATGATGTTCCATGCTGTGCTTTTGGTTTATTCAACAGTGCTTAACAGAGACCACCTATTAGAATACAGAAGGCCACATGCAGCCTTGGCTCACTCATGTCAGGCTTTTAAGGTCAAAAATTGTTCCAACATGTTTTTTGGTAAGAGCTTTGAAGGTCGTCTTTTGTGTTGGAAATTTGTCAAATACATTTTTTGAAATATTACCCAAGACAAAAAGTTGTAACCTTTTTCTGTGCACTATTTCAAAAAGTGTTGTGAAGATTCCAGACAAATAATTATTTGGAAGTTAGCTAAAAAAATCACAAGTTAACCACTTTAACTTCATAACACAACAGACTCATAGAAGGTAGCTTAGTTTGAGCACAAAAAATAGAGCTGCATAAATGACGTGTAAAATATTCCAAGCACAGTGGCCATATGCCCCTCTGAAATAGACTAAATATAAATCCCAAAAAGTCAGAAATTTTCATAGAATTTCAACAGTACCACTTAAACCTTTTTAGATTATTTGATCTTTGTTTGGATTGTATACTGCCTGCTGTTAAAGTGCACATGACAGAATTTTTTTTATTTCCGTGATCAAATTTTCTGGTTGTTCTCGCATGAAAAGCGGAAAAAAAAATGCCTTGTCAATTTTTCTTGCCCGTGTTTGAGACATATAAAAGAGTCAAATTTCACTTTCAGTTGGGTTCAATACCGTGCAAGATGGGAGACTGGGGACAGTGGGCTTTGACCTCAATACAGGAACGTAGTTTCATGGTTTCTCTATTCCTCTAAGGAAAGTAGCATTCTTGTACATTAGCATCACGGCTCTTCTATTCCCAGTCTCCTGTCCATACTCAGCAAAACTGTCATATCTCAAGTTGCTTTGTCACTATTCGCCCCAACCAAAAGGGTCAGATGTCAGATAGATAGCAATGGAAGGGCGTCTGGGGTGTATAGGACAGGAAACCCAGTCGACATGATAGATGGTGGTGGTGGTATTGAAGCAAAACCTAACTGGGAGTGAAATTTGACACTTTTATGCACCTCAAAAGCAGAGAAGAAAAATTGACAATTTTTTTTTTCGATTTTCATACAACAACATGAAGATTTGATCAAGCAAATAAAAAAATTCTGTCTCATGCACTTTAACAATTTAGTTCAAACGTGAAGAAAGTCAACAGATATATTAGGTATCTCAAAGGGTGGTGGATCTGTCAAAACAAGTCTTTGAAAATAAAGAGTTGTGTTATAATTATGTAAAAGGACATCTAGCTACACAAATGTCATTCAAAGCTCAAAACGTGTAGAGTAATTTTTTGCAATGAGTAACCCAAAATACAAGCATGGCTGACCATCAACTCCAAGAAATTAATTTATATGAATAAATGCAATAATTACCACATTAGGTAAACCTAAAAACCTTCAATTCAGTTACCAAGCTGAGAACAACTTGCAAACTAAGAATGTTCAGTGAGTTATCAAAATACAGACAAGTCAGATTATCAATTTCAACATGAAAAAGTCTAAAAATATTAAATATAGCTGTCTGGGAGCTTACAGTTGATTGCATCATGCTGGGTTAGCTATGTAGAGAATGCTACATTGAGAGAATAAAGTAAAGATTCTTGTTGTCATTATTATCAGTCTTTGTTTCTGGTAACTTTCAGACCTTGCCATGACACAGCAGTTTATAATTAATTCTTGACAAGTAATTGTGTCCAGTTTTCACATTTCTACAGTTCACAACAACAATAAACTGCAATTAGAAGGTACCGTAGATTGGATCTATTTTAACAAAGGTCATAAGATATCCAAGACTGAAATTACAATGCTAGATCTGATATAGATAACAGGACAAAAAGAACTTTAATGTGCTAAATTAATGTAGTTAACTAAAGTTGTGTGTGTAAAGCTACCTTGGGTAATACTATTTAATCAACAACCTGTATTTATTACCAGCCTCAGGCTTAAGCCTGAGAAATTTCACAGGCTTAAAAATTAACAATATTTATTTCAACAAATGTATTTTAATTTTATTTCATGCCTCACTGGAATTAGGGAATGTTAAATCCATTCATGTAAAAAATATTGATTACTGAAAATAAAACTTACAAAAGGATTTAAATTAAGTTAGAAAGAAATTGCTAGGACACTGGCAGCTGGTGAAAAGGTAATTAAAAGTAAAAGGATTTGATACTTGAGGCTACTGTAGCTTTCCTACAATTTGATCAATTTGTGGCCAAGGTCCTTTTTGGTGATGTACATGTAAAGTTGTAAAGAATATCAGTAGCATTAACCCCGCAATGGACATTTCTCACAATTTTTCCATTTCTGCAACCACTATACAAGTTCTACTCCCCAAAACAACAACAGCAAAAACACCAAAATGTCCAAAGCCGGTACATTCATAAGGAATTTTAATTTTTTTCATACAAGTTGTATTTGAAACTTTGGTGCCTGACAAAAACACCTTTGCTTAGTGGAACATTAATTGAGCTAGCAATACACTACACGATTTTTTACATGAGAACGCAAAAATCGCCAGGTGTGCCTACTAAGGTGATGAGGATTGTTGCTGATCACGGCAATCTAGCATATGAAATCAAAGATATCTGGCACATCATATATTGGTGTTTGCCTAGTGTACCCGCGCCTGCAATTTTATGTGCTCGTGCCCAACTTATTGAACCAATCAGACTGCACAATGGGAAAACAAAGTCGGTTTCATAATTGCATATGGCTCACAAAATGTCTTACTCTTTACCAGACAGTCCTTTCGTGTTCTCTAAATATATGCATTTTTGATATTTTATTGAGTGAGTAGGTTATGATACAGTCACGGTTTAACAGGATGCATGTCCTTGTAGCCGTATCTGTAATCCAATACAGGATGTACTCAGTCATCTTTGAAGTAGTGAAAGGGTTTTAAGCTGCAGTGTAATTTGCTTGCGATTTTTGCTGGCAATCAAATGACAAATGACACACATACATACAGAAAGTGTGTTTTTACAAAGTAACTTGGAAACAGTAAACTGAGATATAATAATCAAAAAAGACTTTGTCAACCCATCACAGAAATCCGAGATCCATTCCATCAAGCTACAATTTGGAAGTTATACAAGTCATGTAGTCAGATTATTTTATTGGTGTGTTTAAGAGGACAGGTGGATCAGTTTTGAATTTACTGTGGAGTCTTCTTGGAGATATTGAACAGGGCAAATGATAACTTTCAAATATTATGTCCTGAGCTGAGAAAGCACCTTCCTAGTTTGCAAACTTTTCAACTGAGGATTCACTCTGGCATGTAAACCATATTCTGTATGAATCAAATTCAATAAGGCCTCAATAATTCCATTACATAATTTTATCCAAATGCAATCAGTTCCAAAAACTTGCAAAACTTCTAAAACATAGCCAAATGTTTTTCAAATCACTATGATCGCAGATCAGTTCTACAAACTTCTTTGGTTCAAATAACAATATTATTATTATTGTTGCAACTGCACTAATCTTGAATATGCAATTACCAAAAACTTGAAGATATACCATATTTACAGACAACAACCCAAAGAGCTTTCCTAAATGAATTTTTTTAGTAAAATTTGACAATCAAACCTTTAATCTTGTTTTGAAGTGGATTTCCAGTTGCGTTTAAGCATCAATTCAACAAAGTGATGTAATGTGTGTTTTAGCTTATCGATGACCTGTCCTCCTCGCATTGTGGTTCTACAACTGTCAAACAAAGCATGATTCCTTTGCCAGGAACTCTCTAATTTCCACCATTTTAACTGTCGAGTGCTTCTTGAAAGTTATTCTTTTGATTTACTGCTTCAAAAGGGTTAATTTTGTTTTTGAAAACAGTTTAGTCTAAAACATTTAAACAATATGGCTGCCTTCTAGGAGAGAGCAGAAGAGCAGAATTTAATCCAGGTTTAATGAATAAATCAAAATTAATGATGACTTGATGTCACACAAGTAGGGATGAGGGGGTCCCCTCCCTCGTGATATACGCACCGATAATAGATTTTAATTGGACCATTTTTGTTGAAGACAATCAGAACAATAGATCCCTGCTAGGAGAGAGCAGAGTTAAATGAATAAATTAATGTGCAGATTTGAAGCTACCATGAAGAATAACATGATGCCCCTAATGGCATTTACACTGAATGCTTAATGTAGCCCCATTTATTCCCCATTGTATGCTTCGCAGATTTTTAAAAACTATCCTCCCTTCGGAATTGAAATAATTGAATGGTTTTATTCTGAGAGACTGCATGATATTTTATTGTTGTGCTACTGGGAATCAAACCGAAAATTACTCTGCGATGACTTCATGACCCCACTGGAACTGGTCTGGATTCCTTCGCGTTGAACTATTTGATCTGTTTGTGAAAGCGTAATTTCTTCGCTGTGAACTCTCCCAATTTCCACCATTTAAACTGTTGAGTACTACTTAGAAGTTATTATTTCGATTTACCGCTTGAAAAAGGTTTCTTTTCTTTCTGAAAATGGCAGATCAGAGTCTTAAATTCATACACGTGGCTGCCATTAAACAAAAACAACCTTTCAAATGATGAATTGCTTTGACGTCACACAGGAAGAGATGAGTGGGCCCCCACCCTCATGATCTACGTGCCGATAATGGATTTTGATTGGGCCGTTTTTGTTAAAGACAATCAGAAAAATAGATCCCTTCTAGGAGAGAGCAGAATGTAATCCAGGTTTAATGAATAAATCAAATGATGATTTGACGTCACACAGGAAGGGATGAGTGGGTCCCCTCCCTTGTGATATGCGCACAATAATAGATTTTGATTGGGTCGCTTTTGATCAAGACAATCAGAACAATACATCCCTCCTAGGAGAGGACAGAGTTTAATGCATAAATTAATGTGCGGATTTGTGACTACGACGAAGAAAAAAAAGATACCTGACCTAAACCTAGACACGGCCTGCCCTGCGGGCATTCCGCGTAAAAAAAGATACTAAGCCCAATTTTAGACACAGCCCTCAGGGCATCCTGCATAAATAACCTACGATTATGGGCATGTTTTCCGGTTTTATCACAAAATGAAGCGCAAAGCAGAAGGCACTGTTTTTTCATGTGGCCTTTAATTCCTTCTGGAAACATTACTTCAGTGTTTTATCTGCTGCTTGGCACTTTGTTTGCAACAAAAACATAGTATGATTATGGGCACAATTTCTGGTTTTATCACAAAATGAAGCGCAAGGCAGCAGGCACTGGAGTTTTTTCATGTGGCCTCATGCAGTGTTTTATTTGCCGCTTTGTACTTTGTTTGCAGTAAAAACCGATTATGGGCATGGTTTCCGGTTTTATTGATTACAGAATGAAGCACAAAGCAGCTGATAAAACTAAAAGTGCTAAAACAACAAAAAGTGACCTAAAATGGGACATAGGCTGGTCCCTTCAATTTATTTCAATAAAGATGTCCATCAAAATTAAAAAACTCGTTTAGCTAGATGATCAAATTTCAAATTGAACAGCTTTTAGGGCCACTTAACTATCATCATAGCAAAGCATCAGACAAGTCACACTTAACCAGCAAACTGAAGTAAACTGTTGCAAACATTTTGTAAATAGAAACGCTAAATTTGCAAACTTGTTTACCCAATTGGGAACTTGCACTTGTAAGCAAGCACAGAAGTACGGAGAGTAAGGTTATGAACACCAGATCTCAGTGCAATTCCACATGCAGATTGCAGATGTGCAATCCTATTTCTATTTGCCTTCGCTTGCAAAATCTGTTGGTTGCTTACACAAATCTAAACTGCTGCAAAATCCAGCAGCTTATTTCTGCATCAAAGTAGGTCCTGTATCTAAATGTTTACAAGTTTCGATCATATTAGGAATATTGGATAAAAAAACTGACCTACTCAATTATCGCATTATCTTAAGCAAACTTTATCTAATGAATCTGTCTAAAAAATAGTAGATTGCTTATCTTTCTAATTTGTGCTCTCTCCCTGCAGGTGTAGTTGTTCAAAATAATCTGATCGTAAGGCAATTTCAGGCAAAATGGAAAGTTTTAACCTTTTTTTACACACTTTTTAATTAGTTACGACATGATCATAAGTTAATACTAGTTAATTGCAACCCTATCCAATTTTATTAACAGTATCTATTTATTTAACAAAGCACTTTTTCCCCCTCTTCTAAAAATACTAAATATACTGGTATGTAATGCCGATTAGATCATGAGTATGTAGAGCAATATATGGCCGAGAACTGTAATGTAATATAATTTACAGAAGCATTGTGCAACACAGTGTACATATGTTTAAATTAGTATATTCTAAGACAGAACTGTGGTAGTCTTTGTAAAAAGGTACATGTGTAGTAAGTAGTCTATGAAGTGTACTGCCCTCTAAAATAATGTGTTGTAGGTAATAAAAAGAGACAAAAAAACAAAAAAAAAACACAATAAAAGTATCGTGCTGTTTCAAAAAGTTTACAAGTTGACAAACTTAAGGAAACTGAAAACGGAGTTTAACTGGATTTTAATTTCAGGTAAGCCTAGTTGCTATGTCCTGTGAACAAAACTACATTTAGTTATCTAAAAGCTATTTTGAACCTACAACATTTGTGGCCTCATATAAAGCAGCTCTACCCAATATCATTGATGTGACACCATTTGTAACCCGTTCCTGCAAACTTCACACAAAAAGGCATGTAACAATGGAATCTATTTGAACTTGGCCTGGTAATACAGGACTACAGCGGATGCTGTGGGCTTGAAAGTGAAAGGAGGCAGTAGCAGCTGCTGTCTAATTTTTTTCAATTTGACTCCTCACCTTCTTGGAAAGTTAAAAAGATAACTGTTCAACATGAAGGCTCAGTTCAATAGATTTTAATTTTAAAATGATCAGTACGCTGCCAGATTTCAGCAGGAAAAGTGATAAGATTTACAGTGACATTTGATTGCTCTAAAGTCATTATGTTCATAGCTTAAGCTTTTTAAATCCTATATACAGTAGTTAATATTTACTATGAAATATCCACAATACTCCAAGCTGATAAAATAATGAACTTGCATTTGCATCTTCCCTTGTCTGTCAACACAGCACATTTTCTTCACAAATTAACTAATCCTTGACCCATTAGAGTGATTAATAATCCCTTTTGTATCCTCCACAATTAATACATTTTAGTCAGTTATTAGACATAACTATTTTATCACAAGTCTGAATACCATTTGGGAGGGGCTATATTAAGCCTTCATGTAAAGTTGAACATTAAGAAGCTTTTTTGAGTGCCATACAGGTATTATTTTCACAAATGCTTGATAAAGTTTCTTTCTTGGGGTTCTGGGGGCATACTCCACAAGGAATTTTGTACAACTGGACCTGTAACATTTCTAAAAATACACCTCTGTAAAATGACTATATTTTTAGTCAAAAGAATTTGCTGCATTCTTTATTGTAATTAGCAACTTAATACGTCTACATAGTTAAAAGATAATCAGTAAATTGTTCTACAGATTTGCACAAATCAGCCGACTTCTCAAATTTCGGACACACAAGTTTTGAACTAATTGCATGCTTCAGAATCAAACATTTTCACATTTGGGTTACAAAGGATTGATCACTCATCAACAATTCATGTGTCAACAGCCCACTTTATTTCTAAACTGACACCAGCCACGAACGTTCCAAAAGCACACTTTAATTTTTAACACACAAAAAGAGAGCGTACTAGCAAATGGCATTGTTGTTCTTGCAAAGTTAATCTCAGTTAAGGCTCTTTGCACCTCCCTGGTTTAGCTGGAAAAATTTAAATCTGACACCTACTCTGCTGATCGCCTATTCAATGATGGTAGAGTCCTCCAGTCCAAACAGGTTTTAGGACAAAAATAATATTATGTCTAAATAAAATTGCAGCTTATCCCCAACCCAAGAATGCACTCCCTGAAGATTTGAACAAATGGTTTAAGTATTACATCAGGCCTGGATGACGAACTAAAAACGAAATCAATCAACTAGTCACCATGAAAGTCACTTCTCCAAGCAACAAAATACAAGTTTAAAGAGCCAAGCAAGCCACAAATGTTACAAATTCTACCATGAATTACTTTATCCATCGGAATAAATGTGACAAAGGTCAAAATGCATCAAACCAATCGTATATAGCGGTAAAAAGATATGCTTTTTTTAATAAAAGAAAGTTAAGCTTATTATTCAAACTTGTCACTTCCAAAATCCTTTACTAGTTTGTCTGTCTCTCAGAAGAAGAGTTATTTCTGGTGGGAAAACTTGTACATGAGCGGTTACAATACCAGTGACAGAGTACAAAAGAAGGAAAGATCTTTGAAAATGCAAAAAGCATAAGATAAAATGTTATCATTGATTTTTCCTACTTATTTCCGCCACAGCCGAAAACAATCTTGCGTGCAAAAGATAATATTCCTTAAATAAACTAACAGTCAGACAAGCAAATTGGCGTCCTTCCATCGAATTTTTTCTTCTGCTCGGATCTGTTTTTCGCTATTCCACCTCTACACCTCTATGCATAAAGCATAATAATTTTATCCAACCTATAAATAATACATAGCGAATTTTATCTACACAATGCATCCTTTAATACACGCGAGTGTTTATTAAAAAAAAAGATCGTGCATTTCGATTACCGTTCCTATCACAAAACAATCAGCAGAGCGTATTAAATATTCGGCAACCAAAATACTGAACGATCCGACGTTAACTTAACGAAAACGCAGACATCTTCGACGTCTACTTTGATTAATGATGGCTAGCTGATGCAGCCTTGTTCACATTATTCGCATCGTCTACTATCATGTACTACACACATGGCGAAAAATGAAGCCTCGAGAAAGAGCGTAATATCTCCTACACGAACGCATATACGGGAAATAAAATATGGAGTTTGATCGGGTAATTTGCTTGATCGAACTATTTCTAGGGCTACCAACGTCAGATTCCAATGACACAACCTCAAATGCTTGTAGAATAATAAATTCTATAATTGCGTGCTTGGTAATGCAGTGTGAAGTTCAATTACTGAAGTGACACCTTGGTTGTTATTTATAGTCCGGGAAAAAAACGGGAATTAGCTTACCTATCCTGTTCGTCGCCTTGTTCGCTACAAATTTTCCGTTTTCTGTCCTTTCCGGACGAGTTAGCGCCACCGTTAACTTTCATTTTATCGCTTACTTTCGACAACTTAAGAACCTAAGCTTGACATCTTCCTTTGGTTAGCAACTCCTGAACACCCACAGAATTCTTCAAGTCGCCATGTTTCCTGAGCTGTGTCGAAAATAACAAATAAACGTGTATTAGCCGCGTCACTTTCCAAAGAGAACAATTTCGCACGTCGCCTTACACAATCAACCAACGACAATCGTTTGAATTTACCTGAAGGAGCGGCGAATTTGTTCCACAAAAGCTTTCCAATACGCTAGTTGTTATCCGAACCGCACTTGCGTCGAGGCCTTTGGAACTTTAGAACCCCACTGGGCTTCCCTCGAGTTGAGTGCGTGATACCCTTGTATTGATAGCGCGGTCGCATAGACTGGGTCTGGTCTCTGACGGCAAGCAAAGACAATGGGAGTATTGTCTTCAAATTGGCGAATTTTCTGGTCGTGTAGAAAAGAAAGCACGGTAATCTGAGACAATACAACAGTTACGATGTAAAGAAGGAAGCAAATCTTCGCAAAGAAACGAACAAATTAAAGAGAAATATCATAATTAATAAGTGCCTTTTATAAATATTCCCTTCTCAAGGCAAACTGTAAAACTGCTTGGGAATTTTTAATCATGTATAATGAACTCCGCGCCCCGCCACTCGAAAGGTTAATTCAAAACAATCAGTAAAACAACAAGATACAGTGACAATAAAAGGGGTAGAGGGTACCCCCATTGATTCAACGGAAGCTGAACGAATTTACTAAAGCTTTTGCCAAGAATCGGCCATTAAAAGCTTCTACAGCTTTCCGGAACAGTTTAAACTTCGCATCGCAGGCGGTCTAAAACGAGGACTACGTACATGTGTTCTTGTTGGATGAGGAACCGCGCACTTCGGAGTCAGGTTTTCCCCCACCCACCCCTACACTATATCCGTGAAAAAAAAAATTCCACGTAGTTTTCAACGAAAATGAAAACGGTTTACCCCAGGGTTTACCATATTTGAACATTTCGTACGTCCGGCAATTTTCACTTGTTTCGTGATCTAGGCTTGAAAGGAGTTATGGGTAAAATCTAAGATGGCCGACAAGTGAAACTGCTTTTTCTCGATCTGTCTTCCATTTGACCATCGCTAGTTTATTGCTTAAGATACAATTTACATGTTTTACTTTAATGTTTAATTTACTTCTCTATGGAAGAGGAATTTGTCATAAAAGAAGGCTGGGCAGTCAAGGAAAGCGGGCAAGCTGTACTAGGTCAGACAAACTGGAGAAAGCGATGGTGTCGACTTGTAAGAAGCCCGAAAGGAACATTTTGGTCTTACTACAGGTGTGAACAGCTTTTCTAAGCCATATTATAAACAAATATTAATATTTGATGCAACTTACAGCCTTGTTTTAAGATTGTATTGTCTTAAGGTTAATTAATATTCACGGACATGATGAGAACGTGACGCTCTCCAATACCTTCAGACTTTGGACTTTCACTGAGTCGAGACTCGCCGGCTCTCCAAGCGGTGTTGTTTTATGATTTTATAACAATCACGTCGTCTTTGTTATATATTTTTGACAAATTTCTATGTGAGATAGGGGTGGGTAAATCATAGAGCAGGATTTTGGTTTATCACAACCAAAATATTAAGGAAGGTACCTCTACATACAAGGTATTTTTGCGCAGTTTATGACCGTGCGAGTAAGCAGATGCTTAGCAGGGGCTATTGGAAACCAAAAAAAAAAAAAAAAAAATTGGGGGCAACAATTCTGAAGAGCTGTAAAATACATAACAATGTGTGAAGCTTATCTCTGAAAAATGCATGATTATCCTCAATTTTCCTCTTTGGATTCCAGCAACCCTTGCTTATATCTGCTTTTCCTGAAAAGTCATAAACTGCACAAAAATATCTTTGTTTTAGTAAGCACCATCCTTGGAAAACCTGAGTTTCTTGGACATCTTGAGATGCCAGAACATGTTCACCTTTGCAGCGGGAGACACAGTCGTAAAAGCAACGCCATGAAAAACCAAATGTTGAGTCCTGATAACATTGATCACCATGGAAATTTGATGACTTGAACTTTGTGTTTATCTGAGTTATTTTTGAAGTAATTGTTTGAGCATAGATGTGCCATAATCTGGAATTGATGTGGATACTGCACCTAGCCAAATCAAACTCAAAGGCTGCTTGTAATCTGATTTGCCAGAGCTAATCCGTATGAAAAATGCTATTTCTCTTTTGAAAACCTGAGCTGCAAGCATTTCCATAAGTTACTCATGTAGAAACTTACAGTTGTGCCTACTGTCGTTAATCATCCTGAAATCGATAATCTGAGAGGATCTTCTTTCAAAAACATGTATAAAATTACCTCAGACAACAAGCTTTGTCAGTTTTCTAAATTGCCTTATCACATCCTTGTTGCCAAAAATGAATTAATTAAAAATTCTTTGGAATTATAAATAATGTAACTTTATTGCACATTTTGCAATGAACTTGATTCTATAGAGCATGCTTTTTCAGATTGTTTAGAGTTTTCAAAGGTAGTTGAAGTGCCTGTGCAATGGTTTCATACGTAAATGCCTCACTAATATTTATTTATCTCTCCAAGAGGCTCTTCTGAACTTACCTCCCTCATCGCTTTGCTTACAGACATGCATCTTACCATATTCTAGGACATAGGTTGTCTTCTCCTTTTACAAATCAAGCTAACCTGCAATCAGGCATTCTTTTTTTTTTTTCAAGGGAACACGAAAGTGTGGCAGCACGAGAGTCAGCGGTCGGGAGAAGGGACGAAAAAAAGAACGCCTGATAAAATTACTGCAGGAGTCATATGTGCCGCCCCTTGTTTGCTTACACAATGTTTATCTTGTGTCATGCTTTTAGTGTAAGCCAATCATATTTTACTGGAATTGAATACAGCTTGGGGGTAGGATTTTAATGCTAATTCTAAAAATTCTCAAAATACACATTTAATGGCATTCTCTAAGCCGAAAAGAGACAGCTGAGCTCTCAAAATTAATGTTTTCCAAACTTTTAAGCATAAATCGGGGAGACAGTCAACTTCATGCTTCAACATCTTAAATGCTTCAGCTTCATTCTAGCGAGAGTGAAAAACTTCAGCTCAACGTCGACATTATCATGTTGTATTAAACTTACCAGGTTGTGGCTGTGTGAACTTCATCGATTACCAAAACCATCATCTGGTGAAGATTGCCACACCCGTATTAAACGCCTTTCTCTATCAATCACTCAGCCATTGTTCAGAACTGCCATAAACCAGGCCGCAAACAATGTCAACGTTCTTTGTCTCCCCTTGGAAGTACAGCTATAACATCTACGATCCTTCAGATGCATTCTGTCTGCTCATCCTTTAACTATTTGTGGATGAAGTCTTCAAGAGACGAAGTAAGAGCAGCAGAAAATTCCCTGTTCACGTCTCCCTCGGCAGTAGCCATAATTTTGAAATTACACCAGAAGTCAAACATGCAATCATGTAACCAGTAAATTATTGGAATATGGCTGAAAGAATCTTTTGTTTTTCAACCAATTAGACAAAAGTCCAGATTCTGGACTGGCGGCAGACGACTCGTGCAGTAATTGTATCGGGCGTTCTTGTTCTTTTTTTCTTCCCTTCTCCCGACCACCGTCTCAAGTGCTGCCACACTTTTGTGCTCCCTCGAACAAATGAAAGCCTTATCGCAGGTTGAAATCAAGCATTATTTTGACCCTTTTAAAGTTTTACAAAGGCCTATTAAGTACAATGAACTCTTTCACAACCATTCAATGCAATGGAAATTGAAAAGCTCGTAAATACTTGACCTGATTTTGCATCCCTCAATCCTCTATTGTGTGTGCGCACGTTTGTTAGTGTATAGTATCCGAGTTTATCTGTTTTAGTGTATGCAAGTAATAAGTAGGTAATAGGTAGAATGTTCTCATGCTGCTACTGTTTGCAATTCTTGTTTTCTATCATATTTTGTAAGTAATATTTTAAAGTATATTTATATGTCAATATGTCAATTTTTATTATCATATGGCTAAGGCTAGTGGCGGATATAACGCATGCTCTGATTGGCTAGGAGTGAGATAAGAGCAGGGCACTATGCACCCGTAATGCCCACGGGCCTATTACGGATTATGCAAATTAGGGTTAGGCTTGAATTGAAAATGCTTTTTTCTTTTCCTATAAAGAAAGCCATGTAATAAACAACTTTAAATACCCTTGACTGCAATCAGTCGTTAGAGGAAAATCTCAAACCTCAGCCCAGCTGTATTGACCTCGCTATTGCTCAGTCAATACGCAAGGCCTGAGTTTGAGATTTTCCTGTAGCGACCTCACTCTTGGTTATCAAGTAATTATTATTATATGATTACCAATATTTTTAACCTAATTACACTGGACTGCAAGTAGGGAAAGCTAATTGAGGTTTGGGTGAAGAGAAAAAGAAAATATACAAATTATACATGTACATTGAGCAGATATAAAACACATTAGAAGAATAATTGGAGCAGTAGTCAATATAAGAGATCAAATTTGCAATTACATTTTTTAACATGCAAGTAGAATTATTGTTGATATTCTGTTTCATTTATATGGGAAAACAGGCTGGCCTGTTTGCCGAGATTCCAGTGTAAGCTGCAGTGGGGATCTCAGTAATCCAGGATGAAAAATAATTGCATTTCAATTCACAAGTCCATTTACTTGCATGCTTGTGAATTTTGCTTGATGACTACAGCCCATATGGTGGACTGATTTTTTCCATATAAAGACAACTTGGCAAGACTCATCCCATTTATTATTCACTGTAGGCTGGCCTGTCTTGATAGAAATAGGGCTTTACTGCCAATTCCTTTTGAGAATGTCCTTCAATTTGTTTTAAGGTATCAGGTGGATGGGGTGGGGGGGGTATGTCTTTTCCTATTGATATATGCTACTCTACAAGAAAAGGGGTACATGGGATAGGCTGGCTTACTATAAATAGAGGGTAAAGGAAAGAGCCGAAAGGAGGGTGCATATAAGAAATGAATAAACTTGAATTTTTTTATAAATGAAGGGCTTGCTTAAAAACTGTGGGAAGTAGAAAATATTTTCTTAGCGGTACCTGCAGCATGATGGATCTTCTTGCCACGATGGTTTTACAATGAAATAAAGTGACTTTCATCTGGCAATAGCCTTGTTGAGGATCCCTTTGTACCACCTATATAGGTTTATATGACTGCAATTCGTGTTTCGGTTAAAAAGGCACAGATTGGGACAATTAAATCAATGAAATAGGATACATGTCTAGTGGTTTGAAGGAGTACACCTGTAGGCGAATAGTAAATCACTTCTTTTGGTCTGAATTGCAGAGTCAAGGGTTGTAAGCTTTTATAGGCTGCTAACTGCCACATCCCAACTAAAATTTTGGAAGCCCCTCTCCCCCCTCCCCCAAAGAAGTGGAAAGTTCTCAAGGAAGAAATTCCAAAGTTCAAAGGCCATGTAATGCCTTGTCACTTTTTGCCTAGTGTCACCCCATTCCAGATCACATGACTGACCCATTGGGCATTGTTTATCTCAGCTTGGTTTTCTCACAAACAGTAAAACTCCCAATAGATTTGAAATGGGTGAACATAAGGGCCAGCAAAGAAGTCCTATTGAAGTATGGAATTTAAATTTAATCTTAAGCCATATTTCCTTCTCTTAGCTTGTTGTTCTCACTGCATCACTTGGGATAAAGAGTTAAAGTCCCAAAAGATTTAAAATGGTTTCATATATCATTCAGTGAATTGGCCATGTTAAAGGCCCTTCAGTGGCTCATGAAAGAGTTCAAATTTTGGCTGGAAGTTTCCCCTTCCTGGTGATGTTTTACCTTTAATTGCACCAGAAACTTGTCACATGCAGTTATTGACCACTCACTCTATTGTTTATGGTTTTTTTAGGAAAGTAGATGACATTCCTTCTGATCAGCCAGCTGGAAGAATAGAGCTGGATTCAACTTGTAAGCTTCAAGTCTGAATCACTAACTTAAAAACAGTTAATATTCATTTGACAAACAACCTTATCTATAAGTAGCATTAATGTAAGAACAGAAAACATAACAAATATTATATGTTTATTTTCTTCAGTAGTGTGAATCATCAAAAGTTAGTTTTTTTTAATTCTATCTGCAGTTATAAGAAATATTATAGAATATATAACTGTGAATGTAAATACATGAAACACATATTTTGAAGTGTGGATGAAAGATCAAATAGAAGAAAGATCCTTGCAGTTAGTACCCAACTTAAGCAGTTGCGAAAAGAGAAGCTGAATTTTTCAGGATTTCTTTTCACAACTGCTTAAGTACTAACTGCAAGGATCTTTCTTCTACTTATATATATAACTGTGTGGAAAAATTATAAAAACAAGATGCCTATACTGGCATTTACGCGTGATGCAGATTCGTTTATTCCAATTGTATGCTTCGCAGATGGATAAAACCATCCTTGCTAATGGAATAGGCCTGATCACGGTTTTTGACGCCATTTTGACGGGTAGGCAAACAGGCTTGAAGTAACAGTGTTTGTATGGAAATCCGATGTTAAATAATTTTCATAAAACATCGCATCTGAAAAATTCATGAATTGAAAACTTTTGGCACTAGGAAAAGGATTTTAAATAAAAAAATTGGAGGGATGTAATTGTGCTAGAAAGCGTACAGTCGTGTTTTGAATTTTCCATACATTTCCCTGTATTTTTTTCCCGTGAACTATTTTTAGGAGCAGTTTACGGCGGTTTACTATACAGACAAATGTATGAAAAATTCAAAACCCGACTGGACGCTTACTGGCACAGCTACATCCCTCCAATTTCTTTTCTTAAAATCCTTTTCCTAATGCCAAAAGTTTCCAATTCATGAATTTTTCAGAAGTAATGTTTTATGAAAAATATTTGAAATCGGATTTCCATACAAACACTGTTATTTCAAGCCTGTTTGCCTACCCGTCAAAATGGCGTCGAAAACCGTGATAAGGCCTATAGTTTGAGTCACGATGATTGCGTTATGTCGTTTCCCTTGTATTTGTACTGGAAATCCATTAGTGATTACGATGTACGATAACGTAAGCTTATAAATGACCTCTTCTCAGTCTCATCGTGGTTCTACAAATGTCAAACAAAGCACGATTCCTTCGCCAGGAACTCTCCAATTTCCACTATGTTAAATGTCGAGTGCTTCTTGGAAGTTATTCTTTCGATTTATCGCTTTTACCGCGGAAAGTGCCATGTCACTCATCAGTGACGTCGTAAACAAAATTATGCAAATTTCTGGTGAAATGAACATTTATGATGCAATCCAACCTGACTTGCACGTGATTCAAAGTTGCAGCCAATAAAAATCACACAATTCTTTCGGGACGGGCACGGGATACGGGAAAGTTAAAAAAACAAGGCAATTTTTGACTCCCAGGACGACGAAAGGAATGCGGTCCCGAATTTAAGACGCTGGCTGACTACGTCATCCCGCGTAATAATTGTTCGCATTTTATCCACATTTTCCCAGATGTTGCACGTGAGCTTGAAGAAGGAGAAAGGAAAAAGAAACCAAACTGTTTTGCTCTTGGTCCAGTGTTTGACAACTTTGCCAAGAGAACATATTACATCAGTTGTGGTGAGTTCATGTTTACATATTTTTCTTTGCACAATAATTGTCGGAAAGTAAAATGCTATGTGCACGGGGGTTGTCAACTTATTTTCTGTTTCATTTTGGCCTACCATTATAATTTATCATAGTTTTTTGTTAAAAAATTGTTGATTCGTTGCCTATTACCTTTTCTGGGGGATTTCTATAGTTTAATAATATTGATATACATACATACATACTTTATTTATTCCAGAAGCAGACTATATATACAAATAAAAAACTAAGAAGAAAAGTACTTCTAGAAAAGAAAGTGAAATAAAAATAAATATACATAAATCAAGATCTTTACAAATGTGTATAAATCAACTTGTAACAGTATATTTACCCACCTTTTGTGGAGTAAGATTTCCATGCCCAACTATAACAAATAATAAAGTTTTTATCATGGGGAAATGTAAAGGCTCGCACCTTTTATATTTTTTGCCTGGTTGACTCACTAATATTTTGAGAGAGAGGTTGACAAGGTGATATGATTGAACACCTTATTAGGATTGGCCTAAGTGTTTTTTTGTTTTTTTTTTTTTTTTTTACTTTTATTGGCTTTACAGAAAGTATGGATGACAAATTTAGCTGGATGGAAGTTTTAAATGCTGCAACAGAGTCTCAAAGTGAGCCTAAAGACATGTTTGACAAGAAAAGAAAAAGTGTTAGACAGAGGCTGAACAGAAGGGTGAGCCTTTGCTAAAAGTTCTGTTTTGATTACTTTCTTAACAGGGCAAACATGCTTACTACTTACAGCAATATTGACCAAGAATGTTGCTGGAAATATTGCTATTGATCTGGAGTGAAGTCCATAATAATTATTTTGTTGAAAAATTTACCAAATCTTTGAAAAGTACTCACATTTTGAGTGGTCCTTTACTTGGAGGGAAAATTTTGTACCTACCTTTTTGCCTTTGAAAGCAAAATAGTTTTAATTTGAATGTATCAGCTCTTTCTTAATTTCTGTGTTTGAGCACTAGTGAGCTTGCAATATGACAGGCGCATAGCCAGTATAGAGGCAACTAAAGCAGTTGCCTTTGTAACAGTTTCTAAGGTCGGGCATATTAAGGTGTTTAGAATTAGGATAAATGATTAAATGCTAAGATCTTGTGATGAAAAAAAGTTAAGGAAATAGTTTTGAACCATTATTTAAAAGACATAAAGAAAGATTTTGGGGATAATTTACAATTTGCGTTGGTGTTTGTTTCAGTATAAGATTGAGTGTAAATGATTTTTTTCTTCTCTCTACACGTTACCTGTCTGATCTTCTACTCATTAAATTGAAGCCTTTTGTCATAATTAATCTGGATGCAGTATGTAACAAACACTGTTATTTGTTACATATAATTTTTTAACATTTCAGCATGTTTCTTCAAAGTCCTTAATAGCAAAAATTATATTAGCAGTACTGTAAGTGTAAACAATATCCAAATCCAATTAATCACCAGAAGTCTGCTCATCTCCATAATGTTGTGAGGATACAGAAAAAGTGTTAAAAAACAGGTTGTCTGGGTTCCGATTATGCAAGGTTCCAAGTATCAGAACAACCGACTCACAATATCGGGTAAATATCAAGTAAACTCACTCAAGGAAATACAGTAGGTATTTTTTCCCACCTGAAATTATCTTGGTTTTTTCCTGTATTTTTTTTTTTTTTTTTTTTTGTTCTTCTACTGCCTCTGTTAAAATATTGGCCCAGCCACAGGCCTGTATGAGGTAAACAAAATCAGGTATGAGCTGTTTCAAATCACATTCTTGTGTGTGAACTGAGTACCCTAATAAGAAGTGCTTGTGCTTCAAACCAAAATTGAGCCTTTCAAAGTATTTGAATAAATTTTAAGTTTGCTCTTGATGTTTGTTGTTCATGACTATGAACACTTTCAGTTTTGCAAGTTAAATTTACATCCTAGTCTGTAAATGCTTCATCAAATTAAACCTGAGAAGTGCTCACATAAATAATTATTGAATGCTTTCAGATTGAGTCCTTTGTTGGTGGGAAAATTTAACACCTTTTGGTTTTGAATGCACTCTTGTTATTTTTAACAAATGTTATTTTTTCTTAAGTTTGTTTTTCTTCTGTGCTTGTTCATTCATAAGGTTTGCTTGTGATCTTATGTAAACAAACTTGTTTGACATGTTCACATTTCTCACTTGGCATTTGGCATAAACCTCCATAAACTCATTACTTGTTGACTACCTATTTCTCGTTTTGTTTGACAGTTCATTTTTAGTGTAAATGAGCTGCACTTGCAAATCAATAACAAAAGACCCTTGCAGCGTCCGGGTGCTTATTTTTTAACCAGGGCCGGTTGTTCAAAACCTCAATTAAACTAACCAGAGATTAAGCCTAATCATGGTTTAAATTTAATCGGTTGGTTTAACAGTTAATCTGCCTACATTGTATTCAGGTGGATTAAATTTAACCCTGATTTAAATTGTGGTTTAGTGCTAATCAGGCTTTGATCAACCGAATAGGATTGAGGAATAAAAGTTAACCATGTTTTCCTCACCCATTTTAAATCCTCAGTGTCAAATAACAACAGATTTGTCAATTTCTAGCAAAGTTTTTTATTTAATTAGTTTTTATCATTTCATAGTTAATATTTCTTTTAATAGCTATAGAGCCTTAGTATAAAGATCTCTAGAAATAAAAAATTAGTATTAGAGTTATTAGATCTGACCCAATTCTAGTTCCTTTCCCATACCAGCACTCAGCACCATTTTGGTAGACTTGTTTCACCTAAAATTAAGCCTATGCCATACAGACACTGCACTGACACTTTTTAGGTCCTAACAGTGTCTGTAAATTACAGGACGTAACCAATCAATGAAAATCGAGGATTGGAAAAGCAATCAATACCAATCGATGCATGTTAGTTAATTGGCATCAATAAATTATTGGTATCGGCCAATCGATGACCAATCGATAATCACACAAAAGTGTTCACCAATCATCGATTGCCAATTGATGACCAATTGATAATCACACAAAAGTGTTCACAAATCATTGATTGCCATCGATTGGGCTTTAAAATTTTTCCTGATCAAATAGTTTACTCCACTGTCTCATCAGCTGAATAGTTACTTCGTCCCAAGATTTGACGGAGATCCGATGAAACACAATGCCGCATGCACTGTAAAACAACATTTAATCTATTTCTCCCAGTTGTTCTGGGTTTTCCAACAGATCTTTGCCAACACACTGACAAGATGGAGTAGTCCGCCACTAATATTTAGTTCTATCTAGAATATTCACATTACCGGTACATCGAGTTGAGATCACGTTGTGATTGCACACTGTCATACACAACGGACAACAATCAATGGCAATCAATAGCAATTAATCGATTGACATCGATAATCGATGAAAATCAATGCCAATCAATGACAATCAATAATCACACCAACCTGGACGATTCATTGTTCATCGATTATCAATATCAATTGATTAATTGGCATTGATTGTCATTGATAGTCATCAATCATTGGTTTCATCGATTGGTTATGTCCTGAAATTATAGCAGGGTTTAAAACTATTATGATTGTGATTACTTTTAATTGTAAAAGAAATGTTTTAATTTATCTTTTCATCCTTTCGGACATTCTCATTAGTCCAGAAAAGACAGCAAAAAAGAAATGGCTAAACCAAAGGAAAACATATGTTTAGATCCTCTACAGAGGATGGAAGTAAGTGTTACTAGTAATATTAATGATGTCACAAATTTTAAATACGTAGATAAATTCACAAACAGGTTGCCCTGCAGTTGAATATAAAGTATCCATTAAACGACCTAAGACAGACATAAGCTCCTGTGAGATCCAGTTTTGTGCAGAATAATTTAATATTCCTTTATTAAAATATACATAGGGATGATAAATATCCTGTAACTAAAAATTTTTTATATGTAGTTGAACCTCTCTTATCATGTACACCAAAGGGATGGAGCCAAGTGTCTCAAATAAAGAGGTTGTCCATAGAAAGAGGCCATGGATGTCATTTAAAAAGGCTTTACTGACAGCATTTAGCGTACTTTGAGACAAAAGTGACTTAACCTGCGATCAGGTGTTCTTTTTTTTTTGGGGGGGGGGGGGGGGGGGGCAAAGTGTGGCAGCAAGAGGGTCAGTGGTTGGGAGAAGGGAAGAAAAAAAGAATTATCCCTAATCTCCAGACCGCCGACTCTTGCGCTGCCACACTTTTGCACTGACTCAAACTTGTATTTTAAGGTGGATCTAAATTTTTTAATAGGCATTATTTTAATTTATTAGTTTTACTAAATATACAAGGTACTAAAAAAAAAAGGTTCAGGTGGGGATCACCTAAGCCAGTGAAATGTGTTTGTACTGAATAGCAGGCCCAGCTTTGTCATCACTGTACACTGTAAAGAGATGTTAGTTTGTATGAATTAAGTGCTTTTTTGGGTTGAGATTTTGTGCCTGTTGTTGCTGTTACGTAGTAAGAGAGGATCCATCCTATTTTGAATTCTCTAAAGAGAATTTGCTGGACCTAGGGAACTGTCTATGATAGAGAAATGTCCACATTAGGGAGTTTCAATGGTAATTTGGAAGCATTTTAACCATGGAAGAATAATTAAAGTTGTATAAGACCCATAAAATAAACATGGTTCATAAACGTTTATTTCTGGTGGTTTTGTAGCAGTGGACAAACCTTTGCCAAATCATTGAGTGTCAGGATTGGAAGAAAACTGATTGTAAGAATGGAGTGACAATATCACGTCTAAGCTTTACCCATAATGACAAGGCTGCTGTTAAGGTAACAATTAATGTGATTACTGAATTAGGAAATTCCTCTGGTAGATTGCAAAAGTGGTGACATACATAAATTACCACTGTTAGTAATAAATTGATAATCATGCATGTATTGTTTAGGGAAATATGCACAAATAAGTTCAGTATGTTTTTCTGTTTCCCGAGACTTTGCAAAATCTTTGGTTCTTATTAGGTTCAAGGAGTTGTTCCTGTTCCCCCAGACATAACATATGACTACATTCAGCGAGCAATGCAAAAAGGAGGGAAGGTGAGAAATGTCTATTGATTTTGTAGTTAAGGAAAAATTATACATATTATAAAAAAATTAATGATTGATTTCACAGCATTTTGAAACAAATGGTTAAAATGTGCTTACACATGAGATAGAGTTAGTCTTAATTTTTTAGTTTGATTTAAATAGAGCATTTTTATCTCTGTCAGTCTCTTCTTTAGGTCATCTACTGTTACAGTGTTTTCTTTGCCACTATTAAGTTAATATGTGTATGCAGGTATTTGATCATTTCCTTTAATTTCCTCTCAGCTAGATCAACCATTTCGTGGGGAAGAAGTTCTTCAGAAAATTAATGGTATTGTTATACTTCTGTTTATTTCTTTCAATGTAGGGTAAGCTTGTATGAGAGTTGTCTTTTTTTTTTTTTTTCTAATATTAACAGCTAAAATTCAACAACCAAACAGCAACAGGAGTTTAAAAATCAGGCTGTTAAATGCTGTGCCCCTTATGGATGTTCTTGTTACTACCACCACATAGTTATTAAACTACTGCACCATCATCAGGGTTGTTGCTAAGATCTGGCTACTGGCGAATTTTGCCATCTGAAAGAGATCTTATCACTGGCTGAAATTTCAATAGAGCGGAATACTTGAGGCTTATTTTAAAGGTGCACAATTCAAAAGAGCAGGCTGGGTTTATTAGTCAATTAACCTGCTGAGGTTTTTCTTAGCAGTAGCTTAGTCCCTGCATTGTGATGCCCATGTATTTCCCAATTTTGAGCAGTGGGGGAAGAGTAGTTACTAATACTTTATGTCAAATGTATAGACATAAGCCACCATTTCAGGAACTATAGGCTGGGTTTAGTTCTGAAATAGAGTTTGTTCTGAAATGGGATATAAAAATAATTGTTTGGTTTATGTGTAAGATAGATCAAGAGCGATTAGTTCATCAGCAAATTGTTTAGTGTCATGCCACTCCTCTCTTTAACTTAAGTCACTGAGTTTATGGATAAATGGATAGATGGACAAACGGATGGGAGGGGGGAAGGAAGAGATATAGGTGAATGGATACAGGAAGGGATGGATGGGCAAATGGACAGACAGCTTGGTATATGTATGGATAGTTGTTTTCCATCTTGGGTGGTAACCCTCACCTGAAATCGAAACGAGTACAACCTGGGGTTAAAAGGCTTCTGGGTACATTATACTTAAGGCTAGTTAATGGCAGGTTCTGACTATTTATCTGTTCAATACCAAAATATAACTGTTACCTTTCTTGCTTATAGATTGCATCCCACATGCCTGGATTGTGTACAACAAGTACACTCTTCCTCTTCCAAGTGCTTCCCCTCGGGATGTGTGTCTGGAGAGAATGTGGATGCCATCATATTTGACCAGAAATGAAACATCAGGTACTTCACTATATCTGTTTTATGTAGATAAACAAGAATGTCAGTTAGAATTTTACTAATCTCTTTTTAACTCATTAGATCATTAATCAGGCATATGTCAAGAATAAATATTGTTTTAGGATCTGAAGGATCTTAGACTTTATCTTTTTAATCACTACACCATCAGAGTTATCATGCATGTCCTGAGACAATATTATTTTAAGGGTGGCTATTTTCCTAGGCATGGTATTGTTAGCTATTTTCCCAGGCAAGGTATAATTAGTTTTACTATATTTCCACTATTATGTTATTTTACCAAATAAGGTCAAGAGAACACGCAAAATGTAAGACCGTAATTCACTGTTAGTAGTATCCTGGTTTGACCGGTTTACAACAGAGCGAATACAGACAAAGACATTTCACTGGCTTTCTGTGTTGTTTACGTCATTCGCACGTACCGAAACTGATGGACAGATACGTAATGCTGGGTGTATTTCAATACTCTTTCTAGAAAGAAAAAGCCAAAATAACAAAATCTTTTTGTGGTGGAATAATAAATCTCTTATAATTTTTCGATGGTTTTACACATAATGCCCGCAGACATTTTGCTCATTACTCATACTACGCAACTTGCAAAATGTCCGCGCATATTATATGTAAACCATTGAATAAGATATATGTATGTCACTGAGAGGGTAATGCCCCACACTGAATGTATACCTGCCAACTCTCATGCATTTTGCGCGAGTCTCATGCCTGGGGACTAGAGACATCGATCTCAAGCATCAAGGACAATTTCTCACGCCTGACTCACAGATCCGGACGAGTTGTTCTAAAAAAACTTCATTTCATTTCAGATTTGTTATGTATTATTTCTTTGCTCCTTATAACAATCGCAAAAGCTTTCAAATGTCTACAATCCGTTTGAATCGTAATTAAATAAGTGTTCAAAGGTCGTTGAAACATCGTCGTTCATTTTCGGCAACGTTTGGAAGTCTTCGGAAAATCGTCGGAAATCTTCGGAAGTGACCCGGACGTTTCCGGAAATCCCAGTCATGACGCGAGAAAAATCTCACGCGTTTCACACAGAAAAAGTTGGCAGGTATATGAATGATTGTCTGAAAAATGACCAGTTGAAGGGATGCATGGAAAAAAGCCGTAAGTGACATCTGATAGCTATAGACTGCTAGATTCTCCTAACAAATTGCCTTGTTCTTCCTTTGATGAACAAAGGAGAATTTGACATGAGATCAATAGTCACCTAAGGCTTTCTTCCACACAACCCTTCAGTTTGGTGAGAAGTGGAGCTTCAAGGGCAACTGTGAAATTTTGTGGACAATTTTTCAGCAGAGGGCATTATCATCCGATATATCAGCAAGCCAGAAAGGGGTTTATTTATTTTAAAACCCTCAGATTAACTTTAAAACATGCACACTTTACTGTTGAAATATACAGAGCAGTTAGTAATAGTCAAAGCCTGATTGCCGGCAAACAATTCCAAGCTGACTATTAAATTTACTCAATTTTATGATACCATGACCAGACCAGATCATCTCTAGCTTTGCTGTAATAAAACTGTGCTTTGTTCTCAATGTGTTGAATAATTAAACAATTATCCTGCTCAATCTTGCAGAATATACCCTGATTTTAGCCAACACGGCGCAGCCTATGGTCTTGTCAGCTAAATTGGGCATTATTCCGTGCGATTTTGCACAATGATAAATTGTTAAATAATAGTTGTCTGATTTTGTACCACGTGGTGTGTTTCGTCCAACGAGAACATGCAGAAATTAATCAGTGGGTTGTAATGGCTGATATACCATGGCCGCCAAGCCAATCAAGACTCTGAAATTACATTATCCATCGATTCAGTTTTTTACTAAATCTTATCAACCACTGCATCATCAGAGCATGTCCATGTCTTTCAGACTTTGTAAGAAGCTTTAGGCTTTGGCATTGATATCTTTCCACAGGTTACCAGATATAAATAAAGAATAACTGGCCAAGTGTATTCACTTTTATGTTTTTGATAAACTTATTGTAGGAATGGTATTATGGTCTACACATCACTCACAGATACCACCTGCACAAGTAAGTGTGTTTAGTAGAAAGAACAAGTTTATGTTTTGGTTGGATGGAATGATAACCTGGGATAGTTTTGCATTTCCAGTGGAAATGGTTTAGCAAACAATCAAAAAACACCACCACTACCAACAACAACAACAACAAAAAAAAGAAAAACAGAAAAACTGATCACAGCTTAAGAGGGTTTTTTTAAACGAGATGCCTTCCACAGTTGAACCTGTATTAAGCAGACACCTTTGGAATGGCAAAGTGACCGCTTAATACAGAATACACATCAAACACAATAAAGTGGCCATTTTATATAACATGGGTCTAGGTCTTTTGTCTTAACACAAAAGCCTTATTATTTCAAACTAAGTGCCCATCCTGGTTTTTTGTGGGTCGCACTAGTGTACACAGCATTTTCAGTGGGTACTCTGTTATGTTCAGATTATGCCCCTTTGCTGTGTTGTTTGTTCTTTTGTTCTCTTGAGAAAGCTCTATTAATCCTCTCCTACCTCCCCTCCCAGGATGGTTTTGAACAAAACACAAACCAAGTTTTCAAAAATTCCACTAAACCCAGTCAGAAATCTAAAGTTAATGCGGTTTGAATCAAAATGGAAAATATGGCAGTAAATATGGAAATGGCCATTAATTATTTTCCTATATTTGTCATCCAGCATTTGAATAAATATTGTCACACTCAGCATGGAGTTATTACAAAATCTGACTTCCAAAGGTGGGTTTTACTGCTTTGGGCTGGGGGCTTAAAAGAGCTTTTGTAGTAGTGTGACACAATCAGATCTCCCACTGTGCTACTCTTCACTTTTCTGTAGACGCCAAGAAGTACACCACTGACTGCCCCCTTTACCCATTTGTCATTTTGCAGGGGACCCTTATCCATGAATGAAGTTTGGGCACTTGTCACATTGTGTGCAGATGTGTCTATGCCTTGAGGTTAATTACCCATGGCAGTGTACCAATTATTTTTTTATGCATACACCTACAAAATGTAACATTAATTTCCTACTATAAATCCCATCTGTCAGATGAAATAACTTACTATGTAATTGAAAATCAGCCCCTTTCATGCACTGTTGGTTTCAACTCTTTGGTTTGAAAAAATGATCATAGGTTTTTAAGTTACAAATGAATAAAATTTAACTTGCAGTCACCTATTATGTCTTTAATATTAATTTTATCATTTTTAATATCTTTCCTGAAGTTTATAAAATGTAAATTGTGCAGCACAAACCTTTTTTTTCCAGAACAGTGTCATCTTATGACATCTGAGTTGAAATTCATTTATTGTAACTTCAACGTTGCCAATCTTGTTGTCAACAAAATTGTTTTCAGGGTGTTACAAGAGTGCTTGCGGGCTTGTCAGGATTTGTGCTATCACCAGTAATGTCAGCAGGTACTTTTAATTAATATTCCTACCAGCATTTAAATTACTCCTGATTGCAATTGGCTGCATACCAGTTACTTGGTTTTCCACTCTAGAAAAATTTGAGAAACAAATGGCACAAATTGAATAATCCCTCGACAGTGTTCATTTTTTGGTGCTTGTATGGTGAGATGTACGGTACGATTACCGGTACATCCAGATTTCCAAACATAAAAAAGCAAGTTACATTGTCATTTTCTCTATTCTTAAAAAGAGAGCGAAAGTGTTAGATATATTTAAACAAATCCTTTTTCCTCAATTCGTTTTGCCTCATTTCACCTTACCAACAGAGTACCAACCTGTGCGCAAACTAGAAATAGGAATCCTATTTCTAGTTTGCTTGGAGGTATGTAGAAAGTTTGTCATGTACAAAAAAATGTGTTAATGCTTAAGTTCACTGCATGAAACTTCAGTAGACACAGTCTGTTACCAAAGAGCAAGTATCCATACTATTCACCTTAGAAGCACATCATTTTATAAAAAGAGATGTTTTGTTTTTTATCCCAGACTCCATGGTCCATACAAATGTGGCAATACTGGTTCAAATTGATGTCCAAGATTCGTTGCAAACAATGCTTGAGGGTAGCTATAAATCAGGTACTGGGAAAGTTGAGTAGTATTTACTTCACTTGCAAACGTTAGCTGGTGGAATGGAATTTTCCATGATTGAAATTTGAACTTACAGTTAACACCATTTAAAAGTTTTATTTTCAAAATATGTGTAGTTAAGTTAGACTTGAGAGGGTCTATATAACTTTGCATAATAGAACAGAGGCGGCCATATTTTGAAAATGTTCCTAGATGTCTAAGCTTATTTTTACATTTTCGACAGGACACTGTCTTTGTATTTTTAGGTACTTGTATTATAAATTAACAAAGCCTTTCTTTTACTGTGTATTTAGATCTATTTAGGTCATTTAACAATCAATTATCATTATTATTATTACTATCATCATCATTATTTTTATTATTATTATTATTATTATTATGTTTATTATTTTTAATTATCTGAAGTTAACTACACACAATTGAAGAGTTAAATCATACTGATTTTAAATAAGGATAATATTTAGGAACTGCAGATCTCAGTAAAATACAAAACCCAAAAGCAATTAAATTGTTAGATAAGAAATCTGCAGTTAACAAGAGAAAATCTGTTGACATTCATTTGTTGGTCTTTCTTTGTAGGTCTTCTAAAGATCGGGCTAAGGAATGCGTTTGCTCACATCAGTCACCTGGTGGAACAGTACTATGAGTACATTCAAGGGTAGCAACCTGACTGGAACTCACAGATTATTCTGACCTTATTCTTTATTAAAGGAGTGGGGTGGAGGGTTTTCAACAGACTTGGAACTCCCGCTCCAAAGTCGTGCTGTAAACTCTACTTCTCATTCCCGCCTCTTCCTCGGGGTTTCCCGCCCTTTTCCGCGTTTGCCATGAAGACGTATTATACAATATTGCGATAGTTTTCCTGTTTCGCCCATTTTCCATTATCCCACAAATGCCATTCTATACCGGTTCCCAACCCCCTGTATCTTTTGGGTTCCCACCCTCCCCCTCCCGTCTTCAGCCCCTCTCCCATCCCCGGTAGTTAAATTGTTTTAGAATCCTTAGACAGGTAAGTAGACTGTACGCGCACCCTTTTTATATTCAATTAGGTTTAAATTCGTTATCTGTTAAAGGTTCACGAAAATAAGGCCGGTAAATCTACGCGGAAAAGCAATACGGAAGAATATAAATTACAGTAGACCGCCGCTATCTCGAAGACTCGATGGACTCAAGAAGGCTGCAGTTTAAGAAAGCCAATAGTAATTAAATTACTCTGAACGGTATCTTGAACAGGAAATTCCGATATAAAAGGGGCCTGGCCTGGCCGTTCTCACCTTCAGTTCTCAATCAAACCATCAGAGCGTAAACAACTGACAAACAACATGCGCTTTTTTTACGATCCTTACTGACAAAATTGGCTTAGTTTTCCGAATAAACCCTGTTAACCGAATTAGAAACGGATGTCTTATATTACTGTGGTGTATTATGAAATTTTGAGGCAATCATATTTTTTCAGAGGACGCTTGAGTCGCCAACTTGCTACGACTGACACTGGACTGAACGGAGTCTAATTTTGCATTTCACACCCACAAAGGATGTGAAAGGAAGGAGGGGCTTGCCCTTTTGTAGCGGAACTTCTTGTGTAAGATAGAGTTTCGAGCCAGTAGCCGGTGTTCGAGATGGCGGGAGTGTGGGGACAAATGGTAAAGATGATTGTGATTATGATTATTTGAGAATATTTAAAGCATTAGGGAAAGTTGATTGTCGGAGATGTGGATTCAGATTTTGTATTTTATAATAATAATAATAATAAAAAAATAATATAAACTGAGTTTTATGTAAATAGTATGTAACTTGAGAAACGAACAACAACAATTGAAAAGTTGGGAGTAACTTTTAGGATGCAATCTTTTAACAAGATAACAAGATTGCTTCCCTTACATTTTCATTTTTTGTACCTCGAGAGATTGTTCAAAACTATTTATTTTACTCGAATTGTACAAAGAACACCAACAAAAATGGATGTTTCATTTAGTATCAAATACCGCGAGTAATTGGAACTCGATGAGGGTTTGGTTCTAATATCTTACTTTACGATTTTTCTGCTCAAAGCAGAAAACTGTTCTAAGCAATGTTTTTTATAGAGAAGAAGAAAATAGTAAGATGTATTGTGAAAACAGTTTTATTAAATTGACTTGTAACTAAAAGAGTGAATCAACATTAAAAAAAATCGTTTGGATCTTCATTGCGCAAGATTTTATGCTTCTTTTTTATCTTTTTTAAGAGAAAACTTCCAATGAGAATGATGTATTATTCAGTGAGTGACACAGGCATACTCGGAAAAAGGAAAACCGAGTGCTCCTATCAGAGTCGAACCTAAGACCTTCCGAAACCTCTTTCATATGCGCAATGGAATAAATGTGATGTTGGTGAATAAATGAGAAGCCTGGTGAATAAATGAAAATGATAGTAATCGCAAGGTCTTAGGTTCGACTCCTGATAGGAGCACGCGGATTTTTTCCGAGTATTCCTGTGTCACTTACTGAATAATAAATCATTCCCGTTTATTCACCAGGCTAAACATATTCCATCACATTTATTCCTCAACTACCAAGGTACATCAACTGGATGAAGAATGATTTGGCTGCGGGTCACACTGTATCCCCCTCGCGCGTCCCGCGAGCGCTCGATCCCCTTCTCCCTTCCAGCGCCTGCCACGCAGACTAACTGTAGAGGTGAATCAAGATTAAGCTAAAATCTCTGCGCAACCGGATAAGGTGGCCATCCACAGAATGCGCTTTATAATTAGACAGGCAAGGCTTAAAAAACACTGTTTCCCAGTTAAGGAAACTAGGTATGGTCTTCAGACAGACTTAAAGGTGATTTAGCCGTCGAAATCCCCTTTAGAAACTCTAATCAAGCTTTAGCGAAAAATCTAGCTTTGATGCGGTCACACCATAGCGTTGAAGTGCGATTAGTTATTGTTTTGACTTGTCAGTGTATCGCGCAAAAAACATTCTGCCGAAACTGACCTGATTCGTGCCGGAGTTTTGGATACATTTTTTCGGATCCTAAGTTAACCAAGAAAGTTCATAATACAAGTTATAAAAGTTTACTTTTGCTTATACTTTCACTGGAGGCTATTTGCAAACAACCGGCCTGGTCCTAAGACACCGCAAAAAAAAAAAAAAAATACACAGTAGCATGAACTGTACGACCTTTGGAAAAATTAGCAAGCTATTGTTTTGCTGAACAATATACAATATGATGTACGTATTTTTCAGGTTTGAAGACCAGTTTACACTCAGCCAGACGGAGAGCGATTTACGATCGACACCCGATTTACGATCGTTTCTTGGAATGAAAAAATGCATCTATCATTTATTCGGCACCAGGCTTAAAACATAACATCACATTGGTTTCATACAATACAAGATGTTGTTTCAGAGCGAGGTTGAGCTAAATGATGAACGAAATACTACTTTCAGTTTGGGTTTGTCAAACCAGCAGGTATTGGAGCGGGAATCCTACGTGTATAGTGACTTCCGATTTACGATTGATTCGTGGAATGGAAATCGGCCCTATTCAGAAAATCTATTGCAGTGCAACAGATGTTTTTCAAGTCACTACGTCAATCAAAATTAAAAATTGGGTGTCAAAAATACACGTATGATACGCTCCGACAATGGCCGACAAATCGGTAGCATGTAAGGAGAGTTGTATTTAATCCCAATAGCGTTATTTTAAAGCGTCCTTTAGAAAAAAAACGTCCTTTTTATGGTCGTACACGTTAATCACAATTGAGCAGAACTCTTACAGTAATGGCGCTTTCACTTTGAACATTTTGAAGTTGGGTGCGAGTTTTTAATAACAACGACAGGATCGAAGTACATGTTCAAGAATCAGAATCAAACCAACAATAGTTTATGATGCAGAGGTAAAACCAACAAGTTAAACGAAAGCTCGATTTACAGATGAATGAAGGAGACAACTATTAAAGGTAAGAATTTACGTCACCATACACGGGAGGACCAGTCTATAGAAAGTTCAAAAGATCGAATTGAAGAAAAGTAGGGCAAAACTGGCATAGAAGTATGGCAGGTTACTATATATCAAATTGCTGTGTGACTGATACGAAAGTGAATCTTGATTGGTTTATTCCTAAAGCGTGATCTTAAGGCCAAAATTACGTTTGAATTCTGCAGTGCGACCACAGCCACTGTGATTTCTAGCAAATTAATTCTGTAAACGATTTGCTACTTCTAGCAATTAAGCCCCTGTTACACAAGGGAATGCTTTGCAATGCTTTACGTTCAGTGTCAGTTGCAGAAAACATTTTATGCGCTGCAACATAGCTCTCAACGTTACGAAAAGTAGAAGACTGCAACCTACTCAAAGTGCACCGGCAGCCGGCGATTTTGCTGCCTTCAGATGGTGATTTGCCGCTTAATAGTTCACTCTGATTTTCACAAGAGTCCTTTCTACCTACTACTCCTGTAATGTTTCCTAAAACAGCTGACTCGTCCTCAGTCATCTCCTGTCTTCTCATCCTCGCGCTTCTCTCTCCCGCTGAGCGCCCATTTCCCATTGCGCGTCCCTCTTCTCAAAGACAAGAGAGACCACTGTGGACGAGTCATCTGCTATTAATACGGATACCGAAGGGACACGTACAAGTATCTGTATTATCCGGGTGTCCTTGTTAAGCGGGCTCTCACAATAAACATCAAGGACACATGCTTTATCGATACAAAGACTAAAGTATACAATCTAAAAGCGACAGAACGGCGTTTAACTGTAGTTGAAGTTTCAACTGAAGAAACTTTTCGCTCATTCAAATAGTCTCGCTATAAAATTAATGTTCTCTCAGTGCTTCAAACGCGACTGACGTCATAGTGAGAGAAAATAGGGGGATTTTGTTTCTCACTGACATTTTCAGTTTTTAATAGTTTAGCCAGACGGGCTATTAAAATATTAGACAATTTTATTTATACAGTGCACAGAGAACCAGGTTAACTTTCAGGGTTTATTCTAAAGCGCGGCTTTGCGGGATTTCCGCAATTTGAAAAAAAAAAAAACCGCATAAAATTTACGTTGGCGCGTCAAATGGGGCGCACAAAATTGTAGCCAGGGATAAGTACATCACTGAAACAAACACTGGCGATAAGATTGATATGACCGCCACTCCATACTTCGAAATTTATGGCTTCTTGCTGTCTTAACTGCCTTTTTATTCTTCGTTTGTTTCTGTGTTCGTATTCTGCACTTTCTTGAGTTGCTGCTGAGTTGTTTTTCTTCCATGCATATATAACGATAATAAAGAACTAGCAGTAATCAAAGATCATAGGAGTGCGTTCGACACCTTAAATTGAACAAATTTAACAAAATTGCGCACACCTTTCATGTTCGTTTTAGTTTGAATATTTGTTTTGTTGTCGTTGTTGTTGTTGTTTTTATTTTAACCTGACTTTTCTGCATATTACCCAAATTAGCATCTTTACAAAATATTTGAAATTTTTTTCCAAATAAATAACTACATTTCCAGTGCAGCCAAGTTCATCCTGATCGAGAAAACGTTTCGTCCAATTACCATAACCATCTGATAAGACGTTGATTTCTCACTGAATAGACTGTACAAAGAAGTTCAAAAATCTTATTTGCGTCCCCCTTCCTTGAAACAGAGCCCCCTAAATTTACGGAAGGGGGCCCACCGGGCCCTCATTAGCTAATTTCTAGAATAAACCCTGAACTTTGTATGAGAGCGTGTCTCTCAGGTCACACAAAAGTGTTCGTTGTCCGTATTAACCGGTGGGCCTAATGTAAGAGAAAATACATGGGCTTTAATTTTCATCGGGACAAACACAACTGTCCGTAATAACCGGGTGTCCGTAAATCGGGATTCCACTGTACTACAAAACTTTCCTGCAACTCGCAACGTAAGTTTTAGTTTGCTAGACAACTGTGTTGCAGGAAAAACATAGCCAGGGCATCAGGCTTTTCGGGGTGGGGGAGGGAGGGGAAAAGGGAAGAAAAGCCTTCCTCTCCTCCTCTTCCCTCCCTTCCCCCTCTCCCCTCCCCTTAGGAAGACCTGATACTCGTCCCAGTTGTTCAAAGCCCGATTAAGCTAATCCTGGGTTAACATGAACTTTGATTCGAATTTAATTACTAATCAATAAAGATTTTTTTAAAAATATTTTTGTTCCTCAGTTTAAATTAGACTTCTTTTTACCATTAGCTTCACATTAGCTTGTAAAAACATTTTTAACGCGCGAGATCAAAACCTCGGTTAACTTTTAATCGGGGATTAGCGTTAATCAGCTTTCGAAACCCCGGGCCCAGGTTGGGAAAAACAGCACCTTTAAATTTATGACCATGCTATTTCTATCACGTTATAGATGAAAGCGCATCCTAAATTGATCAACTATCACGCATTGCACGAGAAATAGTTTGTGAAGTACGTTATGCTTCTAAGTGCTCTTGTCTATATTCAAGACATGGCGGCTTTTTAGTGAAGTGTCTGAGAAACTACTTTAAACGCAATTATAAGCGCACTGACGCCAAAATAATCTTAAATCATGAGACAATAACTGAGCTATTTTCGCAAAATCGTAGCTATTGTCTATGATGATGTCTCTTAGCGTTATGACGGTACATAATCATGGGCATAAGCTTCTTTCGTACACCTCTTGTTTATAAATACTACTATCCATAAAAACCTACTACTATTCATAGAAACAGCGACGTTCTTATGTTAAAATTAAAGAGCAGCTATGTCAACATGTGTCAAACTCTGACACAAGCCCTGGGTTGTCTATTGTCGTATCCGAGAATTCACAGACTCTGGTCGCAAAGAAAAGCTAAATTATATATTTGTCCTTTCCTTGGTGTGAGGTTCTGATAACCACACGTTGTGTTTCTGGGTAGCTAACCATTTTCAAGCGCAATCACGTTGCTTTAGATGAGCGATAAAAGTGACCGGCTTCCCTTAGTCTACTGAGTACGAATACCTCGCTTTGCACCCAACGAGAAAATTTAAACAAAATACTTGGAATCCTATTTACATTTCTCTCAGATTATTTTCGTGCTTTTAATAGGATGATAAGGTGATCCCAGCTGATTCTTTAGCTGACCAGTGAAGCAAATAGAAATATTCTCAGCCAAATTTGCGAGCTGTTGCTGGCTTTCCGCTAAACGCAGATGGCCTTTAGCATATTTCGCACTTAAGTATGGTGCCTACTAATACAAATCTCCAAATTGAACCTTTCTTACCTCTCAAAAATGCATGGTTACCCCAAATTTTCTTTTTGGATGCCAAGAGCACTTGCTAAGTTCTACTTTCTCCGCATAGTTTTAAACTGTGCAAAAATATAGGCACCATATAGTAGGCACCACCCATAGGAAACCAGTATCTCAAGATGCGCAGAACGTATGCGCCGTAACAAAGTAGGCACCGTCCTCAAACGGCATTTTTATCGCTTCCAAGAAGAAGAATGAGGAGAAGGAGAAGGAGGAGGAGACTCAGAGAATGTATTTCCTGTGTTCCCAGAAGATTTTGTGCCCTTTTAAAGACATATTTGTGTGAACTAATACAGTTTGATCTGTTCGAATGCTTTAGCTGAAAATTATGCAAACGTTTTACTGAGTGAACGGAATCTTATTCGCCGAATTTAATAAATAAAAAAAAAATAAATCACTTTACTGATTTAAGTGCCAATGTCTTTAGCACAGAGCACTAATTGGGGACACTTTCCAAATCGAATTGGAATTTAGAAGTGTTGGTTCTTGAGGAGAGGGGAAAACCGGAGTACCCGGAGAAAAACCTCTCGGAGCAAGGACGAGAACCAACAACAAACTCAACCCACATCCAGGCCACATTGGTGGGATCGAGGCGAGTGCTCATCACCACTACGCTAACCCTAGCTGCTGTTGGCTTTACACCTTTGCGAGAATGATCCTGAGCTTTTTTTCGCATTTTCGAAAATTTAAGGTGGCTCTGAGCCCCTCTGATAGAACTATTTTAAACTTTGCAAAAAATTGTAACTATATTTAGTCATGTTTTCGACACCATTATTGTTGTATCCACTTATAAAGAATGGTTCTATTAATTAAGCTATCAAAGTAGTCAAAGTATGAGTGCTTTAAAGTGATGGCAACCAGTACCAGCCGCCTTAAATGTGCTTGTTGGGTGTGTGCCCTTGACATTTTGCCCAAGAAGACTTTGTTTTCTTTACAATCAACTCCTTACGAGATACCGGCGAAATGAACTGGTGGGTGCCCCTGGAGAGTATACAAAGCTCACTAGATGCATAAAAACATGGCTGTTGTTCGGTTTAAATGTTTACTTGACTTGAAATTTTACAGACCAGTTTGGGTAATTTTTCAAAACAAACAACAGCTAAATAAAAAAATACTGAATCCTGCAGGAAGCCCCTTGTAAACAGGTCCCGGTTTATACCCGGAGTGGACAATTATCGCTATCCTTATTACATTGTTATAATAATTTTAGCTTACGTCTTATCAACTGGACAAAGATTCCAACAACCGGAGCCAGAAAGAAGTTAGACGGCGAACATGCTTTCTCTTGCTGTCAGGTAAGTAACCTATGTACTCACGACGACTAATACAAGACGCCGATAGGATAAAAATACTTGAAGTTTTTCAACTTGAGTTTGAATCTTACCTTCTTGATTGTTCAGTCTTGTGTTCGGGAAAAAGACGCTATCCGGCATTCAGCTTCACGCTGTACTTCTTTTGACAGTTTTGAGGATTTCAGGATCCATTACAGCTTGTCCGCCACGGCAAGGTCAGTTGCCCTCTTTGAAGAGCTATATAGATCCCTTTAAAATACCCTCACCAGGTTGCAAGAGAATATCCAAGAATAATTCGAGAAATTCATAAGACTTATACCGTGCAGTAGAGAGTAGAGAGAAATGAAACGAGAAAGTATAAAAGTAACTGAAGAAAGTCAAGAAGGTGAAAAGCCTGAGAGAGGTCTGAGAGAGCCGCCCGAGCGCGTTTGAAATGGCGGGAAAATTTCGGCGGGAAATTGTAACTGCACGCGGCTGACTTTGCGCGGGAATGCCGAGGATATCGCATTATTTTCTGGTTTTTTTTTCAAGTACAAGGCAGGAAAACTACACTGCTAAAATTTTGCTTTCAGCTAAACAACTGGAAATTATTACTTTCGTCGAGATTGTTTTCAAACGGTAAGTGAGTATAACAATGCGAGTGTCACACATTATCGACAGATGTCCCGAATTCGCTCTTTTCAAGTGATATTTCCACGAAACTGACGAAACAATCGGGCAAATGGCCGATCATAGAAGAAGTGAAAAGCTATCTCTTGTACTTGTTTAAGTCGTTTCGTCTTCACTCTAAGTTTTAAACTAAATATTACATTCATGAACAACTTCATCAGTGCACGGTTATCCTGTAGCATATCAATCTTTTTTTTTTTTTACGTAGAGCGTTCACGGTTATAACAGCACCTGAGGAAGATGATGGAAGCTGCGACCGGCGACCAAGTGGTCGAGGAAGGATTTAGCGATCAAGAAGAGGTAAGAAGACGAGTCTGACATGTCCCTGCAAAACATCCTTTCGGCCTTATGACCAAAGTTTACCATTAACGTCTGCTTTTTAGCATATTAAAGTCAGATGAGAGTACTGCAAAACATGGCTGATAGGAAGAAACAAACTATGAGCTTATGTCGGCCGGTGAAAATGGTGTTCTAAACTGAATAACACAAGAAGGAAGGAGAATTTACTTTGTCCAAGAAAGGGGTTTTCGTAGAGATTTATATTTGCAAATGTTTGGATGAGGTTCTGATATCTCCTAAAATGTTACGTATCCCATCGATTGGCCAATTTTTGGCCTGCTTTTTTAAAAAAATTAAGAATGGTAATTTGAAGGCACCGGGTGTCTAGCCTCAAATTAAAAGATATCTAAATCGACCCTCGTAACAACGTCTTCGAACATCTTTTAGAAGGATAGCGCCTCGTTTCAAATGAAAGTCACGGAGGAGATGTAATCAATTCTCGCTCGGAGTTACTAGTAATTTGTCAGTATTTCTTTCCCAGCTTTTCTTTTCCTTTTGTTTTCTTTTCCCTACCCACTTTTACGAGAGTTGTCGGGGTGCCCTAGTGCACATTTGTCTTCAGTAATTAACAATATAAATATGTTGCTACGGTAACCATGAAAATAAATTACTCAAGCTACTCCCAATTATTATATATAAAACTTATGTAAAGCGGAACTTGACAAAGTTTCTTTTCCAGTTTAGGGGATTTTCTATGAATCCGTGAACAACGTACCACCAAAATTTAACTTTTGACCTCCATGATTTTACAAGCTTTGCAGTCAGGAACCAAAGCAGTATTAAATACGGATACTATATTATAAATATGCTTCATGATTCTGATCAAAGCATTTTGATTTCTTCACAACTAGGAATCATTTTACCAAGATATAGACCTTCTACAGAACCATGGCATTGTGAGTATATCTTGAAATTCTTTTCATTTCTCTCTTGAAAAGCCTGGCCAAAAATATTAAACGTTTTGGCTTCTAAATAACCACCAATACAGTATTCTTTTTTTATAAGAACGTTGCTGACATAAAAAAGCTAAAAGGAGCTGGAATATGTACGATCAAGGTAGGATAGTTTGTTTGATGCGGATATTTATATGTAGTTCAGCAATTAGAAAAAGAAGTTACGTAAAACCAGTTTTAGATTCCTAATGAAATGGGCAATTTTCACAGGGTGTCCAGATGACTACAAGGCGAAAGATGTGCCAGATAAAGGGGATATCAGAAGCAAAAATGGAGAAAATAAAGGTGAAGTTGTTGTTCTTCTTTGCATTGTTTCAGCTCCGATTATTACAATGAAAGTTCACATTAAAATCCTGTATCCTTGTTAATAGCCTGGAAAACACAGCACTTTCTCAGCAATTCCAACCCCTTGGGGCTGTACTTGCGACGTTTATACGTTTTTGATTATTGTATGTTACAATATTCAATCATTCATTTGTTAACTACATCATCTTACATGGAAGTTCTGATTTTGTTTTAGGAAGCTGCTGCTAAGCTTGCTGTAAGTATCTCTTTTGGTGGGGATGGGCCTAAGGTTACATTGCATACAGCAATTGGCTTAAGCTATGTATTGTAACTATTTTAATTCTCCCCTTGTAGAATGCTGGTTTTGTCACAGCTCTGGAGTACAGTGACATGAGGAAAATGGTTTTCCGGATTTCTAGCGGGAGTGCTGAGCTAGAGTAAGTAGCATTTTAAAATATTACTGTTGATTTTAACAGTGAAATCACCTTTAGTTATTTTAACGTTGTGAAACATTTTCTGAATAAAAAAAGATAGTAACCGTATCTCATGTGTATTTAAATTACAGCAAACTTCTTGGAGGTAGGTGACCTGTTCTTATTTTTTTCTAATTTGCATTGTCTTAACACCATCATTGTGGTAATAGGAACCATTATGGATAATTTTATTCACGTTTTATATCTTAATAGGAGGGATAGAAAGCATGTCAATAACAGAGGTTTTTGGAGGTATGTAAACTTATAGTCCTTCCAGTGCCGTATCCCGATATAGATATAACATTTAGAAAATGTTTTGGTTTGTGTCAGTGTGTTGTAAACTTTATAAATGATCTCTGGAATAATACGATAAAGGATGTTCTTTCAGTGATGACCTAAATGATCTACAGTAAATAAATTATGTGTTTGCTAGTGCTCATCAAAGACAAATTGTCAACAAGGTTTTTTTTTTGAAAAACAGAATTCAGGACAGGCAAAACACAGCTGTCACACACTCTATGTGGTGAGTTTTAATTTTTCACTGAGAAATTACCTTTGTAGACTACCTACTCTTTATATCAGAACATTTATAATTACGTTAAATTTGAGAACAATTCATTAGTTACAGCACAGCTGCCTGGAGCAAACGGATATACAGGAGGAAAAGTGATTTTCATTGACACTGAGGTACTTCCAACATTAAATCCTATAATTTATACGTAATTGTTGATCCAGATCTTTTGGACAGATTTGAAAAGTACAATGCAATAACAAATTTGTCTGCAGATGTCATGAACTACCAAACTGCAGTTTTTAAAACATTCTTTAACCAGACTGAGCAAGAGTTAATCCAGTTATTGAGTTAATTTATTTTTCACTTCTTTGCAGAATACCTTGTATCCTAGAAAACTCAACATACTTTCAAGATTGCATATAAGTTGGCAAATATAAATTAGAGTTCACTTTTTTAAGTAATTGCAGTTCCATGGTTCTTTAATACATGCTGTAAAACGTTAGATCAACAAATAGATTCCTTTACTCACAAAAGCCGACCTGATCGCCTTCGAGAGATTGCAGACAGATTTAACTTGGACCAAAACGCAATGTTGGACAACGTGCTCTACTGTAGGGCATACACAAGTAAGTCAAATTTCCCACTAACCTATGCAACATTATGCACTACTGTTAACTTTCTGCCCATAAACATCGTGATAGTAACTCAGCAATAAACATTATTCAGTGAAGTTATCATCACTACAACCTTTGGTAGGTGAACACCAGTATGAGTTGATGGACAGTGTAGCTGCTAAATTCCATGAAGAACCAGGAGTATTCAAGCTCATGGTAGGTAAATCAATAAAACTATCAAGTGACTGTATGTTCATGTGACACATTGTACTTATTTGAGGACACAAATATTCCGGGTGATATAATCAATACAGTTCAGTCATTGACACTAACGTTAACCCTGCAAATAGGATAAGTCTCTGTTCAATTAATAATCATTTGTGATGACATCTTAGCAGCATATTTCTGTCCATTATTGTTATTGACAGATAATTGACTCCATAATGGCACTCTTCAGAGTGGACTTTTGTGGAAGAGGAGAACTGGCAGACAGACAACAAAAACTTGCACAGATGTTATCACGACTGCAAAAACTTTCTGAGGGTAAGGAGAAACAGTAAATTGATTGAATTATCATACCTTAAAGCAATACCAGACAAAATTAGTATTCAACATTGTTGAACGGTGTTGTGCTAAGTTTTTATTTAACAATTAATTACACTTCAGTTAAACAGATTTTTGAAACATGACCACAATGGGGCAGTACATGTTCTTAAAATGCCATTTTGAAGGCGTTGTGTCGTGAAAATCATTGTTAAATCTGCCCTTCCGTTTTTGTAACTTTCAGCTAGATTGCTGTGTGAGTACTTTTGTTTGGCGATTGGCATGTGTACTGTGACAATAAATATTGGCACTATTATTCTTACTGACAAAGTGTTACAGAAAAAAAACCTGTATTTAATGTTTGATGACGATGATGATTTTGTTATTCTGAACAACAGTTTTTTACTCTTTTGTAGAATTCAATGTTGCTGTTTTTATCACTAATCAGGTACACTTACAGCCATTTCCTAATGCAGACAATCAATGACAATATAATAATGTTATGGCTTTGGAGAATAATTTGTTTTAAGGATAATCTTCATTTTAGAACATGCATATCACCTGACATAATGTTATACTTTGCAGATGACAGCAGATCCAGGAGGTATGTATCACCTTTTCATTTATTAGGGAGGTGAGGCCTAACTGCAGATCTAGAGTTGTCACTATCAAGGGTATTTCGGTAGTTCACGTAGTATGCTGTACACTTTTTGAAGCACTTAGTGCCACTAGATTGGTGAAATGAATTAAGGTTAAAATTATAGTGAATATGTATGCATAGTTAGTGCCAGTCCCCATCCATCAGAGAGAAAAATCCCTAAAACTTGAAGGAAAGGACAAAGACTTCTTCACTTCTCCATTTGTGATAATCCTGTCTTCTTTATAATCTAGCTGACCAAGCAATTGCCATCTAGACAAAATTACTTAAAAAGGAACTGAAGCACAATTGTATAAAAATGCATCCATGATGTCAGAACTTCTATAATAATGCAGTTCTCCCCCTTCCCCCTTTTAATTTGCAATGTACCTTATTACTCCATTCTATTGCTACTCTTGAATTTCTCACACTACTCTTCTTTCAATTATTTTCCATGGCCATTTGGTCTGCATGGATCAACAAACAGCAACAATGAGGTAACTTTTCACTTAATCAAAAACATAATGTACTTATTGCAAAACTATTCTTTTATACCTAACCTGTTTTAAGAAATTAAAAAAAATAGTTATCTGAAATAAACTTTGTTCTTATTTTCAGCTTTCAAGCTGACCCTAAGAAACCAATTGGCGGACACATTCTGGCTCATGCATCTACAACTCGAATTAGCTTGAGGAAAGGCAGAGGAGAAACTAGAATTGCCAAGATATATGACAGGTATGTAGACTTGGTATATAGCATTGGTTTTGTGAAAGATGTCATTGCTCTGACACCCACTTGAACTGAACAAATAGCTATCTACTTTGGTGAGCTGACACCTTCAAAAATTATTGAAACGCCAGTCTACAATAAATATATTCATTTTGGCTCTCTTTTTTTTTACAGTCCTGATCTTCCAGAAAATGAAGCCACTTTTGCAGTTACATCTGGTGGAATTGCTGATGCCAAAGAGTAACAAATATATTGCAATCAACAGAGAAACAAATGAATATACCATTTTCATTTATTAAAAATATCTGTTGACCATGTGAGGTCTGTACAGAATTTGAATTAAAACCGTTTCCAGCTGCCATGTTTTGTCATTTTGATTTGACAGCTATGCTGTCAGTCTGAATGGCCTTAAAATATGCAATGCTTGGCATAAATCAGTCTAGCTGTATATATTATGAATAATGATCTAAAGGCACATAATTTAGATATACAAATTTGCATCATGGGCTGAAGAAACCTCTAGCTTTACTGGCACCTTTTCAAGGCCTCCCCTGAAGTTCCATCTCTAGTAGCATGGCAAGTGGAACATTTGATGAACAGCTATTAAATACATGTTCTTGTGCCATTTCTGAGTAAAACCACTAGGAAATAGATTTTAATAAATGCACTATCGGGCAAGAAATCCTCCATCGACAGGTAATATGGTCCCAGTTATCATACTCGCTTTGTCACTTAAGAGGTACACAATGGCATGAACAACTTCTTCTACTTCTGCAAAATAATAACAAATTTATTAAGCAGCCATCACTATGGCAACCACAGCTTCTAGTATTACCCATTATTTGTCTTTCTGTTCTTCTTTTTGTAAGTTGCCGACACCCTTATTGTACGGCGACATGCCACTTATAGTAATACCCATTATTTTTTTCTTTTTCTTCACTAGTTTTTGTGTCAGTCACACACCTCAAACTTCACTCTGTCAAACTTAAACCTCCCACTGCCCTCCATGTTTTTTACACTTCTATTTGGGAGAACTTTTTCCAACTTCAAGACATGCAATCTTTGATGATTATTTCCTTCCTTTTTATGACTTTTATGTTTGATCTAGTAGTGATATTGTAAGTGGAAATTAGATGTACAAACCTTTTTAGCCAGCAACAAAATCAACATCTTGTTGTCATTAGTTACCATTTTTACACATTGCCTGTATTTTATTTTTGTTCGAACCATTGCTGCCAAAACTAAACTTTAGGATGTTTCTATACACTTATAGGAGTGACCATGGAACAGCAGTTTCCAATACAATAGCTTAAGCAGTTGTCTTCTATTCGTCCCAACAATACACTAATTAATGGACTTGCAACTTTGTCCATATTAGCAGTGGAGACAAGGAGAGAATCAATGCTGCATTAATTTTGCTTTATCAGAACATTATTGTAGCAGTGAAATTGAGTTTATAGCTGTGTCAAAGTCAAAGGACTTACAGAAATGCAATTTCCCTTACAGGATGAGAATCATATGTCAAAAAGTCAATTAATTTCAACATCGTAGATAGAGGTCATGGGAATGAAAGGGTAATGTATGATCACCTCTAGTGAGATGTTCCATTTTTGCTCAGTAAGGAAAGAATTTTTTTTATGATTTTCAAGCAAGAGAAATGTCTGACCTTACTAGAGGAAGTAATAGAATCATCTACTCAAAGTAAAACTGTGACCAATTGGATAAAAAGTCATTTTTTAATCAGAGTCTGTGTCACACAGAAATTTTACAACCCGTATCCGGGCTCCTCATCAGAGTAGTACAGTGGAACCTCTAGTTCGGGACGCCTTCATTAAGGGGACATTGCAACCTTTGTCCCAGACAAACGTTCATATCATCTTTGTATCAGTGACCTCTAATAAAGGGTCACCTCTAGTCTATTAATGACACAGGGAGAGTTTTTGAATGTCCCAAATGCTATTGAAACCTCCATAAGGGGACAACTAAGCATTGATTTCCTGGTGTGACCGGCCACCAAAGAGGATTGTAAAGCTTATTGTACTCTAATCACTCTGTTGTACTCTAATGAGGTGGTAAGGTTACTTCCTCAATTAAAGTATGGTTTACAAATCTTGTTAGAAATTTCAATCCTAGTCAAGAAAACAGGCTTGTAGTTTAGGTGATAATTACTAACAAAATTGACTCAACCTCTTTTCAGGGACACCTCCATTAAGGGGACACTTCTCTATGTCTCTACTTTGCTACTTCTATGTCAACAAGTCATGTTTCCCAGCACTTGGTAAATCCCAGATGACTACAGAGTTGAGGTCTTACTCACTCAAAAGCTTTTTAGAGAATCACGCCAAGCTGACCAAATGCTGGCACTAAGGGTGGTCACAGCCAGGGTTCATCGTGTTCTCAATGATTTTTAACATCCCCAAATTGGAGATGGGACCACCATTTCTATGTGGTCATACAAGACACGTGAAGGTCTAACTATTTGCAAACGTCAAAGCAAAGGCAACACCTTCTCAGTTAAAATAATAAGACCCTGAGTTTTGGTCCAGCCAGTGTTTGAACCTGCTCAGCAGTCTGGCACCCTACAAACTGAGCTAACCGACTGGCTGCTTGCTAACTAAACTCATTTTTGGATTTCCTGGGATTAAAATTGTATAATTACCTGCAAATCTTCCTAGTGGTATTTGATCAAGCATTGGCTTTGCCTTTTTGGGATCTGACCATCCTAACCTTCCCATGTCTGTTAGTACAACAGTTGGGTTGACTGCATTTACTCGAATCTACAACAGAAGAATTAAATCACAGAATTTGCTGCATCTTGCATCTATGCGTAGACTTATATCGAATCATTACATAAGCCACAAGACAACCAACAGTAAACATACATGAAATTGTAGTCACCAACTTACTTGATGAGGGCCCAGCTCTAAGGCCATTGATTTTGTAAGCATATCCAGGGATGCCTTTGTAGAACCTAAGTATTAAAATAATAACATTGCATCTTTTTGGTACCTGTGTTGTTTTATCAAACATGGAGAAACAAAAATATATAAAAATAGCATAGTTATGTTAAGGGAAGGGTATGGGGCTCTTCACAAAGGGAGCTTGTTTGGAGAGATTTCAAAAAAGGTGGTAGGTGGTAACTTACAATACAACGTGTGGTCTTTCAGAGCTTTTTTTGAGGCCTGACTGGAAACATTAACTATTGCTCCTCCAAAGCCACCAGCAATCATCTTTTTGGCAACAACCTAAACAAAGAAGAAAACATCGGTAAAAAGAATTTATAAGCCATATAGACTTATTAATGAGCTGCATTTTTGCCCCACTCTATGCTCTAAGATTTAATTAACCTTTCCCTGCGAGATTGAACTAATTAAATAGTTTGGGGTCATGTGCCCTAACCTGGGATCATGTTTGGACCCTGAACTCTCCTTACCTTTCCCTCAACCGAGGAAAAGCTCTATTTGTTTGTCAAAATAAGAGTACCTGATCAAAGGCAGCCCAAGGTTAACATCTGATAACATGAACCTGATGCTGATTAATAAACTTTGCCAGATGGAAATTTAAATTCACTTGTTGATTTTCGCAGCATAAAAACCCTCTTTTCAAGCTTTCTTCACATGCCATCAAATTTGCTGAGAATTTCTAAAGATTTTGAAAACAGTTTTTAATTTTTATCTTTTAAATTGTTTGGAACCTTTGGAGTGCTTGGTTTTCAAGGACAAAAATCCTGGCTGGATTTGAATGCGCTACAACCAGATTGCCATGTTTTGACAGTGAGAAACCTGGAGGTCTGGGGTAAGTGACCAAAACAAAAAATACAGAAAAAGAAAAAAACTGTGTATTGTTAGAAGTGTTGTTGCATATGCAACAGCTGCTTGATAATAAAAATTTCAAAGAAGTTTCAAAATCAGTGATATACACACTGTTAGTATCAGTCATACCTGTGCAATGAACATAGGTGCCTTGACATTCACTGAAAATATCCTACCAGAAAAAGACAGAAAAAATCCACAGTTGAGCTTCTGAAAATCAAGGGGGTGGGGTCAGTCTTAACCATTGGTCTTGGAACATTTATATGCTGTTTGGCAGTTTCTTGTGTGTGTCACTAGATTTGAGCATCTTAATTATTAAGTTGTCATTGCCCATGTGTAGCAGCTAGTTCTGGCTCCACAACACACACCAGAAAGCAAACCCTGAAACTTAGAGGAAAGGAGATAGACAAATTAGAGATAACCTGGTCTTCTTTAGGAACTGGCATAAACAGAAATGCTATAAAAGAAAATGTACAATAACAAAAGTAATTTTATGACAAAATTATTGCAAAACATGTTTAGAACTATATTAGGCTCCAATGCGGAAAAATCAAGGCCTAGGCTATTGGGCTCCATGGCTTTACTCTTGGAGTCCATTTAGCCAGAATCAGCATTCATATTGAACTGTTACTATAAAAAGCCTTTTGCCTCCTAGGTCCACAGCAAAAGTTTCAGGCCTCCACAGGAATTCAATCCAACCCCCCTCCCCCACCACCACCACCACTCTCCTTTGGGACCCAGCTCAGGGGAACAAACTTGGCTAAGTAGCTCATATCTGTGAAAATAACTGATGCCATGAAAACAGGAAAAGTACTTTGGGGAGCGATAGGCACTTTCACAGACGACAATTTTCAATAAATTTATGTATTGCTTACTGCTCCTGTCCAATTAGAAGCAAGTAATTTTGTTGAGTATACTATGACTCGAATTATTGGAATTATCGTTATAAATGACAAGGTCTTCTTTAAAATCGTAAAGACATTAGCACATAAATACATACTTGTCAAAATCGTCCAGCTTTGCTTCTTCAAAAGGACCAAGTATTGCAATGCCTGCATTGTTAACAAGGAGATGTATATCACCAAGACTCTCTATTTTCTTCAGTGCAGCTTCAATGTCATACAAGTCCACACAAACAGTCTGAATTGCTGGTTCCTTTAATAAAGCAAAACAAAAATTAAAAGCTTAGTCATCAGTTGCTGACAATGTTACATCAAATACCAATAATGACTTGAAATCAGTCAAAAATGCCCATGAAGGTCTTAACTGATACATGTTGCTTTATGTTTTGACAGCTACACAGGCGAATGTCATACCAAATGTTGCACTAAATTCACTGAGCCTTGAGGAGTTTCACAAATCACAGCATCCTCCTCTGTATCACTTTTTGGGGCCATTGAAAGTGCATGTTGATGCTTTCTTTCATTTTCAGTTACCTGGTGTTTAGTCTAGATTATATATTTAAGTATAAAACAAGTAACTGATAGTTAGTCATTGCAAATATGTATTCATATAGACGACATTATGATGCCATGTAGCTTAAAAACAACAACAACAACAACACAAGCAAAGCTGGTGATTCTCCAGGCTTTTTTACCATGGTATCATAATCATACCATTGTCTAGCAATGCTACATAATGTTCAACTAACAGCAATTCCAGTATCACCCTTGTTACTTACATTAGGTTGCTTACTATTCAAGGAAAATTTCTGAAAATTTTAGAGCAGAATCAAATACAATAATAAGTTCCTGCAATTTTTTTTTCTAGAAATTTGGGTATACCTTGTAAGGTTTTCCCCAGTTTTCTGGTGACTCAAAAAAAGCAGCTTAGTTCATTCCATTTGACATTTTTTCACTGGTTAACAAATTGTAACTCTGGGCCATAACTTGATTGCATCAATGCGGCATGAATGGACATGTTTCTCCTAGAGAGGTGCAGTAAACTGAAAAATACTGTTTCATTCACAACCAGAACTTTTGAGCAAATTATTCAAATTGTAATGTTTTATCAAATGGAAGCTGCGTGACCCCAAAAGAAGGCAGTCACTAAGTCACGCAATCCATGAGCTTGAGCCAACGAAATGACATACGTATTACACGTGTCTATTTTATTTTCTTTCTTTTTTTTTAACTAAACACTGAGCCCTAGATTTAGAGCAGGTTTTTTTAAAAAAACAAACAAACAAACAAAACAAAAAAAACCCTGAGATGTATATAAAGCTGACCACACCTCGGCTTTCAAGCTGTCCAAGTCTGCTTGGGTCCGTGATAAAGCGATGACCTCAGCCCCACACTTTGCCAACATCTTAGCAGTACTGCGGCCTATCCCTACAAAAATACAAACCTGGGTTTATTTTCTGTCCGAGAACATAGGAAAAATTGTTCTGTCTGAACAGATGTTCGGTATATTTGTTACACGAACAACATTCAACATCATTTTTAATTCAGTAGCGCGCGTGACACCTCCAAGCTAATCAAACTGGCGGCATTCGCCACGAGCAGAAAATCGATTATTTTGCTACACAACCAAGAAAAATACATTACCTTTTCCCGCACCGGTGACTAAAGCACGTTTTCCTGTAAAATTGATATCCATGTCTATCTTTTAAAGCCTGATTTCGTCTTAATAGTCCACGTCGCTGTTATACCTGTTCCTGCTCGCTCGCGCCAGTGGAAAAAGCTGGACGCGCAGTCCTGGTGACTAGGCCCAACGTTCGGAGCGTCTGAGAATCGGCCCGGGAGAATCGGATAAATCGGTCCCTGGGGCCCGATTCTCGAAAGACCCGCCAACTTACCTTGTTAGCTTTGAATACTAAATTTTATAATCTTATAATTCTATGAAAACATTGGCGAAGTACCATGTCTGTAATCATTGTGTTATCGGCGAAAAAACATTTAAAAATATACTTATCGGGCTCGGAAGTTTCCGGGACTTTCGAGAAACGGGCCCCTGGATTCAATTCAATTAAATCTTGATTTACACACGGTTAAGAAAAAGTCACCAGGCCGATACAATGATGGAAAATTACGGCCTATCTTTATAATTCCATCCTAAGATATGTTTCGAAGTTGGTGCTAAAACAAACATGTATAAACACAGTTTTCTTGCGCAAACAATTAGAGACTGGAACTCACTACCAAACCATATCATTGAAGAGCAATCAATAACGCTGACCCTGGACACTTTTTAACATTTGCACCTTGTATTATCTGCACCGTTTGCACATCTGCGGTGATGGGCTACGCTATTTGCAGATTATACAATTAGAATTAGAAGTGGCAATGGTCAAAATAGCAAGCAGGATTTTTGATTGGTAACATACTGGATTGCTATCAATAGCTCTCTCGCAGTAAGGTTTGTACATGGATGGGAGGGGTACCTTGCGAATTATCAGCAGCAGAGCTAACAGTCGCTTGCCCAATCCTGTTTGATTAAAGCAACTTGACCTTTACCTCAATTCTCTATCAAAACTAAGGAATTGTAGTCTTGTGCTCATCGCCCCCTCCCCATAGTCCTGGAACCTCCGCACTCTGTCACGCAACTCACGGCGCGGAGAGCTGTGCGACAGAAAACGAAGAGGCCAGGAGTGGACTACCTTCCCCAAGGAAGACGACTAGTGGAACTTTGGGACGAAGAGCTCACTTCGAAGTCGACAATAAAACGACCACCCCCAATCGGGCTTCGTGGCTCAGTTGGTAGAGTACTGCACCGGTATCGCAAAGTTCATCAGTGAATTGGAATTCCATCTAGGCTTTGATTTTGTTTTTCAGGCTTCTCAAGTTGTGTACATAATGCGATGGTTCCATGTATTTTCTCATTTCAAATATGATCTTTCATGCATTCACTTTTGAGTATTGAATATCGACCAGCCCTGTTGTTGGAATCAACGTGCACACGAGGTAGCATTTCGATAACGGAACCCTAATAACGTAGCACTTCCGCGAAACCCAAACCGCCACGTTTCACTCGAACCTTTTGGCTCCTTAGGTGATCAGTAATGAACTTCCCCTTTCGATTCAAGTTATAGACTTTCAACTGACTGTTATCCCTGATGTTACGTGCTTTTTCCTCAATGTCGGTGATGGGTTAGACTTTCTTAAAAGTCAATTTTCGTGGAAGTCGACTTGTCAGTGACTTGTGGCAAGTCTGGAGAGGGGCTCAAGGAGAAAAAGGTTGAAACAGTTTCTTGGTTGAGGCACTACCCAACAGGAGGGTCAGGCGAGTTTTTCGACATTACCGCGACCACCTAGAACTTCTGGTGAATTCTCCCTTCTTATCTTCGTTCTGGTAGTGTGATAGCTTCTGTTGAAGCTTAGGAAGGGATGTCCGGATGTCAGAATACAATCACTAAAACCTTGGCAAAACAGCAGATAATATAAATAAAACCCTAGCCAAAAGTCATTGACCTGTCGAATGTTCTATTGATTGTATACCCCCTTATACATCAACAACAGTAAAACGAAAAGAAGACAGAAAAGATAAAAAACTTCCAATACAAAGAAACAAGAGTTGCTTTTATTATTGGTTTCTCCCGTAAATTAAACGTACTTCTTTACAACATTTCTGTTTGCGTCTGGCGATTTATACAAAAACAAAGTGTTCTGTGGAAACACATTTTACACCTCTGCAAAAACGTTTTAAACTCAACTCTACATACCTAAGTATCTATTTATTATTTTTAACAATCACCGTTTCCAAGCGGCCTCTACATTTATACACACTTTCCATATGATCGCAAACGATCACAGATCTCAAACAATTCTGTGATCATTTGGAAACAAACCTTTGAACTTCTAAAGTGGTGTGGGGAGCCAATGATGGGAATTCACGGCAGTGAGAATTCTCATTGCCCCGGGTTACCATCTTTGTTACTCACGACTTGCTCCAGTTTGGCCTCGCAGCTCAGTCGGTAGAGCAGAGGACAATCGAATCCGGAGGTGGTGGGTTCGATTCCAGCGAGGTCTAAGATTTTTCTATTTGCCTCATAGGCTCATAGGCTCATAGGCCAACGCTCAACTGGAACTGCATGGGTTCACTTCAGCACTTAAACTCTCAATGCAAAGTGATAATTCTCTGATTGATCATTTGTCTCATTTGTGCTGCGGGGCACGACATTCATTGTACTTCTCTAACAAAACTCGTGAGCTCGAGCGGTCAGTTTAATGTTGGGATTAATGCGGATTATGACGAGTTTAGTTTTCAATCTTTTTTTCTATATACGTCACATCTTTTCTTCTGTCAGTCACCGCAGCAGCACTACTATCTTGCAGCGATTTCCACTTGTGTTCTAGAATTCTTTGCTTGTGGCAGCGATTGTCCTACAAAGAAAAACACACGAAAATGTATACTACAGTGGAACAACATCTTTGCGTAAATAAGCGTAATAAAATCATCGTTCAGTTAAAACGGGCCAAAGTCGCCACATTTGATATATTTTTTTTATTCTACCTGTATCCGGCCAGTATTAGAGTACAGCTGTCAAGTTTTCCATTACAGCTTACCAGAATATTTAGCAGCAGCAATTGAGCGCATTCAGAAAAATGTACTATCTATTGTATAAAAGCTATGCGGTCAGCCTACAACTTTGAAGTCTTGCTCCTTGTATTATAGTCGTAGGGACGCCTGTGTCGGGTTATTTGACAAAACAAAGAATAACCATGGTCATAAGCTAACACCACTTCTTCCACCTAACGATTTTACCCACAGATTTGGAAGTACGTTTTTTTCCCTGCATCTGTTAAGGACGGTGCCTACTAATTCAAAAGTATTTTTGCGCGGTTTACGACTATGCGGGAAAAGCAAATTTTAACAAGGGCTATTGGAATCCAAAAAGGAAATTGGGGGTAACCACGCATTTTTCAGAAATAATTAAGCAACAGTAATTCAAAAATGCAGTAAAATACAAAGCATTGTATGGCGTTTTTTAACATTTTGAAGCTTTATTATCTCTGAAAAATGCACGGCTACCCCCAATTTTCTTTTTGGATACTAAAAGCACTTGCTAAGTTTTGCTTTCTCCGCATAGTTTTAGACCGCGCCAAAATATCCCTGTATTAGTAGGCACCACCCATAGGAAATCTGAGTATCTCGAGATGCGCAGAATGTATGCGCAGTAACAAAAGTAGGAACCGTCCTTTTAAGGACTTAAAAGTATTCTTTCCCAGCAATAGGCTATTGTTAGTCTAAAGGGGTTTCATGAATCTGCCCCAGGTTCCTCAAGGCAACCTGGGAAAGTCTAACAACGATCAAACGCGCAACTCATTCTTCCTTTTCTCCGTTTACAGTCGTTAACGCTTCCTTATTTTGAAAAAAAAAAAAAAAAAAAAAGGATCTGGGAAAGGAGAGCGTAAATCTCAAACCAGGTAGTACGGTAAACCAACATGATGACCTGGACTTCTGGAAAAGTCAAATAGGATGTTTGTTTTCCTAATTTGGGATACGACTCTTGACGAATATTCCTACAGCCCTATTTTTTTTCGCAATCTTTTGGGGAAAAACACTCCTCTACTTTCCTCCCTTTATTGGCCCCTCTGAAAAACAGATTCCTACAGATCTTATTCCCAAAAACAAAAAAACATCCAATGGGAGGAATGGGTGGCATCGGATCATGGGTGCAACGAACCAGTCAGGATAACAAAACCAGATTGTTTACAAAGCGATCGATGGTTGAAAAAGGATTCGTGATTCATGGCGGAAGTGTACCTAATGGACCCTTTGGAAATTTAGAATCATGCCACTACTTTAATGCCTGTAATGTTGGGGTAATTTTTACCTACCGTTTAACTTATCAGATTTTGATTGTTTCGAGTTTTCAGGAAACAGCGCCCTGTGGAAAAGACGGCAGAATAAAGGTTTAACAAACTCACTTGGTTTTAGCTTGTTGCACAAATGAATAAACTTGAATTTTAAATCCCTGCAAACGTAAAACTAAAACAATATACCTGTACGATCTGGACTGCAAAAGGAACTTCCTGCACAGAGCAATTTCACTTGCTAGTCTACGAAGATCATCTCCTTCGAACACTGGCATACTCAGTGGCTAAAAGAACAAAAACAAAGGCGTTTAACAGAGTAATCAATGACAGAAACAGATTCCAAACACTCTTTTCATTAAATCTCGCTCCCGAAATAAGTTCATTTACCTCGTCTTCCCGAAAACCTTCAGTGAGAAGTCTGTGAGTGAACACGTGACCGTCCGGATCACCTTGGCAACGATGATACCTGTAAGACAGGAAATCAGCCAGTTAGACGGGTCATATGGGAGAAGAGGGGCAGGCTAAATAGCTGATGCCAGCACGGTGAATATGAATATGAATATGAATATGTTAGTTTCATCTTACCTTCCGCCTGTCTGAGATGCCAGGAGTTGTAGAAACTTGTTGGCCACGCTAAAGGTAAAGAGTGCAAGACAGAAATCAGAACTCCTGTCCAAACATGTTTTAGACTTGGGTGTAAGTGGCAGCAAACACAATGAGAAAGGCCGAACGAAGTCTAGAGCCATTCTGACGTGTCTTTCAAAGTAGACAGTTAAGTGTTCTTGTATATGGCCAGGCTAATAAAATCTATCATTCAAGGTCAGAGTGTGAAATGATTGTAAACTTTGTCCCGTCAGATTCAACACAAAGGCAGTTCCACACATGCTGACAGTATTACAGGTGAATATCCATACACGAAGAACTCGATACGAGATTCAAGAAACGGTCCAGTGAAGGGACATGGCTCTCATTTAACAGTAGAGAAGTGAATGTACTAAGTTTTCACCCTTTATCAACAATTAACTTGTTACACTAGTACGAAAGCTATCGTCTACCTGTCGTCACAGTTGAACGAAATGCAGTGGACACGAACATTTCTTCCCGAATTTAACTTTGCCACTTCTCTTAACACCATGGTTGTACTGTTATCCTACCACGGAAATAAAACAAAGTTAGTGAAACAAAATTACAGAATAATTATTATATTTTATAGGAGTTTTTTTTCCTCTCTCCCTCTTCATGGACGCTATCTGCGTGTTCACGCTGCACTTCTCATACCGGTAAGTGGGTATGTACTGGGGTCACTTACGTCGTACACCTTTAGCCTCCTGTGTGAGAGACTACCTGAGTGAGTTGGGAAAGGACACGAGATAGAATGGTAAGGAAACCATGCGCCTACCGTTTACACGGAAAACCCGGTTGGAAAATCAAATGATGCGCGTGTCCATTTGGAACATTTCTGAAGTAATGGGCTCTTGGTCGAAGTGAATCACTTTTATAATTACTGCTCTTCTTGGGATTTCCAGTTGATGCTGATTCATTTTGCACGTTATCCATCTTCTGTTAAGACAAACTAAATCATTTCATATTTATTCCGAAATTTTCCAACCGGGTGGTTAGCGCCCTATCTCTCTCTCCCCAGGCCCCTACCAATCTTTCTGGTTCTTTTCGTTCCTAATCTCCTTCACTTATGAGTTGTCTGCGGAGGCTAGTGCACCGTGTGGGACCGTGTGGTGGAAAACGCCATTTCTCTTCCCACTGCCTGACAACGAGGCTGCGAAGCAACCTCGTTCCCAGGGTCGGGAAGAGGAGAGACCCTGGAAAGGAGTTTCCCCACGAAGGCGACTAACAACACAATAACCAGCGTGAAGAGTACCCCGACCATACAAACCGTGCTACTTATCTCTATAAGGTAAACTTACCGGTTTTCCATCAGTGAGGAGATAAATCCCTTGCACTTCCGGATCCTCAAATGCAAGCTGAAAGAATTAACAAGAACACAGTTTTCATATGCTTTATAAATACTGGCCAGCGTGGTAGTACAGCACAAGCTTATGGTTGTACTACTAAAAACATGCAAGAGAATATAATGTGCATTTTCTTTTGCAACTCTTCCCTTATTATAACTTATTATTACTGGAAAAATTGTGAGTCTTATAATGGGGAAAAAAGCACGTTTTTCGTTTTGTTTGTTTTGGTAAAACTCCGTAGAGTATACTCTACTAACGAGCACCAACGCTGCCAAAAGTCAAAGGCTCAGCAAGATTACCAAACACAACCGGTATTTGTATTCGAATATCGGTATTAATTTTGAAAAGAGTAGGGTGGTGGTCTATCTCTATCTCTGATTTAATGCCTTTTATATTCATCGTGGGTTGGGTGGGTGGGTGGGATCAAAGTGTGGACCGATAGCGGCTGCTAGTGGGGCCTTTACATGCTGATGTCCGATCTCAACCCACAGAAGGAATTGTAAACCGCCATAAGACTATGTGATATATGCCGTATATAAATACATTACCACTACCATTTGTTTCTCGCTTACACTAAGAGGGTATTCGTGAAAGTGGCGCTATACCTGAAGGGCGTTTAATGTACTTGTGCTTCCATTGGCATCAAAATCCGAAACCCATTCAACTGCATTTTGACAGCTGTCATCTGACGTTGACGTCAAACTTGGTTTCCATGGCACCACTTCAGATGAAAATCGGATGAGGTTGAACCTGAATTTTAACACGAGTCACTTGTCAAACAAAATGGCTTCCAAAGAGAGGGCTCCTACGTGTGTTGCATTTTAGTCCAAATTTTCATTGTTAGCCTATCAATAGCTCATCTCTCCCTTTCAAGACCACAAATCTGGCGGCTGATCTTGCAGAAAAATAGTTGTGTAAAATGAAAGGTCACCAGAATTTATCGGGTTGTGGGGATTAGATGCCAGCCTTGCGCGCCGTACTCCATTTTGCTTACAATGGAGGCCCCTGGGTATTCCAAACATACCTAACTTGCGATCAGACTATTGTCCTGGAAGCGCGAACGAAGTAAATGCATCATGCTCCCCTATCTTTCCCCTCTTAACATTTGTTAACCGAAGCACAGTACATGTAACTTCACTGTCACTTGGTAATTGTTGGACGGTGTACTTCTTGCTGGAAACCCAGGAATGTCATGGCTGTTTTTATATAAGAGACACATTGTATAGACGATTTATTGGGGGCGAATTAGGACAAATAAAACTAGAGGGAAAATGTCTTGTTATGCATCTCACAGCTCGTCTGTATTAAAACTGACACAAAGTGGTTTATGAGTCCTAGTGAGGAACTACCCGTTTTAACCCCCTTCAATAAGTTGAGGGACGTATTATCTGTCTCATGTCCGCCATCCTACGGCCCTAGTTCCTCACGTTCCAATCATTCTTGACTCACTTAGTGGCCTGGTGCCTGATTTGATCCCAGACTAGCGCGGCCAGTTCCCGTTTCAGCTCATCCATACTGCTGACCATGGATCCTGACGTGTCAATCAACACAATCACCTGACAAACGAAAATTCCAAAATTAGTTAAATGCCTAGTAAAATTGCTCGTAGCCAATCGCTTTAACTTTCTGGTTGAAGACGTGCACAAAATTCTACCAGCTGGCTATTCTCATTCGTGCTTTGTTCTTCCACAACCAGCCTACGTATGGACACAACAACTCTGTACGGGCTTTGTACTCCTGTAATAATTCAAGCTTTTCGTCCTAAGAACATCAAAACAACCGCTAACGCTTTAGAGAAAACCGAACGATTCGAGGCACTTCTAGTTACTAGTTAGAATTCAAATTTAACAAAGAACCACTCACTTCGAATATATTACCACTCTGTATTTATACAATAAAACCATTTTACTGATAATCTTTTGTACAGTGTTGCAATGTACTCACATTTTTTTCGACTATGGTGCCAAACACACGTCTGCTACCACTCAACAGCCATTGCAGTCGTTTCACATATCTTCTTAACACTTTCTCCACCTGTTCTTCATAGTCTTCTAATTCATGAGGCAGAAGATGAAGATGTTTTACAACTCCCTGAAATAAACACGCTACAGTTTATTCCTTCATAAAAAAAGACATCTAAAAAATCTTAAAACCGTTATTACGCGAGCAAATGACACGAAAAACTGAGAAGTCAAAAAGTAGAAAAACAATGTGAACACTTCGCGTAAATTAACAACATAAAAAGAAGAAAAAAGAGTAAAGAGTACCTTAACTTCTACACTCGGGAAAATATTACAGTATCTGAAACAAAAAGGAAAGAAACAAAGACTCTATAAGATTTAGTATAACAGTTGAACTGTCTCATTACCGCACAGGCTACCTACCTGTCTGTCATTATTCTATCTGTTGGTGTCTCGGTCAGTCAGTATGTTTGACAATTTCACTGTAAGTCTATCTACAGCTGTCTGTCTTTCTGACTGCCTTTCTGTCTCGCTGTCGAAGTGACTGCTGTCCTTATAGTTCCCCGAGCTTGTTAGCGACGTGAAATGAATTAGGTTTGCTGAGGTCAATAAAAATCTTTGACTTCGGCAGGATTTGAACCAACGACGACGTCTGGATTAGATCACGGGCGCTCTAACCAACTGAGCTACTAGCCAAAAGGTTAGCTGGGAGCTGGTCGTGGGAGTTAAGGTATTTAAGTCACGGCAGTTGGGATATTCAACTACTACAAAGTATGTCAGCCGTGAAGCATCCATGAAAAAAAAAATCTTTTCTATCACAATCTATGGCTGGCTGGCTGTCTCACTGTTTGTCTGGCTAGCTGTCTGCCTGTCTGTCTGTCCATGGTCATTTATTCACCTTGCAGTTACTGACTGTCCTAGAGAGGACACTTTTCCTTTAGCGTGGGAACATTCTGCAGATCCCACAATGGTATTAAGATCTAACTTCAACTTGGAAAGACTGTAGTGACGCATCCACTGAAAGACACAACAGGACATTCAGCATCTAAATCTCTACTGAATAATGCAATGCATCCAGGAATGACATCCCAGAAACGCAATGCTCAAAGTTTTAACAAATGCTAAACAGAAAAAGTTGATTACCCGCTATAAGAAATAATATTACAAAAAAAAATTAGTAATAAAGAAACATTTCAAACAAAAAAGTTTCCTTTTCAGGATCGAAAATTTATATTTAGATACGAGCTTTCGACTCCGCCTCGGAATCTTTTGTCAAGTGGTTCGATCCTGAAAAGGAAACTTTTTTGTTTGAAATACAATATGACAGGATCAAGAAACAACTTTTTCTCTAACAAAGAAACAGTTCTCACCTCTCTGGTTGTAACACTGCCTTCCTTGTCAGGAATAAATGGATGTTTCACTGGCCTTTTGGGCTTCGTTTTCTGTTTATACTGAGTGTAAATTGCACCTGTGTAATATAAACAATACACGAGAAATCGAACAAACTGAAGAGCTAGGCATCGGCTGCTAGATTGATAGATACATAGAACATAGATGTCCTTTTTTTGACAAGATTAGTTTTCAAGCATAGCAATTTTTTCGGATGAGATCGTGTGCTAACAAACTAGAATGAAATGAAAGCTGAATGGAATAAAGTTAAGTAATACTCAGATGAGGTTTGGCCAAATCTGGCTGAGACGCAACTGTACATGGAAAATACTGAAACACTAAATTAAAGTTTCCTTTAGGAAAATTTCACACAGTTCAAGTAAATTATTCACCCTCATAAACCAGTAACAAACCTGTTTCATTTTTCCACTCTGTGTGGAAAACTTGTTGGACCGGTTTTATGCCACCTGATGACGGTCTTCTCTCCTTGACAACCGTTTTAACGGGAGGAGCTGTGAAAACGGGAAAGAAGAAAGAAAACCTCTTCAAGCTAAGACCATTTTTGTATCAGGAAATGTAATATGTATCAACTGATCATAAAATAATTAGGATTCAAGGGTACCTTGTATGCCCTCGTACCTATCATTGTTCCCCTTAGGGAGGTCACGTGAACACTTCACGTGACAATTTCATGTTTGACCATGTGCTTTTTGGGTAGTGTTCACGTGATGGAAGTTTGTTTTGTTTGTTCGTTATCTCAACTGAGCAGTACTTTCTCATGGTACTATTAATCTCTTATTTTTTCTCAAGCGGAAATTCTACACGATTTGTCCGAGTTCTAAAATGACAATCCTAGAGGGAGAAGACTTTGTACACGTCACTCTTCACGGCTGGGTTAACTCACGTGCAGGAATCAGCGAGGTACTGCTGTTTACTGTGGGCGGTTTCCACTGTAACGCCTTCATTGTTGATTCCTTGGTCTGAGACGATGCACTATGTGGCCTGGCCTTTTTCCCACCTGACGAAGAACTGGGTCGACTGGAGCCTGCGGTCTGGGGACGAACGCTCTACAAAACAAACGTGATAATCAGGTTTAGACTAGCTTAGACTGCTATAGTGCTGCAACATTTTACACTGCAAAAATCTATCAAAGTGCAGGAGAATTTACAGTTGGTGGCTTCCTATAACTTCACCTGGGTTAGCGTTTACAACATCGACTAAAATATCTGATTCAAAGCACTACGTTTACCATTCAAAGACAAGCAAAAACATCATGACGCCATTGTCAATGTGATAATGCAGTAACTAAGTCAGTGTTCTGTGTTTGAAAAAGCGTCCGCTAAATTTATAAGCAAAGAATACTACTTAGTTACTTTAATCGCCTTGCAATGGCGTCATGATAACACTGAAACGTCGCTTTTTATCGTTAGTTTATGCTTGCGCCAGTTTACATTACGAAATCGTTATTGATAAAATCCACAGTTTGGCATTTCTTAGTCAAAAAACATTTATGATTACACTTTACTGACTTATTGCCCGTGGTGCCTAGTAGCACGTGGGGTAACAATGAATTAAGGTACTTAACCAGACTTTAATTTAATTAGTGTTGAACTGTATTTAAACGGTTAATAAAATTTACACTTTATTTAGACCTGCAGATATTAACATTTCAGCAGGTATAAGTGAAGCAACAGAATACAAATTAAAGGTTACTGACAGGAAGGAAGCAAAAATAAAAGGAAGTCACAAAATTTTATTTTAACATTCTTACAGGATCTTCATATGCATCTTTAATCGGAGGCAAAGGGCAGACCTTTTTCTAAAACAAACGAAACATAAACAAACTGAAGAGTTTAAAAAAAATTCCTTGTTTGTGCAGTATGTGAGAAAGTTATCCCAAGGGTAACTTGTTTAATCTTTCAAATCAACATTCAAGGTACTGTTATTTAGGAGGGTATTCAGTTTACAGACGACTTTATGTTGATTTATTTACCCAATGTTCTTTAACTATTTTTTTGGAGCGACATTCACTTACGCGAATACAAAGTAACCACAGTATGACACGTTTGTCATTTTAATCAAAAACGTCCCATGAAAGGATTTCAGGCTCTTAATTTTTATCAGAGTTTAAATATAAAAAGGGTTGTTGTTAAGAACACCTTAAAGGAAAAACAGAAACGTTACTACATGCACGTTTGCGATGTGGAATCCACAAGACGTGTGGAAGGAAGGAAGGGACAGCCACGTGTTACGACCTAGATGGACAGACAAAGGCGCTTACTCTACATCAGGGTTGCCACTTATCAGGATAAAAAAAATTCCCTCACTTTTCAGTGACAATAAACCAATTTTCAATGTCCTCCAAGACAAATCCGTTGGCAATAAAGCCAGCGGTGAGGCCACAAAACTCTGCTCTTTCATAAATACATGTAGTTTTTGAAGCGGCGTCCCCTTTGCCAACCACGAAACTTTTGAAAACCTAGCAGCTATCCAAAGAACATTGCATACCATTCTGGCCTTGGTGAGTGCTGTGTGCCTTGGTGGGGTCAGCGGTAAGCGTGACTTGCTGGCAGATGGAGGCCTGGGTACAAGTTGACTATCACCGTCAACTGAGCCATTTATCTAACAAAACGGGCAAGCAAATAAAAGACGGTTTTGGTGAGTAATAGCTTACCTGGATATTTACTCTAGAAAATGACCTTAGTTTACATATTGTATACATTAAGGTGATCAATGTTGAAAGAATCCAGGTGCATTCACGCAACCAAATGCTGTTAAAAAATACTAAAAGTACTGCAGATATCAATCTTGTCCTAAGCCAGACCAGATTCATTCCTTACATGTTCTACAGTCTTATCACAGTGACACGACAGTCCAGATTTCACTTTGCCCAACAAATATTTCTCGGATAGGCCAATTGAAAGTGAAATGCTGTCCACATTTTAGTTGGTACAGTTCCAGTCTCAAACATTGCAAAGGGTGCATTTATTTTATATTCCCTAAGGGTGTAGATGAGCAACACGTCTTGAGAAAAGAGAATTCTCAAGACCCAGATCAGAATCCCATGCTTACTGCCAGCTAAACGTTTGAGGGCTTCATGGATTCATTGCACTTTTGTTGCAGACTGGGTATCAAGGATTTGTTATCAAAAAACATCCAGGCCTGACTAAACATACCACTTCAGCTACTGGCTTCCTTTTTCTAACCGATTCTAACAGCATAGCAGTCTGCAAAATAACATTAATGTAACAATCCGTTAGTTAATAGGCGATCTTCCAGCATCTTGAGCAAGATATTCAGCGGTTAACACAAGAAGACAGAAGACAAACTTACTTTCTGGGAATAATTGAACGCCTTGTCCATCTCATTTAACACAGCTTTCAGGTCATCACTTTCTATAATGACTGTTAATATAACAAGAAAAGTCAGCAATAAAGTTCTATCAATTTGGGGGAAAAAACAGTGACTAGATGGTGACATATGAAATCACTGACTGCAGTTGCCATAAATGCCCAGAATTTCGAACAAGGAACCGCATGAAATAGATGAAAAGGAGTAACAAAGACCTCAATGCATAGGTAAAATTGTAGAATTAAGGGTTATCAAGGTGACCGGCTAAACATGAAAATGATTGGAAAGGAAGTGCCACAAATTATTCAAGAAATCTTCACCTCCACTCCTATACCAGTGGAACCTTCCATTGACAGCATGCGCCATCTGTCTCAAGTACTCAGCAGTCTCTGCTCTGTCGGCATATTTGCCTGGTATTTGCACTAAGCCATCTTCATCGTCAACTTCATAGTATATGGTGTGAACTGCTGTGTGGCGGCCAGCCAGAGCTTCACTCAGGAATCCACAAACTACATCCTATGAAGAGAAAAAAACATGTCTTCAGAACAACATAAGAGAATGTTTTTTTTTAATAAACTCCCTCCTTCCTGGACACAAGCTTTGAGACATGCTACGTGGTGCTAATGTTTAAACATGTGGGGGAAATCCTAAGGTACGACTGCACAAATGTAATAAATTATTAATTGAAGGGTTTTTTGCAAAACTATCATAAGTGCCTTTCTTGTCTTGAAATTGAAATTTCTCCAGACAGAATCTTTTTATCATGTAAGAAACCTAGCTCCCTGTTTAGCTTTTGAGCAAAAGGTTAAAAACCAAAGGTAAAAAGGCCATTGGGGAAAGTTTTACATAAAAACCATAATTGATCACTACTTTCTTCACTATTATTCTTTGCAAGCTTTTCACTTGTGGATGAAACTTCAAAGATACTGAATGGTATTTTTATGATGTTGTTTCTGTTCAACAGATAATAGAGTGACATATGTTACCTTTGGTTCATCAGGTACTCCACTTGTTATGACATAAATTCCTTCAACGTCTGCATAAAGAAAGATAATTAATGACAAATCAGTATTAGCAAACATTTACGTTGTTCGGTAATGTTTGTTACCAGGGAGGCTGGGGCTGGGTTCAAACATCTGGTAGAAAAACAGTTGTAGAAGAAGAACCAGAGACAGCCACGGTTTTTAGCAAACCCAGGGGCTTAACCTACTGTGGCAAGAGTTTTTTCCCAGTGTCAGCCTTTTTGCTCATACGGAAACAGTGGATGCTGGAAAAAAAAATCAAATGGTAGGCATTGTTTCATTTAGAACATGTTTCTGAAATATTTTGAGCTGCCAATAATTAAAGTGATGCATTTTCCCTGCTCTTGTAAGGCTTTCCAGATGATAGTGGTAAATTTTTGTATGTATCAAGCTTCCATTAGGACAAGATAAATCACTTAATATTTATGCTTAAGATTTCCAACCAGGTGGTTTGTGTAAATGGTAAATGCACAGGGACTCCAATCAATTGACAAGCTGACTTGTTTGTGCTGGATCATGTTTCCATACTGGATGTGTAGTTGCTATGTCTTACCAATTCCATGGGCTTTTTCTTCTTCATTTTCTACAGCCTTCCTAAATGCATCTAAAAAGGTTCTGCTTCCTGTGCAACCTCTTTGAAGCAGCCACCTAACAAAACCAAGAGAAAATAACATTCAAAACAAATTTGGGAATCGAAAGATACAAAAGATTGTGGAGGAAACCTCTTTGAAGCAGCCATCTAACCCTTTATCGGGTCTGAAACCACTCGGCTGCACCTCGTGGTTTTAAACCCGATAAAGCACTCCTGCTCGTTTTTTAAACATTATGTGACTTGAAAAGGCTGAAACTCTTGGATTGACCAGTCCCTGAACAGGCCATTAAGATCAGGAACTGAAGGAACTGCAAAGCTGTAAATAAGGTGATAACACATAACATCTGTTTAGGCTTAATATCCTTGTTCACCCTCAATTCCTTCTCCTCACTTATGGAATAGGGCAGGGAATACGCTTGCTGGACCCTTTACATTACACAGGTGATCTGAAATGTTGTAGGTCAACTCCCCAAAAAAATAAAACGTGGGTCTGTGTGTCTAACATTATGTGCTGGAAGAGGGAAAGCCCTTTATGTAGTACTACCCTCTTACTTCTGATGGCATATGAACCATTTAGTAAATACTTGTACTTACAGTTATTCTAGTGATACCTAAATATTGCCTAGAGCATCATAACATTTCCTTGATTCTTCTAACCTGATAGTGAGTGTGCTGATAGTGTAAGAACAAAATTTTTATTTGAATCATTCTGTAAATTGCAATAACTTACTTCCATGTAGCCTCAAGATACTCTGGAGAGGGTTCCACCATGACTGGACGAAACATTTCAGTCTCGTCGCCAAAACTAAAAGTGAAGGCAAATACAGGTCAGTAAGGTTCCAAAATTTGATCAGTCCTGATTTGTGTTGGGTTGAAAGTTGCTCAATCCCTGCACTGTGACCAGCGCTGGCAGTGTAGTTGATCTTCCCTTTTTGGGATGGAGTCTTAGTGGCAGTTATGTCCCTAGGATTCAAGCTTTTAGTCAGAAAGCCTAACTAGGTCACCTGTAGACAAGCAGTATATTAAACAACTCATGAAGTGGGTAGCCCATCAAGCATTTGATAAGACAATTGGAGGGTTATTGGTTCAAGATTAGGTCTGTCTCTGGACTGTTCTATAAATGGGGGTAGCCTTGAAAAAGGACTAGTTTCCCATCAGAGGGGGAGTAGAAACACTCCAACAGCTGCTTCGTGTTCATGCCATCAGGTTAAGTTCCAGCCAAATTGGCCACCTAGGCTAAAATGGAACTTTACTTCCAATTATAATTTGAATACAATAATTGAATAACTTAGGGATCATGATCTCAGCGCACACTGGCGATTTCTCATCTATCACTGAACAAAAGCTTGTCATTTCCACACAGTATCAGATAATGAAAAATCTTTAAATTTTATATTTGCAGAATTACCAGATGAAGTTGTAGGAGGTCTTGTTGGCCATTTGCTGTTCAAGTAGAAACCTGAGATGTTCTTGAAGTCTAGGTACAGCAGGTGACATACATATTGACATGTCCAACAACACAATCACCCTGAAGTAGACAACGACAATTTTTAGTGCCTCTAAAGACTTTACTACTGACCTGACACAGGACCCAACAAGGAGGGAATAAAGAACTCTATATCCAAAATTCTTGGAATCAGTACATAACTGTTTTGTGGAAATAGACTTACATTTGCCATATTCATTCGCATAAGGGTAGACAGATCAAACTTAAATTAGGGTGGTGGTAAAGACCAAGGTTATGGCGAGAAGAGTGTCCAGGTATCAATAGGATACCCACTTAGTTTTAGGAAAAATTCATTGGGAGATATGCATTTTGGACACCTAATTTTCAATTTCTGACTGAGAAACAAAAGTAATTCCAATTAAACAGATTGCTGCACTTTACCAAAAAGGTTTCCTTTTGGAGTTTAAATTAATTTTAATTTTAGGGTTATAAATACTTGGGTACACCATGTGAGGACAATATTATTAATATTTACATTATATTTACATGTTGTTTTTCCCAAAATACCTCTTTTCCACAACTGTGCCAAATATTCTTCTACAGCCAACTGACAACCAGTCAACTCGTCTTTTATACAAATGGACAGCAGATTCCAGGTGACGCTTTTGAAGAAAGGAAATATATTCCAATTGGTTTATGACTGACAAACATACTTCCAGGTTAAGGTAGTAATACCAGCATTTCAATTGCTTATTGCCCTGGCGTAACAGAAACACAAGTGGGAAACTTTCACTCACAGACAGACAGTAACTTTTTTTTTCTATACTTAAATTGGTACACAGCTTCATGTGTGAGGCTGCATTAAAATGGCATTCTGCAACTTATCAAATTGCATCTACTTGCAATTGCATTCGACCACTCATACCAGCTGGCATTTGTTAAATTTGCATCCACCCTTGTCTCCATTTGGCCAATGGCTTATAGCTTGAAGCTGTTACTATACTATAGGCTGATTCTGTACATTTATCTACTTTACACCACACAGCAAGTCATTTAGTAACCAGTGGTTAATTGCCAAAAAAAAACTATTTCTCAGAATGCAAACATTAAAATAATTTTCAATTCTTGTAGTCTCCTGCTCTGATTTCAACAAATCTTTGTAACTGATCAGTCCAAGTAATCAAGATAAAATTTGCTAATTTTCATCTTTACTTTTTGGAAGACATACATCACTGTTAAATGATAATAATTTTAGAGCTAACCTGAACAAGATGTCTTATTAAACATGTTATTTCATTATTCCTGACCAGTAAAATTAAGCATGGACAAACCTGATAGTCAAATAACAGAGTTGGATCAACATGCACATTTTTGACTGTTCCATCAAACCATTTGAACTGCGCCATACTCTGCAATATGTAAAGAAAGAATGAACCACATGATGTGATATGTCCCATCTTTAACTGGGAGATATCCAATGATATGCACCAAGTGAAACTTGAGTATAACTTTAATGTAATGAAAGAATCATTGGTAAACTTCAAGTTGTTGTGAGTTGTTTCAAGGTGCTTTGCTGTTATAAAGACAGATATATCCACCTTGCTGTGAATATCTAGAGTGATGCCAGAAAAAATAGAGTCAGCATTGTATGCATGTGGCTTTTGGCAAACATATTTCAAGGAACAAATTTGAAAATGACTTTTAATAAATAAGAGACCGTCGTAGTTATGTACTCAACTTAAGTAGCTGCAAAACAAAATTATTGAAAAGGTTCAGGTTTGAATGGGATTGGAACAGATGACCTCTACAATGCTGGTGCAGCGCTCTACTAACTGAGCTATCAAGCCAACTGTGAGCTGGTAATTTTGTGAATTCAAAAATAAAAATATATCCACAGAGCTTATTTCACTTAAAAAATATGCATGTGTTCCTCAGTAATCCTCAAGCTTCACTCTTGGTAAAATGTTTGGCTCCTGGAAAAGATTATGTCTACCCACAAATATCTATGCATAGTTTAGTACCAAATAAAGGTTATTGTCCATATAGTAAAATATAAAAAATCATTCTTACTCTCTCATGAACCAAGGAGTGTACATTTCTATTGATGGCTGAAATGTATCCATCCACATAAGAGAATGAATTTGGGGCTAGCTTTTGGTAAAGGTTCAGCCCTTTAGCTGCAAAGGGAGACGCAAAGTTAACATAGATTACTAAATAAATATTTATTACTAACTACTCAAGCAGGTTGGACTGTTTCTACAAAATAACTTCAATGATTAGACAATTACCTCAACCATTTTTTATATAATTATTTATTTTTTTTTTACTTTTTTTTTATTTTACAGCTGTTGGTTAGCTTTATAATTACGAATTTTTGGGTAAATTGATGGGAGAAAAAAAGTCAGTCACGTTTATAGCTTCATGCATAGTTTGATTGCTCTTGCTTCCTTTGATTCAGATATCTTGTAATAATATATTATTGTTTTCTTGGTGGAAGGGACTGTACCAGTCACAGAAATAAGGCAATGAAATGTATCAAAACATTTTTGTATGTAGCATGACATGTTGCAAGTTTTAAAAAATAAACACCTGCTACACTTCTACCAACAAAAGTGCTAAAAAAGCTATAATTTGGCCCTGGAACTTTGAAGCATCCAAGATTGGATCAGTGCAGCAGCTGTGATTTGGACAATGGTTCAGGTGATGAGCACACTCACATACAATCCTGGTCTTACCTTTCAGTCCATGTTGTCTCAGCCACTCTGCTGAGGTTCTTGCAGGAAAGGATGGATGCTCTACCACCAGGGGGGAGCTGTCAGGTTCAAGGATCTGACCTTCCTCTGCTGGAAGCTTCATCAAATCCAGAGTTGAAGGAATCTTGAAAGTAACAGGGTACATGTTTTACTTGGCACAACAATACACAAAGAAGGAATTTGGTTTCTGCAGAATGTAATCAATTCACGCTAGAGTGGACATGTGTTTGCACCAGAGTTAGTGTCTGCTTCCAAGTATGGCCGTGTTTCAGCAATTTTTGACCTAAGCTATAAATAAAGTTGCTCCTACTTGCAGAAAGAGAGCAGAAATTGCATGTTTTATATATACCAGACTTCTTAATTATGAAAACAAATTTGATGTCATTTGTGCAAGACATCCTTTTACTGCAAAATTGCCAGTTCAGGCCTTACATTAACTCTCAATCCATAGCAGACATTTATCAACTAATCCACAACATTTATTGCAATAAAAACAATAAAATACAAAAAAACACAACGTAATCCACATCAAAACATATCTATAGAATGAAAAAAAAAAAAAAAAAAAAAAAAAAAAAAAAAAAACAGCCACTAAAATTCCAGGTGGCAACAAAAAGAATCATCTTATGAAATAGGCCATTTCCGAGATGCTGTGAATCTCATTATGAAAGTGAGGCAAAGTGCAAAGCTTTTCATAGGAAAATTTGTTTTGTTTGCATATGAATTGAAAACTCATTTTCATAATAAAAGCTTTGCACTTAGCCTTGCTTTCATAATGAGGTTCAAAGTAACTCAGAAATGGCCTATTGGAGAGATGGTACTTACAGTGCTTATAGTACTGCCAACACTTGCTTGAACAGCTATTCTTGTGTCGCCAATCACTCCACTTTTCATCTCCCTTATTTTTTGTAATACTTCCTGAGCCTTCCTCATTTCTTCTGCCAGCAAACTGAGATCTGTTCCTGTCATGATTTGTTCCTGCAAAAGAGTCAAACAGAAGATTATTACTGACAAGACATTATACTTAAAAAATATTAGTCTTTTTCACTGTTACAAGCAAACATGCATAATTTATATATTTGTCTGCTATAAACAAGAGTGGTTCAATTTATGAGATATGTTTTCATTTTACAAACAATATTTCTGTTTTATATAATTAAACCTGGAATTAGAGCCCTCAGCATTATTATTGGTAGGAATTTAACAAAGTGTGCCAGACTAATGACAACAAAAACACTTAAAAATCTACTGTCAGCCTTAACCAACTTAGAAGAGATGAACATCTTTGTGCTAATATTTTGGATTTGGGTGGGCCTATTTATTAAAAGAATGACTTGGGGAGTGGACTACTTTTCTTAAAAGATGTATCATAATTCACTCACATCACTGGTGGAAACATAGCAATGATATCTCCCTCCTGTCTGCTCTGCCAGCTCCTTTAGAAACATCTGAAACAAATACAGTATTATCATTATTTGCAAATTTTCAGTAAGAATTAAACAACATTTATTTAATAAGCTGCTGACAGAAACCTGGCCCACAGAGTGGATCCTCTACACATAATCTCTTCAGCAGAATCCCACAACATTAACCACAGTATTAAAAAAAAAATGCCATGGGATAACAGAGAGATTTTGAATCATGTTTAAGGCAAACACCAAACAACAAAAATGATCATCTGACTACGATTATTTTACATTTGTGACTCACCATTTTCCGTTTCTAAGTGAAGTACAGTTTTGCATTTATTTTAAGTATCAAAGGCCAGAATTTTATTGTACCATTCTCATTTATTTACTGCAGTGAATTATTTCACAAAGCGTTAATGCAAATCTGATATTTGCTATTTGCCATAAACACAATTCCTAAATCTCTCTCTCTAATGACATTGTACACTAAATCTTACGTTAGTAGCTGAAATGCTGCAGTCATACGCCACGGTATGTAAGGGAGCCTTTCTTCCTGCCAGTGACTCTCGCACATACTCGCAGATCACTTTTGGGTTCTGATCAGGACTGCAAACAACATCATCACAAGTCACCACTAAATTTCCTAGAACTTCTGATTAGTTTAAATTGATCATGTGAGGTAATGGTGTTCACACACTGAGAGACATTATAACACAGGGGTGTATCTGGTGAAAATTCCTGGATGGGAGAAGGGGGACTGATCCATGAGGCACTGCCCATTTCATAACTTGTTACTTGCACTGAGGGTAACCAGTTACATATGGGGCTCATTACATCTTTAGTGAGGTCAGGGCTTTCATTGAGTTCTGATGAAGCCTAGTGAGCTCTACAAAAAGAGCAGCCAGCCATAAACTTAAGAAAGACCAATTTGAGTGTTGCCTTTTAGTCACTTTCAAACTCTTATTAATAGGTCCTCTTCAAGGTATGGTAACTGGCCATACAGGCCAATTGCTGGCTGCATATATTACAGCCTACAATGATTGTCACTGGCCCTAATCCCCATACTGGCTCAGATACAATGATATTTCGTCATGATAAACCATGTGAGAAACTAACCATTCAAATGCAGATCACTTATACCAAAAGCAGAACCTTCTTCAGATATTCTAACAACCTTATATCTAAGACATGTTAATTTAATCCTCAATAATCCTAATAATCAGTATGAGGGGTAGGTTGTATTGGAACCCTACAAACAAACTGGCAGAAACATTCCTGACAAGAATATTATTAAGTATACTGAACATTATTAGTGGGGAGCAGGGATGGCACAGTGGTGAGCACACTTGCCTCCCACCAATATGGCCCGGGTTCGATTCCTGACTCGACATCATATGTGGGTTGAGTTTGTTGTTGGTTCTTGTCCTTGCTTTGAGGGTTTTGCTCCGGGTTCTCCGGTTTTCCTCCCTCCACAAAAACCAACATTTCCGAATTCCAATTCAATCTGGAATCTGAGGGCCACAGGTTTGTCAGTCGTCAGACTGTTAAGTGTCACCCTCGGAAAACAAAGTTGATTTGTTTATTTATTTATTTTTTTATTTATTTATTTATGTCCAAAGACTGGTAGTTATGTATTCATACCAGCTTCCTAAGACCAGTACGATGGAATCAATCTCTTTTCTCTTGATGACTTGCTTGAGGGCGGACAGTACATTGCATCCTCCTTGAGGACGCAGACTTTTCACCCACCAGTGACACTCCTCAATGCTGGAAATGTTTAAAAATAGTAAACACTGAACATTGCAGCTATCCCATTATTTAAACTCTATACTTGTAAACCAAAGCTTTCAGTCATACACTCAGTCAGACAACCTTTAAGTGAATGGACACCCTTTTAGCTCAAGTGTCCATGAGGATACCTGGGTTGATTCTCTGATCTTATGGGGCACAAGAAAATTTTTAGTATATAGGTACCAGTGTGTAGTTTTTATGTGTGGCTGGATGGGACCATTAACAATTAATGGTCGCTTCCATGTGTTTCAGGTGTTCACTACCTAACGCTCCGTCAACTATTGGTACTTTGTCAATATCAGAAGGTAATTGCAATGAGGCCACATGAACATGAGAGAACTTTACTTAATTGACTAAAGGAATACAACAAGTCACACAGGAGTGTTTCTCAGTGTTCCTCCACTCAGAGTGCACTTATACTTCGTCACTTTAAAAATTACACATTTAAGCTCCTATGGGTGAACCTTTTTATGGCCAATTGTTTCCTGATACATGTATATAAGTGATCACTTTTGGTTTATTCAAATTCATTTTTATTTTGCAAGACAAAAACTCGCAGCTTGCTTGAAGCACAATAGAATACAGAGCACAGTATATAACAACGGCTGCTATATTTTTTTTGTGTGTAGCAAAATATTGCCTGACTTACATTCTGCAGTTAACATCCCTGACCACTGTCCATAATGCCTTGGGTTGTGTCCCAAAAGAAACCAGAAACAGCCTTTCCTTATTCACCAGCTGCTCGTTTACAAGCTCCTAAAATCACAAAATAAATAATATTATACTTTTTACATTACGTACGGTCATGACCCGCCACAATCATGGTCCATTATTTGAATGCCCTTCTGAACAGTGTTGTCAACACTAAGACAAAATTCAATATGTACTTCCTTTTCCACTGGCTTTCAATTCCTGATTAAAGATATAATTTGTTATGATAACTTTGTACTGTCATTGATGCACCCAAGTAAATAATCACTTTTAAAAATATTCATGACAAACTTTAAACCAGCCACTCATGCATGTAACATACCGATAATGATTCCTGAAAGAGCTGTAATCTGCCATATCCACAGTTGGAATCCGATGCATCAACCAGTAAAGCTACATTTTGTCCCTTCACCAGACCAAATGACTGCAAGATACATTTTTGATAATAGCACATTACTAAAGGATGGTGCCTCCTTCTGCTACTACACATATCATTACATTCTGCACATCTCGGGACAGACCGAGAAACTCTGATTTCTTAAGGACCGTGCCTACTAAAACAAAGATATTTTTTTGGGCAGTTAATGTGAAAAGAAGATTTTAGCAAGGAATGCTGAAGTCCAAAACAAAAATAGGGGCTAACAATGCATTTTTCAGAAAATTATAGTTTTTTTTGCAGATAAGCTAAGCTGCTTACTATTTTCTCTGAAAAATACATGGTTATATACCCCCAACTTTCTTTTTAGATACTAATAACCCTTCTTTTCCAGCATTTTTTTAATGTACTAGCAGGCACCAATATCCTTGAATGACATACTAAGAGAATTAACTGACAATAACTATATATACCAAATATGACTATACTATTAAAGTTTTATCAAAGCCGGGGCTGAATTGTTTAATTTCAGGTCTCAAGGGGGAGCAGGCATGGCACAGTGTTGAGAGAAGCCGCATTCTACCAATGTGGCCCAGGTTGACGATTCCTGGACTTGTCGTCATATTTGGGTTGAGTTTGTTGTTGGTTCTCATCCTTGCTCTGAGAGGTTTTTTGTGTCTACGGCTTCTAGAGAAGCGTAGACACTATGTCATCGGGTTGAGTGAAAGAGTGAAAGAGTGTAAGAGCGTAAATGCCACAGGAATCCCAAATGGAATCCTATCGAAAGCCGACGCTAACCCTCGACTGACCGAGATCGATTGTATTTCCGGATCAGGACAATGGCGACAATACGGTAAATGATGTTTTCCGATGTTGATTTGCTTTTTACAAATAGTTTAAGTGATGATTTGAACCAGAATTCTGTAACTTCTGTAATTTTCATCGCAAACGTGCCCGAATTTACTGCGAGTGATCGCTTTGAACAAACACGGAGTGTCTTCAAATCTTACATGCGTAATTGCACGCACGCAAAAAAAAACTGAAAGTTTTGGCCTCTAATAGCAAATGCATCGTTTATTTCAATAAAATGTTTTGTTGGAAAAACTTTTTGTTGATTTTTGTGTCTTTGTCAATTCATATATGCGTTTGAGAAGCAGCAAATGCGTAATCAAGGACAATTTGCATAAGCGGGTTGAAATTTGATATGCCAATGGTCTTCATCAACATGCCGTGAATTTTAGATATTTTTGCGTTCAAGTGTGTTTTTCGGCAAATGATTAATAGTAACGATATCATTTTACGTCAGAAAACACTTTGTTTAATCATTCCAGTTTAATATGCAGTTAATTTTGGAAGCCAACGATATTTAGTTATCTACTGCGCATTTTAAACCGCTCTAGGAAAAAGTTAATTTATGCGAAAGCTATGGAAACACGACAGGAGTCAAAGGGTTAAAGAATGCTACTTGCCATTCATTTGTTCAGTATAGATTAATTAATAGTTTCTGTTGCATTTTATGCCTACGTTTCAGGTTAGAACTTTGCTTTCAGTACTTTATGTTTAGAACTTTGCTGCATTGCTTTCAGTACAAAGTTGTGGTTCACGTTGAAGGTTGTAAGATTATATAATATATTGTTTATGTTAGAATAAAGTTACAGTTCTCTTCTTACAAAATGTTTGTGGTAAACGATACCAGCTTAATCTCAATCTCACCAGTATTCTGTGCAACATTTTTACAACCATTTTTTTTTTATCTCTATCCTATTTCCACTCCTCCCTCTTCGTTTTCATTTCAGTCTTATTTCCCTTTTCTTCAATTCTTTTATATCACATTTCTATACCATAACTGCAGTAGACACATGCAGTCTGAGACTGCCTATTTTTTACGGGTGCTGCGGTTTTCCCTCTCCTCAAAGACCAACACTTGACACTCCTAAATTCCAATTCAATCTGGAAAGTGTCCCAAATTAGTGCTGTGTGTGGGGAGGGGGGCTTCATAGAGAGAACAGGGCAGTTATTCCAAACAGTAAGCTTTTCCAAAATCTGTCCCACATATGGACACCTAACATTAGCAAAGGCAGCCCTGTCAAATGTCTTATCATAGAAGGCAGGGTCTTAGGAAATAAACTAAGTGATGAACCAAAAATTCCCACCCTATCCTAGACTTGAGTCTTAATTTTTTTTCCCCAGGGACCTGTTCCAGACCAAAATTTTTTCTCAGTGATAACCTGTTCTAGACAAAAATTCTCTGATTTCTATAGAGTATCCCAGAATCAACTGCTTGAAACAAAAGCCCTTCAGAATAACCTCCCCTCCCCCCTGAAGGATATAAAATTGAGCCACAATACAGGTATTAATTTCTCTTCTACTTACTCTTCTACTTCCTTTTAACAGCCAATTAATTCTCTGCTGACACAACTGAATAAGACTGAAAAACAATGAAACAATAATACTATATTAAAGATTGATTTAACATTAGGATGGACAATGCATACTGCATACAGTTAGTAAAATTACATTTCAAACTCACGCGTGATTAACTTACTTGGTAATTTTAAATTCATAATCTTGTAGTTTCACAGCATCATATTTCATGTGTGGTTTACTGGGATCTTCACCAGGTGGAGGTCTAAAAAATAAAAATATATATGTATAATTACAAAAAATCAAAATTTCAAAACTGAACTGAAAAATACATAGCCATACATGTTTGCATTTCTTGAAAACTTTAGTAAGCTACGAAGAATTGAGTTACAAAACAGGGCTAGAATCACAAAGCCCTCATAAGTTACCAAGATGTATGCTTAGTACTGTTTTTGAACAATAACAAATGTTCAAACCAAGAGAGTTGACAACTGAAGGTAAATTATATATATTGGCCACTGTAAAAAAGATTTGTCAAGAGCAAATGCTCTGACAAAGGATGAACACTCGGAACATCAGCACTCAAATCTCTTTACGAATGGCCAATTTACCTTCACTGTTATCAATGTATTATTTTAGTCTGTTGACAAACCAAACATTTAGTCCCCAACGAGGCAGCACCGCAGTTTCTGTAGAAACTAACCCCCTTAGCCATTTCTGAACAATAATCTGTCCTAATTATTCACTGACAATGTGCAGTTCCAGAAAATATCCATTCTCCCCCACAGAAGGCTTTTTGTTTTGTACCCCCTGTTCCCCCAGGAATTTCCAGTTTAGCTTCATACTTTACTTCTAAAATTTTGACTTTTAAGACCCCCCTCCCCCTAGGAATTTCCGATGACCTTCCATGGGGTGGGTTTGGATTTTTTCTGGAACTGCACAAATCCACAATGGGCTTTTGTTAAGAAACAATACTTGCAAAAAAGATACATGTTAACTCAGGAGGGATTTGTGAATCTTGCCCCATGGACAAGTCATTGTCAGTACTTACTTGATGGGGATTCCACATTTCATAATCTCATCAAATGAAAGACCTCCAGACTCTATACTGTGTCTTACCAGCCAATCAGAAGATGACTGACCTTCGGCATGAGCTGCCTCTAGTCCAATCACAGCCTGTCAATTAAATTATTTATCATTAAACAGCAGTTTTTTTTTCTACCTTACTACCAAGACCCACTGGTCACACAAACTGGACAGTCAGATAGGCCTTAAGGACGTTCGCGCGAAAAAGTTCTGCCCCACAGATTTTTTTCATACTTTAGGTATGGTCAGCTAATAAGTCATTGATGTCAGAAATGCAAAAAAGAATGGGGGTCACCGACTTCGTTTCAGAGATATAGTGCTGGAAAAATACCCTGATTTTGAAAAGTTGGGCCTTCGTAACTCATAATGATCTCCATAGTTTTAACTTTAAAATATTCAAGATGACTAACTGGAGACAAACTATTTTAGTCAAATTTTATCTAAGGGTGTATGTTTCGTAAATTAGTCCTACTGGTGTCATCCTTGTAATTAAATGTAGCCCTTAAAGAGGACATTCACAATCGTCACACAGCCAAAAAAAAGGGAGCAATTCGATAGCGCGTGGGCAAAAAATAGAAAATAACGAAACTTCTGCCCCATAGATTTTGTTCATTTTTCCCTAAAATGTAGACAATCGATAAAGAAAGTGATCAATTGAAAAAAAAGTGGGGGTCACCGAACATCTAAGAGAGTTATAATCTAGACAAAGTAGTCACTGTGGTGACAAATTTCCAAAGTCACGTTCTTGCCTAAGACTTCCTCGTTTACTATCAAAACTTAAAAAAGCTTAAAGGTGACCTTGTTTGACGAATAGACTACATAAGGAATTGCATTTCAATTATTTTGTTATATCGAGAGTCATTAGTAAATATATAAATCTCTTGGCGCAACCTTAACCCGTCTAATCGTTTCTAATCGTTTCACGTCGATTTTTCGTTTCAAAACTGTGCAAAAGAGATGAATTTCCCCCTTTCCCCTCTTTTTAATGCTGTCACGTCGGCCGACATGTGTGTTTACCTCCGTCTTCCTCCGTGTATCGTCAACCATGAATTGCGCGTGACATTGCTTGGCGTGTGCGTTACCTGCGCACTAAAGATGCGCATAAACAATTAGCGCGAACATCCTTAAGTTTGTACGTAAACAAAACAAACTTGTCAAAGAAAAGTAACAATTGCGGTTCTTGTGCAACGTAGATGATTTTCCCTCTTTTTAATGCTGTCACATCGGCCGACAAATGAACGTCCTTAAGCTAGTAAGGGACACAATGTCCTCTTGTCTGTTTATCCATTCTTGGCAAATGTAAAATAAATAAAAAATAATAATACACTATGATAATGCTGTTAATGTAGAATGCAACAACTAATTTGTCTAAAATGTAATAACGCCCGCCTGGAACTTAATACAAAATGCAATGACGTTCTCGCTATGAATACAAAATGCAATAACTTTTGTCTAAAATGTAATAACGAATGTAACAGCTTTTGTCTCAAACATAACAATGCTGTTAACGTGCAACATGTAATAGCTTTTGTCTCAAATGTAAAATGTTAATTGGTAACACAAAATGTAACAACTTTTGTCTCAAATGTAAAATGTTGTTAATGCAAAATGAAACAACTTTTCATGTCAAAATAAATAAAATAATTATAATACCATTAAAGGATTAATATACTAAATAACTTTTGTCTCAAAATGTAAGAATTTTAAGTTAACAAAATTGTTAACTTTTTGTGTCAAAAGTTGTTATTAATATTTTGCTTAATGCCGCAATAATTTGCAACAAACATTGTTACATTTTGTGGCAATTTTATTACACCTGTTCTACTTGAATATTCAAACAATGAGAGGCCTATGTAAACTGCGTACATACTTTGGCTAAATCTCATACTTGAGAGTCATCATACATGTTGCATTATTATATTATCTATGCATTGAAAGAGTAATATTTCATTACATTATTTTGGCATTGAAAAGTTATTACATTTTGCGTTAATTGCACATGCTTTATTACGTTTTGGGTCAACATTAGTCCTACATCTTGCAGAGATTATAATTATATTTTGTGGTGTTAACTATAGCTTCATGTACTCAACACTGCAATAGGATAATTCAAATAACTCAATACATAAAAAAACTACAAATGGGGTTTGTATAATTCAGGTTATTAAATCAATAAATTATCAAAAAATATTTTATCATCTACCTTGATCATTATTTTAATATCCTTCTCATGTGCTACTATTTATGACTAAATTAATGTACCTCAGAATCCTTGTCCAAGCTTTCATTTGAAGAAAAAACTGAATCATTTTCATTAAACATTTTCTTTAAAATTAGACTGTAAACATTAACCCTCTTTTCAGGAAATTTTTTAAACAGGGGCTTTGGAAAACTACTGTACAGAGGGTGAAGCTATATGCTGAATGGATTATTTATAACTACAAATCACACATTGAGCTTGGTAACCATGGAACATATGCTGTATATTGCAGGTGTTTAAGTTGATATTTTATTCATGAGTACAGTATTTTAAATTGATACTAGTGAAACAGTTGGGGACTTTTGAAAATAGAGCCAAGTACAAAAGGTTTTCTTGTGGTCCAAAATAAACAATTAAGTTCAAAGAATAAGAATAATTCGTTAAGGTGAAGATAACGGGCATGAATTATTATAGTATCACTACTAATTAATTATATTTTAATTTGTATAAACGCAGTGTAATATTGTAAATTTAAGATCAGAAATTTGTTTTCAAATTCATGTTTATTTCCTACATTTTTATTTTTCAGATTATGGTGAATTACAATCATATATTTATTAGAGAAAGAAAACAAAATTAAAATCAAACAAAACCTGAACTTTAAAAATGCAACATTCTTAATTATTTTTAATATTTTAGAAGCATTGATTCATTTATTTTCTCATTTAAAACCAACAAAATGCTGAAATTGCTAAAATTGTCCTGTGTGTTACATTACTTCTTTTTTAATATCTCACGATAATTACACGTACTATACAATCTTTACCTTACTTTTAAATGTTAGTTATTTTCCCTTTCACTTTTAAGTTCAATTTATTCATTCCTCCTATTAACAGAAACAATTATTTTGTTTTCCTTATGACCTGACAGGTTGGTGGTACAAGAAATCCATAAAATCCTTGACAACTCTAGCCCTGTTATGTCTTAACCAGTTAAACTAATCAAACTTAATTTCATTTTACATGATCAGCATACTACCATGCACATGGGTGACAAAAAAATAACATCTAAAAGTTAGATGAACGGTGTATATTTGATCATCTGGAAGTACTCACAGGGACAGAAAAAATCAAAGACATGAATAAATAATTTGTTGTAATGTTTTAACTAACACTATTAATTAAAATGTAATATATATTACTGAAATAATATATTTTGGGAGGGTCTAATTTACCTGCTCTTGACCACATAACTGGGTTCCACTCCCAGGTATATATTTTACAGTAGGGCTGTGTATCCCAGTACCTAAAATCCTCACCCTATTTCTGACTACAATATATCATTTTATTAATTACATGATAATCATAATAAAAATATTTTTAGTGCACTCTCGAGAAGGCATTTTGAATATGCTTTATAAGATAGAAGGAAAACTTAGTTAAAAAGCAATAAGTAAAACTTAAAGTAAAACTCTATTATCCATTTTCAGACCCCATCTCTAAATTTCATTACCCATCTTCACACCTGGTATGGTCAAGTAAAATGGTCAGGAGCTTCATCATGTACATGAAAAAATTGCAAATCTTATGGTTTCTCTCCTTATTCTTTTCTTTCTATTTTGTTTGAGGGCAAAAATAGACAAATATTTGTGTGTCCGCACTTCCATACAAACCAAACCCATTTTTAGACCAGATGGCAAAAGCATACCAAATTTCAGAGTAAAATGGTTAAAATATATGACGTAATATCAAACCAAAATGACTTCTATACCATACCCTCTCAGCTGGCACATACTTATCATAGCTCATATAGGGGAGTACCCCTGGGGGGTTCTACTGTATACAGCTTAGGCAGGGGAGTACAACCACTCCCTCACCCTACCCACAAGATACCTTGTACAGTACCTGAAGGTCATGAGACTGTGAAACAGATGTCACAGTCAGTGCCCTGGGAGGAAGAGCATCATTTGTTTTCAACATCTGCCATGGTGGCCGTACGACTTCAGTCTTTATCTCGTCAGCATAACTACTTCCACCGTCTGTACTCTTCACTTTTCTCCTTACAGCTATAGGTGGCTTTTCCCTAGTAGGACTACAAATATGAATCATTGTTTACACACACACACAGTTTGACCCTCTCTCCTTACAATATCACTGCTTGATTAAACATTTAGACCATGAGAATAATGGAAATGATAATCAAAGATAACATGCATTGATTGATAAACGAATTCTCTCAACTAGTCCCATAATACAGTCAACTCTCTCTAAGGCGGACACCCTCGGTGCCAGATTTACTGTCCGCCTTAGAGAGGTGTCCGCCTTAGAGAGAGTTCATGTAAACTGATACCCGAACATCAAAACTGACACCAGTGCTTTATTACTTTAATTACAGTGTACAATGTAGTCATGACGGGCCGGCTGTGTCTCTTTTCAGTCTTTTATACATTCCTTACGGAATCCAACACAGTTCATACACACTTTGAACATTGAACAATGAGTTGTTGTATAAATGACGGGAAAAGTGACTTTAATATTGTATTAAGACATATTGTAAGGTCTGGTATATTTTATTAAAACCAATGTTATCAGATTGCGCTAATTTTTCGGAATTTTGGACCTGTTATAAAATTTCAAAAACATCCGGTGACCGCTATGAGAGGTTTTTTGAACCGACATATTGGAAAAAAGTGTCCGCTGTCCGCCTTAGAGAGAGTTCAGTTACAGAGATACAAGTGAAATTCCGCAGGGACTAAATTTTCTGTCCGCCTTAAAGAGGTGTCCGCTTAGAGAGAGTTGACTGTAAATATGTAGGGAATAGTAGGAGGAATACACATGTTGATATTAGGAATTACTTTAGAGGGTTAATTTAGTAATACAGTTGAACCTTGGTTATCCAAATTACACGATTACCCATGCAGACTCGCCTCCCTGGTCCCAATTTTCCCATGAAATATTAATTTGTTGTGACCAAAACATGATTATAAGTACTTTCAGCTGCACTTTATATTATGCAGTGAGTGAGTGAGTGAGTTTTTACCTAGAATCAAGAGAGATCAGACTTCAAATATTTTTTTACACTGTGAATGAACTATTATCGGGGTAAATGTTATAATTTTAAAATTTTTATGAGAGTAAAAATTTTCATAGCTCTTTCGCCATATCAGTTCTGAATGAATAAAAAAATTGACGAAAAGACAATTCAAAGCCGTTCAATACTCTGCAACACATCATGGCTACATAGCTAGGTTCTATCAAAATACCAAGAAATCGCTGACTGTGCCCCCCAAAAATAGCACTTTGAATGGATGCGTTCTTCAGAAGTAGCAATTAGCTAGGTCAAATTAAGCTTGAGCTTACTTCAAATTAGAATCTTTTTACCTGGTAATTGCAGGTTGAGTTTTGACTTCAATATCAGAGTGGGTAATACTCCAAGGTCTATCAGCAGGCCTGTGAAAATGCACTAAACTGAAATGCATCGCAATAACACACTGCATTCAACTAAAAAGTTAAATCTAAAGAGGTTTAAACACCAAAAGGAGCTAAAAGTCTTACGCGGGTTCCTTGCGGATGGATATCTCCGTAGCGGGCTCCTTTATCTGTTGTCCATCTTCGCTTTCTGAACCCGAAGACGAACTAGAAGAACTCGAGCTTGACGAGCTTTTGGAGACGGATAAGGTCTTCTTTAAGCGTTTCTTCCACTTTTCCATCATTCGAAGGTTTAATTTCAGCCTATAAATTTGTTTTTCGAATTCCTAAACAACCCCGAACGCCATTTTGCGAACTTCAAGAACACCGCGCGTTGCCTTGGTGCCGAGTTGTCATGAGAAGTACCGCTGACCAATATTTATTGTTTACCTTTTTTGAAGCCAAAAAATCAATTATGCGCGGCAAAATATTAATTAGTTTAGATTTTTATATTTTCTTCGCATTTCGGTCACCATAAAGTCGCATAATATATTTTAAAAAACTTCGTGTCATAGTTAATATCTTTAACAAATCTCGACGTTTAGGAAAGCAAGTAGTCATCGTTTTGAAACTATCTAATGCCGAGCAAATTTGAATAAATTATTTAAGCTATTTTTCACTCAGATTCTAAGCATTCATTTGTGCGGCTTTGACTTTTAAATTAGCGAACCAAATCCAGTCTCAATGGCAAAGTGTGATCGTAGTACTTCCTTGTGTTATTGTCTGTTTTTGTTCCACTGTGTGTTAATAAGTGGAAATTTGAGAAAATAAGTAAAATTCAATTTAAGCGATGTAGGGTTAAGTACTCCGAAGTACTTCTTGCTCTATACATTTTCTCCTTTATTTCCATTGTTTATTTGTATCTGCAGTCTTCAAAAAACATTTAGACAGCTATCTTTATATTAATTTGGTCGGTTTTCTAAACAAGTGTTTGTGACAAGTTTGAGAGTCTTTTGTTTTCGCCGAAAGCGATCTTTTAAACAACCAATGGGGGAGAAATTTCATAAATATTGAATTGTTCTACAGCCAATGAGAGAAACGTTTGCAAAGACGGTAATTTAGAATGTCTTTCGCTTGTCAATCAACTTGCGCTGCTGTGCAATGTGTACACAACTTCCGAAAAAAGTTGAATAGCGAGTTACTTTCGACAGTTGGCGAGTGTCGAAAACTCCTTACAAGTTCCATTGCAACAGTAGTTCTATGAATGGCTTTCCACACGGATGGATGACATCATCCAAGGGCAGGAGCCGCAAGGTTTGTTCTCGAAGCGGTCTTCGTCGAACATCTTGTCCGACCCGCGCATTCTAGCGCACTTGAGGATCGTTGCCGAGGAGGCCCAGAGCTCTGACAAGGAACAGGATGAAGAGTCAGAGCTACAGAACACTAAACGGGAGCTGGGGCTGAAGATTGCGGCCTACAACAAAGGCAACCAACATGGGGCTTTCAGACTGATATTGCGAGAGGTTTGTGAGTGTTTTATCACGAAATATATTGTTAAAGGAATGCACGCTTCAATTTATCGTATGTTAATCATATTGAAGTACAGCGTGCGTTGTCGCCTGCGCCGCGTTGGAAACTGGCGCCTTTAGCGAGGGCGATGAAATTAGGTCACTACTGACATTAACCAGCGAACCATTTTGTTGCTCTTGTCGATCGGTCAGAGTCAATTTAACGGCTCGTAGAATCCTATTGAAGAGTAGAGTATCACTGTACCGACGTCAGATCTATCAAGCGTGAACGGTAAAATTGTATTTCGCTCAAATCATATTAGAACTGAAGGATAAAAGTCATTTGGAATTGATTACTTAATAAGTGACGTACATTACAGAGTATTCGATGGAACACATGATCGTCTCTGATTGTATCTTGTTTCATTCTCAGGATTTAGGTTTCGAAGGTGCGTTACGGTTTTACTTTGAAGATGGCAAGGAGGAATTGACGAAAGCCTTACGCCTGACAAACAAAACATTGGTTTCTGACTTATTGCCGACGCTGATTGAAAAGTTTAAGCCCGATTTGGTGAATTCCACGGTCGAGAAAAAGGCTAAACTATACGAGGTCTACGAAGAAGGTAAGGTGTGTGGGGTTGAAAACGTTCCCTCAGAAATTATCGCAAGTAAACACTTTGTCACATACAGAGAATAGGGCGACCTCAAGTATTTTTACAATTATTGCGGTTAAATTGAGGGTTTCTTTCAATTTTGCCTGGAGGAAAAAACATTGGAAAAATTATGCAATGGTAATTTACGTTTATACCGTGGTAAATGAATTTTAATTGAACATACATAAAACTTGATTTTTTTCAATGGTAAGCACTGATTGGCATTTGGGTCGCTTTTCACCACCAGTTTTAAAGTTGCCAAAAATTGTTGTGCTTGAAGTTTTGCCTTGTTTACTTTGTGGCTCATTCCTTACATAGCAACGTTGACAATCTTTGTTGTACTTCTGTTTATTTGAACACGGAAGGGAATGATTGAAATTTTGGCGTCAAAAGCTCTCCATGAAGAATCACGAATTCAAGGAACCCACATTGCGATGCTCAGGCAGGACAGTGCGAGGGTGTCATTCAATGTGTGGATATAATTGAAACTTGATGGGCTGATTAATAGCTTACAGTCATTACATAGCGACATTCAAGAGCGTTTAATTGGCTTCATAGACCTTTCAAAATAATGATACAATCTGAATTGTCGCGCTCTACAAACTGTTAGAGGTCCAAGTCACATTGAAATGAATCTAATGATTTTTGTTATGAAATAGGATTTCAGATTTTCTGCAATGAAAACAAATTAACATCTTTTGTTCCCAAAAACTATAGAATCTGTGTTTCAGAGGTCAAATTTTTATAATTTTACTATCCGATTAGCTGATGATAAGCTCGATTTTGCACATATTTACAGCGTTGGCATTGTCCAGCTGCCGAAAGGGATAACTGAAAACTTTTTTTTTATAGAAATTTCCTAGTTGCAGAAGTATTTAGCATGTGCAGATATCAATGATACCTTTCTTTTATTTGAATTTCCTGTTTGAAAAATTTTACCCATGATGTCACTGCCTGTCGAGGGTCTTGTGTTTGCAGCCAAGGATGCTTGAGATGAATGAAATATTATTCCCTAGGGCCTATTGATGATATGTATGAAGGAATTGTTTGTAAAACTTGTTAGATAGACAAAACAAACATAAAACTCACACCAGTGCTATCACATCCATCATTAAATTCCATTATACACAAGAATTGACAGGAATGATCAACATCTATTTTCTCCTCACATTATATGTGAAGGGGCCACTAAATGAAGTGATCAACATCTATTGTCCCCTTACAACATCAGCATAAATACTAAGAAAATCATCAACTAGGGAATATTTTCCACCAAAAAGAAAGCCAAATTCTAGTGATCAACTTCTAACACTTTGTAACAATGTGACTTCGTTATTATCAAATGTACAATGAGAGTCATCAACTAAACTAGACTAAACTAATGTGATGTTATGTTCTTAAAACTGCCCATGGAATTTGGGGATCTTGTCTTTGCATAGATATTTATGAAGAATTATATCTTTGTGATTAGAATAAAATACCAAATGAATGCTATCCATGGCTGTTGCCTAAGAAAAATTTCAAGAAGCCCACAAGGCCAAAAGCCAAGAAGGAGAAGCTAGGAGCCCGACATGTGAAGTGTTAGGTGCTGCTGCAAAAAAATTAGGTGCCCAGAGGATTTTCTTGGGTGCCCCAGGCTACCGGGCTACAGTTAGGCAACAGCCTTGTTAGTTTCTTTGAATAGGTACGTAGCATATCTTTGAATTCACCAAAAATGTTGTTAATTTTATTTATTTATTCATTTATTTATTTATTTATCTATTTATTTATTTATTTATTTGAAAAGAGGTAAGATCAGTGAGGGGGACTTGAGATTTCTGCCTTGATAGCAATTTCCAGGCGTTCAGATAGCGGGAAGCGAAGAAAGAAGTACAGTGAAACCCCCACTTTACGGACACCCGCTTAATACTGACACTCGTTTTCACGGACAGTTTTCTTGGTCCCGCTCCATACATACATTTCCCTTTAAACTATTTTGCTTAATAAGGACACCCCGTTATACGGACACTTTTTTTGGTCCCAACGGTGTCCATAATAACAGGGTTTGACTGTAAATTACAAAGCGTGCAAGTAAAGGTGAGGAGTGGGAAAAAATGAGAAGAGACTGGGGATATGAGCACAGGCATTCTCATCCCAGTCTCCTTGCTTGTAACATTCATTCTCATCACAATTTCTTTACTGCTCCCCATTTTCTGAATGCCTGGACCAGGCTATGGCTTGACTGAAAGCATCAAAAGGCATTTTAATGAAAGCTCTCAATCACTAATGTAGAGTTTTAATTTCTTGCAGATGAAATTTGTTTAGACCCCTCTGATGCTCCTCTTGAAATTGCATTAAATGCGAAAAAGCACCCAAGGTTTGTTCTGCGCCTGGACATTAAGAGGCCCCTAGAGACAGCTGCCGCAGCAGATAGTGAAGGAGGCACAGAAAAGGTGTCTGTCCCGAATGGAACAGCATTGAGTAGTCACACAGCAAAGCCTATATTGCCGAGTCCAAGTCTGTCGAAAGCCAGTGTACACAGCACAGGGAGTGATAACAGCTCTACTGATAGTGCCACTGGTCAGGGTCATGCAAGAAATGAGGGTCCTGCCCCAAGCAGAAAGTCTAAAACACCACCACAGTTCTCCAAGACTACAAATGACAACATGCCTTCATCACCAAGAGGTATCAACATGAGGAATTTTTTAAGTTCACCTCGAAAAGGTTTTGGGATGTTTTTCGATGGAGGTGGAAACCAGACAGATCAGAGCGCTCATGCCGCACAGAAAATGGCGCGAACAAAACATAAAAGAAAGGGCTCTCTTGGACGTCTGAAAATCAAGAAAAAAGAAGCTGAAAAAGTCACTGAACTGTCAACTGAGCAGTTGGCCCCCGGCATCCTCAAGGTCTTTGGAGACCATGTTTCTCCAGGGTCAAACTACAAAAGTGTAAGAGCTACCGAGATGACCACCGCAGATGAAATTGTCCAGCAAGCTCTTGAAAGATATTCACTGACAAGTGAAAAGGCATCAGATTACATCCTTTGTGATGTGATCGGCTACTTTACAAAGAGGACAGGTAGTGTGACTGTTAAAAATACAGAGGAAGATGCAGATAAATGGATCACTGAGTATGCCAGGGTTATCAGTGACAAAGAGAAGCCACTTGTTCTTCAGCAGTTGTGGAAGCCAATTGGAGGGTTTTCTCGCAGATTTGAATTACGAAGACGAATAGAAACACAGGATTCATCATTCTTTAAGCCAAGAGGGAGTGTTGCAGTCATGAAAGCTGCTTCTGTGCGTGAACCTCATGTTCCTCCAAGCATTCAGGAAAACCGAAGAGACACAGGAGGAAGTGACATGTCTTATGCGTCATCTGCTGGAGATCATTTTCCAAGCATGAGTGTAGATGAAGCAGGCAGCTCTGGACGAACTTCCATGATTGCATCGCCTTTTATTGCACCATTGGACACACCTTATCTTCTTCTTCTTAAAGGGTCCAGCAGCCATGATGACTTTTTGTACTACAGACTAGACGAACAATTAGCGCTGGTTGGTCGTACTGTGCATCAACTAGATGACCAGTCCCCTGACATTGTTCTTTTCGCTCCCGATGTTCTACCACAGCATTGCACTTTAAGCAAGAGGGTGGAAACATCAGCTCCCAATTTTGAACAAGAAGACTACAATGTAAATTTTGCTATTTATTTGGAGCCGTGTAAAGGTGCTGATATTTGTGTCAATGGCACAACTGTTTCTTCAAGTTGTAAACTTCACCCTGGAGACTTAGTTTCATTTGGAAAACATTATTTGTTCATGTTTAAAGATCCATCTCAAGTAGCAGACATGTCCATGAAGTTAACATGGTTTAATAATTTGAAGCAATTTCACAAGTTGCAAATGTCAAAATCTGACAGACTTGATGCAAATGCCGTTGTAGACATTACAGACGAACCCAGCAACAAATTAAGACTGTCCTATAAGCAGCGAGATGAAGATGATTTGCTGGACATGATAACGCACATTGTAGATTTGGTATCAGATGGTTACAAATTGTCTCCGTCGTATTTGTTAATCATGTGTATTGAACATTCAGCGAGATATCACACGGAACTGCAAACAAGACAGCTCCTCATCAAGATGTCAAATGCCATTCAAACCATTGCATCGGTACGTTTAAATGCTCACTTGGCCATGGTTCAATACTACATGGAATAGCAAATTGCATTGTTCTACAAAAAAAAAAAAACCCAAACTTGTTTTTGTTTGGACCCGACCCCCACCCCCACCTCTCTGAAAATTCCACTTTATCTTCATACTCTCTGTTTCAAATTTTGGCTTTTGGGAACCCCCTCCCCCTCAGGATTTCCAATGACTGAGTCCTGTCACCATATTGCTGGGGGTAACCTGAGATGGACTAGCATCCCATCCATGAAGCAGCGAGGAGTATTTCTACTCCCCCTGCTACAGAAAACAGGGGTGCTTACCATTTACGCAAACCACCCGGGTGGACATTTTCAGCATAAATATGAAATGATTTAGCTTGTCTTTACAGAAGATGGATAACATGCAAAATGTATGATCACCAGCTGTAAATCTCAATAGGAGTAACAAAATGCATCACTTTGACCGTCCAGAAGCCCATAATTTCAGAAGCACTCCAAATGGAATGATGTGTACCATTTGATTTTCCAACTGGAATTTCTGGGTTTTCCATGTAAATGGTAAGCACCCCAGGTTAAGCACCAAGCATGTGGGTGCCCTGTGGCTCATAATTAATTTTGTTTTTGTAACGTAAAATCTTTTTAACAGAAGACCCGTAAGTCTAATTCAATACAAAACTAGTATTTTTGTAATGTTTTAGTAGTTTACACTGTACTTTCTTATTGAAGAACACTTTGTAGAAAGCTAAAACCTTATATTTTTTTTCTCATCATGTTACAGGAGAAGACAGCAGAAATGTCAAAAACAATCGAAAGGTATGTATAGATTTTTTGTTTTCAAAATAATTGCTGTTTCAGGTTATTAGTAATGACCGCAAAGATTGTCTCTATTGTGCATCATAAGCCTAAGATATATATTTTTCATCTCGCTTTTAGCATAAAATAAGATGAAATTTTTAACATATTAAATAAGGTTTTAGATAACTTTGTAAATAGTATTAATATTGATCTCAGGTTAATGGTAGCTTTGCTCAGGATTTATTATGTATAGTTTTAGCCGTATCTCTATTTTCTTAGTTTTTGAAGTTATATTGTCCACAATTATAATTATTGGCAGTTTTTGTAAACGCTAGAAATCTAAACACTTACATACGTGTAAAAACATGGTAGCCTTTCGCCATTTTGAATGAAATTGAGGCTTCCATTTCTGTTTCCGATGACTTTTGTATCAATTCACACTTGTTCAGAAGATTCTTTTGATTCCGACTCCGATTCTGATTCCACTTCTGTCACGCTTACCATACCCAGCTGATTTAGTCGCTTCGTACCCATCCTATTTTCAAGTTTTTTTTGCATCAAACAGTATGTTGTTCGTGTTAAGTATTGTGTGAAGCAAAGTCCACTAAAAGCCTATTTTCAAAATGTGCTTATCAATCATGCCAGACAAACACCTAACATCAGTCAAGGGTAACTTCGCTTGACCTCGGCACAACTTCATTCTCAAAATGCTTTTTTCTTATGACTGTTGACCAAGGTACAAATTGACCAGAGGTTTGGGTACGAACCGACCGAGATTGGGTACGAATCGTCTAAGTACGAAACATCCCTGGGTACAAAATGACTGGATACCTCTGTCATTAGTGTGAACCAGGCCTTAAATATAATAAATGTCTAAACTTGTCACAATAGAACAACAATACCAGGGAAAGCATTGGAAGAGCTTCTTCCTCAGCTAAGACCAGTGGTGTTTTGGATGGCAAATTGTCTGGAGATGTTGCCGTTCCTTCAGGAGAATATGTCTGAGTACATCAAAGATCCTTCAGAGCTTGGTTTGCAAGGGGATGAGGTTTTGCTCAATGCTGACGAGGAACTTCTCATGTTTCTTGAAGAAGTTGTGATTTATACCTTTCAGCAGACTGTTTATCATCTTACCAAGGTAAAGTGCTAGTTAGTGGATATGATGATCAATACTGGAATATTGTGGATCCATGTACTCCACCCCAATGTGGGGTTTATTCTAGAGCACGGCTTTCCGGGATTTATACAATTCAGAAAAAAAAAACATACTGCATAAAATTAACATTAATGCATCAAATTGGCTCACAAAATTGTGCCCGAGGATAAGTACTTATTTTCTGAAATAAAGTATTCGAAAACATTGCTGATGATAAGATTGATATGGCCGCCACTTCATACTTCAAGATTAATAGCCTCTTAGTAGCCTTACTGTCTCAATTAGCTTTCTATTCTTTGTTTGTTTCTGTGTTCGTATTCTGCACTTTCTTGAGTTGCTTCTGAGAAAGTCACCATTTGTAAGTGACGAGAGGAATTATATTACGAGACAAACATTGTGTGTTAAGAGAACAGTTAATGTCGATTTGAAATGATCAGTTGAAATTTTAAAAGAACTCACCGGTAAGTAATTGACTGTACAAGAAAGTTCAAAATTAATATCTTTTTGGGAGCCCCCTTTCTTGGAAAAAGGCCCCCAAAAGTTACAGAAAGGCACCCTCTGGGCCCTCGTGGCCAATATCTAGAATAAACCTTGTATGGGCAGTCATGTCCAAGAACTAGGCTGATTTAGCAACAGAACGGGAACATCATGTCGGAGGAGGAATACTGTCCAGTTCCCATTTTTGTCCCCAGATCCTTCTGAGTTTCTCGTGCCAGCGCCCTGCTGGCTAAGATGCTGAGAGGGCTCTGCCTATTAGGTCAAAAATTTGACAGCCAATTTTACAGTTGTGTTCTCAATGACCTGCCTTTTGTTTGGAATTGAGGGTGGAGTTGACTTGTTTTTATACAAACCTCAAATCTTTTTACAAGTATATAATGTCATTCTTTTGCTTACAAGTTCGCATTTACATATGAAAAGCACTATGGTCGACTCGAGGGTCACTTCCACTCCAAGGCCAGGACATGTGCACAAAGGACAAATGGGCTGACAGGTTGAATACTCCGCCTCCTGCTTGAAGTGAAGGATTTTTTTCAGCTTTTACAGGCTTAGTCCAAAGTTTCAAGATCGGCGTTTACTCAGTGGAATGGAGCTTAAGCGTTTTAATCTTACCTTTTTAATCTCCTTTATCTTCTCTCCTCTTTATAATTTCAGGTACTTTACATAGCTCTTCCAGCCATCTTAGACACAAATCCTTTCCAAGACGCGGACGACGACAGCGACAAGAAACCTCAGGAAGTGGAAACTGTCATCAGCATTTTCCAAACCACTTACGATGTCGTCAAAGCCTACTTGGTTCACGATGACATTATCCATCAACTTTTCGCTTACCTTTTCTTCTTCACAAATGCTTCTCTGTTCAACACACTGATGGAGCGGGGAGCTGGGGGCAAGTTCTACCGCTGGGCAAAAGGAGCGCAGATACGGGGGAATCTAGATTTGTTGGAGAGCTGGGCTATGCAGGTGCAACTTCAAGACGAGGCTAATGAGTATTTGAGCATCTTGTCGACTGCGGCGGATCTGTTGGCCACGCCCAAAGTGCAGCTTTTGCAGGTTTGTGTCGGGATTGCTTAACGTAGGAAAAGCGTATTCCTGTAAAAGTAGATGAGATGCAAGTTGTCTTGCAAAGGAGCAATTTCACTTTATCGTTTTGCGTTTGGACCCTCGTACGAAAACAATACTGAGACTAGCTTGGGTTTTGTAGCGAAACAGTTCGAACGGTTTTCAATTGACTGTCGAAAGTAGTTTCGGATTTGCTTTGGTTTTGCTTTGCTATGCTCTGTGATTTGGTTGGAAAAATCCACGCCACTTTCTCGGCCAATGAGTAGTCGAACAGATATAAGAGCAAGGCTCCAAATTTTTCTTAGGAAGAAAGCGTCTTGACCAAGACTTCTGCAAGACGCGAAAACCAAATAGTTACTTACTTAGTAAGTATTCATCCGAATACTCGCGTCTTATGTAATCCGCACTCCTACAAACGGACCATTTCCCATGTGCAGTTTTCCCAGAATGCAGCTTTTTTTTTTTTTTCGTGTCGTGTGTGTATAGGAACAAAAAGCAAACTTGTTATTCTGTATTTCGCAGGCTGACTGGGTAACAATCCGGCGAGACTTCCCAGCACTCAACCCGGCCCAAGTACAGCAGATCCTGGGTGAATACCAGCTCGGCCCAGGCAAGTCACGGCCAAGAGGCTGGTTCCCCCCTCCAGAGGAAGTGGAACCCGCGCTCAGAACAGGTACATTACAAAGATCATGTAAAGAACACTAACTTGTTTTCTTTGTTAGTCCTTTTCTTCTTCTTCTTCTTCTTCTTCTTCTTCTTCTTCTTCTTCTTCTTCTTCTTCTTCTTCTTCTTCTTCTTCTTCTTCTTCTTCTTCTTCTTCTTCTTCTTCTTCTTCTTTTTTTTATTGTCGTTATCAACATTACAGTGTCAAGACATTGTGAACATTACCACCAAAAGGACCCTCGCGTTGAGTGAAGAAGTTCAAGTTACAGTTCGATCAGTCCTGTTCAATGTTGATCGCATTTTAAAAATCGGGTTCCAGCAACAACAATGAAAAGGGGAAGTTGAATCTAAATTTTTTCAATTTGTGTTGATTACTTATATAAAGTTAAAAGCTTTAATTTATACTGTATCTCAAATATTGTTGTTGTCCAGTTTTTCAACCCAGCATTATTATTATTATTATTATTATTATGATTATTATTATTATTATGATTATTATTATTATTATTATTATTATTATTATTATTATTATTATTATTATTTGTTTTCACAGCGGACATTCTTCTGAGTTTTTCGGAACATCCTCCCCTCAAACTGCCAACCGAAGGATTTGTACTGGACTTCGAAAATGGACCGTCCGATCAGTCTTTCTACAATTATTTAGACGCGATTAAACAGGCGATGAATCCAGGTAAAGAAACGAAAAACAAGATGCTGTGTGTAGCAGCTCAATATTATACGTAACAAAGTGAAGAACCAGGAATAAACACTAATTGGTTTTGCGAATTCTGATAGTGTAAAGTAAAGACAATTATACAAAGTTACTCTTCAGGCTCTGTCATTTCATTGGTCATCCTATAGAATTTCCTAAAGAATACAAAACTCTGTTCCGTTCAACAACGACTTTATCAAAGCTACACTGGTCTTTTATGTGAGTGTAATTAAATCGGAACATTTTTTAGGTCATGGTAGCGCAGAAGTAAAGATTCCAAGAGTCAATGGAATAAACAGGTTAGTACGAGAGAAACTCTCTGTTTTGTAAATGGTTGGAGTTGGTGGGCGTAGTTTAAAATCGTTTGTAACTATAGCCCTTCGTCGGAGGAGGAGCAAATCAGGTTGTGTGTATACATGGTGGTGCAGAGAATCGTCTTCGAGTGCTGGAAACCTGCGTGTCGAGAGAAAATTCCGAGAAATAGTCGAATGAGGAACGTTACGAAGTTCGTTGGTTATCTTGATGAGGAGAAAGATCGCAGACAGTTGTCGGTGATGTAGATTGGTTGGGAGAATTTCTTGTCTAGTGGCCCTCGTGTAATATAAGGCGCCTTCCGTATTAAACCAGACGACATCGCCAAGGAAAACGCATCTCAGAAAGCTTCACGTTATGTTAAACTACGTCGCGATGCCCCAAGTTTTTTGTTTGTACCCTTGCTGACTTGTTTGAGAACTCATCGTTTGTATTGGTGAACGAAAGTTTCATTTGGCGAAATACTGCCCTCTACTTCAATTAATCACTGGAAATTGTTCCAATCTTTGCAGGGTTCAGCAACCGGAACCGGAAGTAAGACACTCGGAAGTGATTCGTGCCTCCTCGCTTGCTCAGAGTCCAGATTACGTGCCCGATTTGGTAGTCTCCCCAGCCTCCCCTCGGTGCGAAACACCTACAGAGGAATACACATTCGAGACTGTGATGGTCAGTTCACCTCCACCGAGAAAAGGTGCAGTGTCAGTCACGTAATGTTGTTGCGTTTGACGTAGAAAGAACGCACTCCTAATTGCGTTTGGAGGCAAGATTGTATGGGACAATCAATCAACGAATCAGTAATGAATGGATCTTGAGACGCGTATCTGGCATCCCCCGCAGGTTTTGCACGGGCGGATGACATCATCACCAACATGGCAAAGGAGAGAGAGCCTGGGATTAAGATCATCGAACGCACTCCTTGATTATTACTAGTATTTATTATAATGATGGTTCTTATGGACCGCAGTAAAAGAGTTTCGTGGTGCTTTACAGATACTTGTAAGAACGGGTTGGGAGTCACAGTACAAAGCGGTTTTCAATCGTGTGTCGACAGCAATTTCATGTTTTCTTTGGTTTTGCTTTACTACGCCCTGTGATTGGTTAGCATTTTCTCAGCCAATCAGGAGCAAAACCAAACCAATCGTGCCTCGCACACACTCGCTTTCCCGCGCTTGGCGCCGGTTGCGTGTATTCCCTTCGAATTCATTGGTTGATTGCACTGTTAGAGCGGTTTTCAATTCAGTGTCGAAAGTAATTTCGCTTTTCCTTTGGTTTTACTTTTCTATGCTCTGTGATTGGTTACCAAAATACGCGCCAGTTTTTCAACCAAGGAGAAGCAAAACTAAAACCAATCGTGCCTAGCTCGCATGTATTTTCCCGCGCTTGGCGCCGGTTGCATTTATTTGCTTCGAATTCTGATTAGTTCATTGTGCTGTTTACATCTGTTGCGATTGGCCAGAGTAATTACTTTGGTTTTGGTTTTACGACACTGAATTGAAAACCGCTCTAATATCTGTTGTAATCGGCTTGGGCTAGACCAAGTACTCTGGTTTTGGTTTCACGATACACACCCAATCTATAAACGGATATACACTATTTCATCGAAGATGGACAGTGGTGGTATTTGTTCGGTCATCTGCTGTATAGTAAAGCAGCACTCGAGCGACATTAAACTCACACTGCCGCTGCTTACTTTCCACGGTCCGCCATCGCGCCAGTTGTTGTAATGTAAGTCCCCAAAGTATCCATATCCGTCCAAAGTACATTTACGTTTTCTAATGTACTTCTGGTGTCGGTTTGATTTTAGAAAACGAGATCGCTTTACCTAAAGGCACAAGAGCAGCCAACCCAGTAGAAAGAAGAGAAACGCCCCCGAAAAAAACAGAAGTTAAAGCAAAAATGTCAGACCCGACAGCCAACTCAGAAATCCTCCATGCTGGTAAGCGCCCGCTGTCCAGACTTGTCAGTGGCCCAACGGGTGCAGGCACCGGTGCCCGCGCTGCAAGAGCCAGCTCCCCGGTTGGACCTTTGCAGAGTCGTGATTCCACGGGGTCTGGAGACGCGTCTGTGGTTCCTGTCAGAGGACAGAGGCAAAAAGAACCTCGGAGTGCAGGTTGGTAGATGACGTTCTTTGTTTGGGTTTTGTAGTAGACTCGGTTGTTACACGGGGATCATCGTAGACCGCAACCGATAATCTGTTCCGGAAGACGTATTCAAAGTTTCTTACCTGTTATCTCTCCTTTGCCTTATGTTGTGCCTTACTAGCGTTAATTTCCAGTACGTCTGTCACTGGTTTGACTTTGCATATGCGTTTGTTTCTAAATCAGACCTGTGCTTTTACCTCTTCTTCCCCATTCACGTGGCAATCCTTAAAGCCTCCTATTAGAGACAAAAGAAATGAAAAGAGAAGAAAACATAATTTCGTGCAACTGGTATCATGCCGTGAGGAACAAAACTTTGCGGCCAGTGCTAGACGCGGAAAACATGTGACCTTTACTAACTGATTAAACGGATGACCGGTTCTGAACGCAGAAAAACATGCAACGCAAGCTCAAAGCTTAGATGACCTGTTTTGTGTTTCTGTTCCTCAGAGTCACCAATTAACGGGGAAAGGGATGAAAACCAAAATGTGGCGAGAGCAGGCTCGCCGTATACAACCGACAACTCCAAGTGGATTGATGTGACGCCCGCTGTGACACGTGACGCCGTCAACAACGTAGACGGCTTGTCCGTACTTCCGGTAGACGATCAGGAAACGAACGAAGAACTGGCCTTACAGATAGCCGTGGATCCAACAGTTGAAACAACGAAGGAATTCGACGAAAAGAGGGCATTACAAAAAGCCAAACTTTTGAGTCGGTTAAGAAACGAATCAGATGTTGACCTTGGGGACGTTTTAACGCCCGCGAACACGAATGGTTTTCCGGCCACACTAGAGGGCATGCGCCATAACGATGACCGACAAGATGACGTGTTCATTGTAGAGTTGGAAAAAGGGGGTGACGGGATAGGCCTTGGATTGATTGACGGCCTGGTAAGAGTTTTATTTCGCTATCAGATATATGTGGAACGGGAGAGAGAGAGGGAGAGTTTGAATTTCCGTCGTTTGAAGTGAAAATTTGACAAATTCTAATTTCCTGAGATCGGGGATATAAGAGTAATCGTGAGGTAGAACTCTCGGAGACCACAAAATTCGTAGCGAGAAATCAAAGGCTGTTTTGCAGGACATTGAGTGACCCCTTAATTGAATTGATCCAGTGCAAACTGAGTGAAAATATTAATATAGGCATTGGAGGCAAAACGTTCCGGATATTCTGTCTCTGAATGACAATGAACCAGCCTCGTTCCCAGTGGTCCTTGGCGCGCTGTCGAATGGACTTTGCCTTTTGAAGTAATCGTAAAGACGCGCTAGCGCTATCGAGTTCGGTCCGAAGCCTCTAAAATATACCCCGGCTCGCTCGATAAGCGGCGCTATGAGGCCTGGTAACAATGCTGACCTTGAACCCCAATCGCCCCCCCCCCCCCTCCCTTCCCAAGTCACTTAGTTTTACTCCCCGTGGGGGAATTCATCTTTTGAATACATCTGGGAGCGAATTGCTCTGACGAAGGCACGTCAACACTCAAACGTCAGCACTCAAAATCTCTTTACGGTGGCCAAATTACTTATCAATCATTCGTTTCCACTTCCCAGCCGACGCAGCACCACAGTTTATTTAGAAACTAATCCGTTTAAGGCAATGAAGGATGTTTAATCCTTCATTGGAGGCAGCGTGGTCGAGTGGTTAGGGCGCTGGACTTGAAATCCGGAGGTCCCGGGTTCAAGTCCCGCTCTGACCGCTAGCTGGAGTTGTTTCTCGGTAGCCCCAAGTTCAACTCCTCGGCCGCGCATGTAAATAGCCAGCTGGTCTGCCTCCTGCCAGTTGGGATTTTCAACCATGTTATTTTCAACTTAAATTATTTCTTTGTGACGTTTAATGCTCGGCCCCACTAGCACTTGTGCTATAAACACTGCCGAGGGTAAACAAAGGTTATTATTATTATTATTATTATTATTATTATTATTATTATTATTATTATTATTATTATTATTATTATTATTATTATTATTATTATTATTATTATTATTATTATTATTATAATCCGAAAGTAACGGGGGTAACTTTAGAGGATAAACTGCTTTGTTTTTTGGTAGGGTGTTCAATGGTAGTTTGTGCACTTGGTCATAAAGTCACTGATGCAGTTTTCTTTTAGATTTTTAGCCTTTGACAGAAAACTAAACTCATTAGGTGCGTGTATGAAACACTTTAGTTATTTAACTGTCAATTTTGATTTCTAGTACACCCCATTACGGTCACCAGGGATTTACGTACGCACGCTTGTGGCAGGAGGACCTGCTATGAAGGTCAGTAATCACCTGATACTATCAACATACACAATATCAATGCTGGTCTCATACATTTCTTAGTAAATGAATGTTGTGAGAATGTCTTTGTGTATCAGGGCAGTCTTGACTCTTCTTTTGGTGATCATTTCCTTAAACATCATAAACTGTACTTATGTTGTTGGGGTTTTTTTTTTTTTTTGTAACTGTAAGGAGAAAATAGCTGTCGGTGATGGAAGAGTCAATGCTGTTTCCTTTGTTTCAATTTTAGGATGGCCGTCTCCGTCTTGGTGATCGTATCCTCGCGGTGAATGGAACAAGTCTTGTTGGAGCTGATTATCAAAGGTAACATCCGTAGGGCTATTGTTACCACCTTGTGCAGCTTAATAAATAGTACTGCTCAGGATCCTTCATCGGTGAATGGTCACACTTTGGGTTACATTCATAGACTCAACATCTTGGCTCACCTTGTTCAACATAAAAATAAACAACACCACGTACAGGAAGTACTGCTCAGCAGCTTTCATTTGAATGGTCACACTTTAGGATTTCATCCACAGACTCAAATGTTAGAAGCGCTCTATACAGGATAATAAACAGCGCCAATACCACACTACAAAGAAAGTAAAACAGCGTGAATCTAAAGTTCACATACATTTTTACCCTTTTCCAGTGCTATGCAACAAATTCGGCAGTCAGGAAATCATTTGTCCTTCTTGGTGGCAAAGTCAGATATCCACGTGGCAATGAAGATCACTGCTTCCAGCTGCTAATACTTTCGTATCCAAGGAGCCTGATGGCCCACAGTCACGTGAATATGAAGACGAGCTTCTACCAGTCTACTTGCGGCTTTTACTGTTCGCGAAAGTTCCATAACAATTAAACAAATTGGTGCGTTGCAGTTGACGATTGATTGAGACAAGTTTCGTCAATTCTGCGAGATTATATATTTCTAATGGAATTTTTATTCCATGCTGGATTTTAGCGTTTCGAAGCCAAATTTTTCTTGACCTTTTTTTATAGATCTATAATATATAGAATACAGTATTTTAGGTTGACGAGTGTCTCCACAGCTATGCACATTTGTACCGTTTTGTATTAAGAGTGTACATTTTAAAACTGCATTTTTAACACATTTTAATAGCGATTTGACTTCGTAGTTGTTCCTAAACGTTAACTATTTCATATAAAATCCGTACGATCCGCGGTTGTCTATATTTCTTACCTCGAGTTAAAGACGCAAAGTATATTGTGTATTTTAATTTATTCAGCGCTTTACGAGGTGGACTTGATTTCACGTTTACAGAAAGAAAGAAATAAAATGTTTCCAGAGATGTTTTACTTTCTCTATGGATTTGATTGTAGTTATTTTTCATGCTCTCCAGCCTGTTGAGGACTGCTTTCGTGTTTACTTGTATTTACTGGTTTTGCCTGTCCGAACCTGTTGTGCGCGACGGAAACTCTCTTGAATAGCCTTCGTTTCCAGGCCACGTCGTGCTTATCGAGCGAGCCGAGCTTTATCGCATTCGGTACGTTCCAAATGCGGAAAGAATTTCCATTGAAATGCATCTAAAGAGTTCCCCATTTGCGGGGATATGCAAGGAAGAATCTGTTTTGTTTTGTTTTTTTGTTTGTCTGTTTTTCCAAAAATATTTCAACCTCTTTCCCAGGTTGCTTTCTCATCCTCGAAAGCATTTTGCTTCTTTAACAAATTTTGCGCGCGTAAACTGAACAAGCACACCCTCGTTTTCGGGAGCGGTGAAAATAAACGGAAACAGTACTGAGGAGTGAGACGGATGGAATCGAAAGGATTAGAAGGCTTTCTTTTTCGATTCCACCTCTGCTTGCATGGATTACAACATGAAAATAATCGGGAGCACGTGATTTGGACCAGTCAATCAGAAATCGAAAGCTAAAAGCCTATTTTACAGTTTTGCTTAGTGACCTGGCCTATGAGTTGAAGCGAGGCTGGAATTGACTTTTGTTTTGATACAAGCCTCAGCGTTTTTTAACTAAAAAGCAATAAGAACGGCGTGATTCAGTCAGTCGTGAAAAACAGTGAGGTCAGTCAACTCCAGCCTCGCTTTCAGTCAAAGACCAGGTCACTAAGCGGTTGGCGCACAACTGTAAACTTTTCTATTTCCAGTTTCTCAAGAAGTGATTTTACACAACCAACTAAAGATTTCAAACTTGATTTGGCAAATACGGGTCGTCGTGACAACGTCGTAACAACAATTGACAAATTGTTGTCAAAAAAATAAAAGTAGTCTGAAATATCAAGTTTCTTAACAACTATTCGTGGGTTGGCAAACTTGCATCAGATCATTGACGCCAAAGGGAAAGATGTGAGAAGGATTGCCGCCAAGCTCGGATTTAAAAAATCGCTGGAAGGTTTGTCGTTTGAAACACCTGCTTGCCAAGATTTCCGAGCTTGCTTACGCGAATTTATCAACATACAAGATGCGCTCACATTCCAGCTACAACCGCTGAATTCTTCTGTATTTCGCCTTCCGAAAGGCGATCAAATATACCACAATGAATGTCAATCCCTGGCGACTGGTACCTTTACCCATAATTCTTAGCGCACAAAAACCCTAAAAATGCTCATAGAAACGCACAGAAAAGCTGTTAACACTTCAAACCTAATATACCTAATATGTTGTCAGTACAGGGATGAATTTCTCATAACTATGGCTTTCTATGTGCCTATTGGCTGTGTTAGGTTCGCAAGGTATTGTGGCAAACTGTACAGCCACCATCGTTTTTCCGTACGAAGGATTGATAGGAGAATAAATACGAATGAATCTCCAGTAAATCAAATATTTATTTTTTACAAAACCTCTTTATAAAAAAACTGAAACACATCTCAATGACAACCGTTTTATTACAATAACAAAAGGAAGAAAGCAGATCAGCCTCCAGAATCATAGATCAAAAACAAGTGGTTTTTTTTTTTGCGGCCATACTACCCCAGTTCCCTTTAGATTCCAGCCTCGTTCCCAAGGCTTTTGCCCTTGAAAATTAGGAAAAAGCCCTGGGAACAAGGTTGAATCCAAGTCGTCACGCTTGCGTGACTATCCTCATTAGACCTCACTAAAATTCCCGGCAAAGACACTGTTGATCCAGTAAGGTGGGGAGGGGAGAAAATATAGGGTGGACATTTGGCCTCCAAGGTAGTTGGTTGGGTAGTTTTATTCCCGTTGGCCTCAAATTGGGTAACAAATTTGGGTACATTGGCCTGCAAACAGAAATATATTTATTAGGGTTTAAGTTTTTTCGATTTCTTCTCCCCCCCACCCGCCAACCTTAACGAAAATCCTATTATATAAATCCCTACCCCCACTCCCCATTCCCCCGAATAGTCGACCCCACGGAAAACGAAAACAGTCACATTTCGCAGGCTACAATCAGCGCAGTTGCGGAATTTAATTCGGTTTGAACATGCCTTCCTCGAGCAAACACACGGGACAGCAAGAGATCAGACTCTAAGGTGATAATTTCCTTTGACTGTCGATAAAATGCTGATTTTTGCTGGAAGCTAGTCTGCTCGAGTATTCGAACGCAGTCGAGCCTTGCGTTTCCCCATCGCTCATGGTTTGACGTAGTTGTGGAGGGAGAAAAACCTTCGCCAATAGAACTCAAATTTCCGTTTTAATACTACTACCTTGTTGCCTTGTTTCACTTTTCGGTGATACGTCCTCAATATTTTCTTCTTGTAAATCGTTCCAATTACCCCGAGTAAACTACCTTGTAACATTTGGGAAGTTAAATTGAAATGTTACCACCTCAGTGAAGAACGAAAAACATTTCCTATCACTGGATACAATAAGGCGTAATCAAAACTGAACACAACGACAACTTGGAACAAAGGAGCAACCAAAAAAAAAAAAAAATGTGGGACTAGCGTACAGCATGAAACTTTTGCAGTTTTATTGCGATTTGTGCTTTTTAAGATACGATTCTTTAAAAGTAGGTCATCCAAAAATATATTTTTTTATATCCACGGTTGACATTACCAATACTTATTTTCGCCAATTTCGGACGCTAAAGCTAAGCAATCTTCAACAAAGTCACTTGAAACCAGGTTACAATAAAAATAACTAAATTGTTTAAGTTTTCACAATCCCTCTCTCTAAATCGCACGAGTTTTATCCTGCAAATACCCAAATCGCCATTTCGCACAAAAAAGAAACTGCCACAAAAATTTCATGCTAAACAGTAGCAAAGACAAAGCCAGCAGCAGGCCTATTTAAATACCTACAGATTGAAGACTCGACCAAAGCAAAGTAAAACGCAATTAAAACTTGCCAAAAAATCTGCACGAGCTAACACTCAGAAAAGCAGCTCATTTGTTTCCTTATAGACTAAACCAACACCGCCGCATTACTGACCAATCACAGCTAACGAAATAACGCAACGAGCCAATCAGAATTGAAACGAAAAATGCAACCGGTGCAAAGCGCGGGAAATGGTTGTGTTCTTGGCCCTGATTGGCCAGGAAGACAGAAAGCTTTTGCTGATTGGTTAAGGCAACTTTCACTATCAATTTCCTTTGGTTCAGCAAAAGAAAAAGTAACCGAATTTAAGCAAGCAAGCCGACAATAAGAATGTTCTACGAGCAGACTCCAGTTCTTTCTGTACAACAGAGGTCAATAACCATTGGTGGGGTAATTCAAGAGTAGGAATTACCAGAAAAAACACAACAGGTCGAATTTTTACGGCACAGCAGGTTGCAGTCATCAGGACTGAAAGAAAGGGAAAAGAAAAGAAATCAGTCTAATCCTTCACTAAGTGCGTCTTGAAAGGCAACTTTTTATATACCTTGTGTGTCGAACAGAATATCGTAAAATTTTCCTCGATGAAGGAGCAACCTGAAAAAAAAAAGTTTAGGTTAAAATCGATTTTTGGTAATTTGAAGGGTTAATTTCACCTGTTAGTTAAACAAATGATTATAACTCACGTCATTAGGTGCCCGTCAACGACATCTAACCGCGATTTTACTCAAGTTGCGCTGAGCTGAAAACTCAAATTTAAAAAAGCATTTGAATGTAGCCTCATACGCGTCTCCACCGAAACAAATCCTGTCAATGAGCGGAGCAACTTACATAACCGTAACCTGAGTATCAGGCCTTCCTAAGGAGAGGGGTGAGTGGGGAGGGAGGGGAGGGGGGGAGGAGGAGAAGAGCTTTTCCACTTCCTCTTTTTCCCCTCCCTCCCAACTCCTCCCCGAAAAGCCTGATACTCAGGCTAGCATAACCGTGCTGACGGGACCAAACGGGTTTTAAAAAAAATGCGTGCGAATTTGAGTTTGATCGAAGGAAAGGTAAGTGCTTGCAAGCAAAAAGACGTTCGTTGGTTCGTCATGACACGTCACGCACTCCTCCACGTGACGTGACGAACCAAAGAACAAATACGTAAGAGGCTAATAGTCACACAATCACAGTTACAGTCACAAGTCGAAATACTTGCAACTGCTTGACCAGAAATGATTCTGATCGTTCTGGTAGTATTTTACGCATACATGTGGTGACTGTAACGATAGCCGATCTTGTTTCAATCGATAGGGAGTTTACGCAACAGGACGGCTGATGTAGTGGGACGGCAAATTGTCCTTGTGTGACCAACGTGACGTCCAAGTATTTACGACTCTAGATTGTAACATTCCTACCGTTCGTGGTCTACACGTTGTAACAGATGTGAGAACAACAGTTTCAGTCGAAAATCGCCCAAAAATGTGAAGGTACTAAGATGTCATGTTGGTCACACAACGATAATTCACCGTCCCCTTCCGCCAGCCGTCATGTTGCGTAAGCTCACTATTGGCCTTTCAGGCCCTGGTTCTCCAACGAGCGAATAACGTTATCCAGCGGATTAAGTGTAGTACTCCAAGTAATTACATTTTATCCACTGGATAAAGTTACCCACTCTTTGAACAACTGGGGCCAGATGATAACCAATATGTGACTTTCGTGGACTCAACCGGCTTTTCGCAGAGATTTCAAGTTGAAAGCCTGTTTTGGCGTCAGTTGGTTCGACTAGCGCGCGATTTTAGGACAAAACGCCCGGACCGAATGTGAATATGGAGAGTGGAGTAATCTTGTGGGGACTGGGGCGAAATGCTACGAACGTGCAAGTCCACGCTTTTGACGCATCGCGAGTATCACTTCTTTGACTAAATTGCACCTCTCTTCGCCGGTTTAAGAGAAAAACGCGACAAATTGTAGTCCGTTCCTCCCTCTTTCTTCTGATTCAATAATTGTAAGGTCAATCGACATAAATCATTAGAACAGTGTAGACAGGTACCTGAATCTCTCGCACAGGCGAAGTGAAACATTTTGATACATCCTCGCTTGAAGCAGGCCAGGGTAGCGCCAACCTCCGAACACTTGGTACATTTCTAGCGGACAGAAAATAACAACGAAGACGGAATATACATCAGATTTCATTACAACTTTGTCATAAGCTGTTAACATAGTATCTAAATCTACTGTCGACGGAAAAGTTAACCCTACGAAGGCAATTTAGAAATGAATACTTGAAGAAAACAGCACACACAGTTCCACAGGCAAACGCTGTTGCCGACATTCAACTACAGTGTAATATTGTACTGAATAATGAGATAGGCCATTAAATGGAAGCCCTTTAGATCCTAGAACGAGTACGAGTACGACTACGAGTTTTTCCAATAGACAAAGAGTGCGCACGCGTGAACCAGTGTCATTTTGGCGGGAAAACGAGAAAGCCGTCGTCATTTTACGAGTTTTTGTGAGAAGGGCGTAGTGGCGAAAACAAGTCCTCGAAACGAAGGTGATCTCGTGTTTTTGGAATCACAAAATGGCTTAGCTATCATCATTCAAAACAACTGCGTCAAATTCGTCACTTACAAAGGGTAAGATCTTCGTATTCGTAGTCGTCCTTGCACTAGAATCTAAAGATCTCTAATATGTTGAACCGTACGTTGTTGAACGGAATAGAGAAAGCTTCCATCTCGTTTGATCAAAGCCAAAGAACATCACTGAAGCGATTATTTTTAATTTTTATCAAGTCGCCAGTTTTCAGTCGACAGATCATAAAAATTAATTGCGTTCGACGTAGAAAGAACGCACTTCTAATACAGATTGGAGTCGAGATTGTATGGGACAATGTTGATTCAGTGAATGAATGGATCTTGGGAAGCGTATCTGGCAGCCCCCGCAGATTTTACAGGGCGGATCACATCATCACCAACTTGGCAAAGGAAATAGAGCCTGGTGAAATGGAACGCACTCCCTAGTCTTAGATTATTACTGGTTTAACATTTGTTGAGCCAAAACGTTGATCAAAGTTGAGCCGTGTATTATTCGCTTTATAGATAAAGCCAACGAATCTATGAACAAGCGATGGATCAGAGGAGTAACTATACAGGGTAAGGTACAGTGCTAAAGTGAACCCATGAATTTCCAACTGAGCGTTAGCCCTAGTAAGAAAATGGGAGATCGCACGAGGCCATGTTAAAATCTTTGACCTCAGCGGGAATCGAACCCACGACCCGCGGATTTGATCAACCGTTGCTCCGACTGAGCTACGAAGCCAGGCAAGAGAAACTCGTGGGTGATTACGGTGGTAACTACAGCAATGAGAATTTGAAGGGTACAAATGAATCAGTGTTGTGACACAAATGATGGACCTCATTAGTGCTAGTGGCACAACATTCATTGTATCTCTGAACAAGACTTGGCGATTAAGAGAGAATACAATACTCACATGTTGTGCCGCACTTTCTACAGCTTGTTCCAATCCATGAATAGTTCTGCCAAGCATGAACACACCAGGTGACCACACTCCACAATCCCGATGAATCCACAAGTCCACATCATAGGTTTCCTCATCTTCCCTCACATCTGAACTAGAACTGGACTTCCGGTCGGCTGGCGCTTCCGAACTTGAACCCGACTTCCGGCCAGGTGACGACAATTTCTGCGATAGTTTTCCGTCTTTAGTAGGAGGATTGTCCGTTTTCTCCTTCGCGAATTTTGTCTTATAAGGTCCGTAAAGATCGCCTAGCAAGCTGTTCCCACTTCGCTTCCCGCAAAGAGAGCAAACCCACGAGTCGCCATCGACGCCTCCCCGAGGCCTTGTAGAGATTTGCTTTACAGGGGAACCTGACGTCGAAACTTTGCGTCTCTTCGGAGATTTACTCGCATTAACCGTGGGCACGTCCAAACCCAACGGGCGTTTAGCAGAGGTCGAAGGTTCAATAGACGACGAGGACATCTCGTTCACAACGCTAGCAGTTTTGGAGAATTTGCGTTTAGCCGCAGGACTCTCCGTCTTCGCTCCAACTTCCAAGCCATCCTGCGTTCGCTTCGCTTTATGAACGAACGACTTTCGCTTTTGTTTATCCTTGCTACCTGAAGGACGTCCCCGTCTGGGAGAATTATCCGTGGAAGTCGCAGCTTCCTCAGTCGTTACTTTCTTGTTCGGAGAGGGCATTTTCTTTTGTTTATCAGGAGAATTCCTCAAGTCTTTTCCCGTAGATGGTTCAGTTTGATTACCGGCTTTCTCCTTTTCAAGTGCACCGCTTTTCTCAGACTGTGACGGCGGCATTTTTGATCCTGAAGAAACTGGCGACTTGTGACTAGATTTTGCATCGCCCTTGGTGTTAGGCGATCTGTCCGATTTACTTACACTTCCCGTACTTTTCTTAGCACCAACAAACACCCTAATCTCCTCTGCAGACTTTTCCTTCGTTGTGTTTTTTGATGTTTTACTTTCACTCTTTTCTTTACCGTCAGAGCCTTTTGCTGCAGTGATTACTCCAACTTGATCCGCCGCCGTCTTCATTGGATTCACAATAATAACCTTGAGAAAACAAAATCAACAATTTCCCTTTCATTCTGAAGTTCAAAACTGAAAACAAAAAAAAAACGATCCTAATTTTGTTTTCTAACAAAACTGAAAAACAAACGGCATCAGAGGAAACTGAAGCTTAACGGCTTTCATCTGACACTTTAGGATTTCAGACTCAGAAATTAGAACCATCTTGTACTGTCTAACAGCTATCCGAAGCAAGTTTGGGTATATCAGTTTATTTTATCATGCGTTAGAGAGCCAAATTATTTTGGAGATCATAACTTTCTCGGCGAGGTTGTTGACTTCTAGGGTCTTGCTTCTTTCGATATTTACGGGATATTTATTAGCTAGCAAACATCAACTTTTATCCTTACTTTCGATGGATCACCGCGCCCAAGAAACCATTAACACTGTTTGTAATTGTATCTTAAAATATCACAATGAATAATACTAAATAATGCATGAGTGAGATCAAATAATTTATATTGCTCTGAGAATATGAAGTGAAAAAAACAACTGAATGCTTAATAACAGGTTGCAGTGGAAGTCACGTGTCACATAGGACACGCGTTTCATTGACTGATTTTCACAATGGTAGGCAGCACCGCCTAGCAGGCTAGTGTTTGCCTGATCCTCCCCTCAACTAATCTGGCATGGTTAAACTTACCAGGGAAAATACTCCCTAGCTGGCAAGGCTCCAGGGATCTCACAAACTCTAGCTATTTCTCATGACAAGGACATTCCTTCAATACTGATATTGTAAAGAACGTCTGAGAAAAAAGGTTTCCAGCTATGAATTTTTTTCAGACCAAATTCGCCTTTGCCTAAATTGTGTTCACCACTGCAAGGGTCATTTCAATAATCACCTTAGAGTTCTGTTTGGATGAGGCATCACCGTTGGTGTTGACCGACTGCACAGGTACCAGAATGTTGCCTTGGATTAGATACATCTGCCCAGTCGTCGTCTTTGCCACCATCACCTGTTGATTATTATGGGATGACTTGCCCTTTGCAATGATCGTGGCTTTAATAGAAGTTGCCTGCTTATGGGCGCTGCATGGTGTGACTGTGGTCTGTGCTACTGTTTGCATTCCCTGTGTTCTGCTCTCAACTGGTGGAGCAACCTGAACCTCACCCTGATGGTCATCGTCATCCGAAGACAAACGTTCTTCACATCTCAAGGACACCACAGCTGGTTTCTTCTGGACTGGTTCTGTTTGTGTTGACTCACTATCAGTTGTTTTTGACTGCGTTTTCTCTTCGGTAACACTAGAAGCCGCTTTCTTACTTTCAACATTCGACTGAGAGCTGTTGGTTTCAAGTTTGCTGGACAATGGTTTGGCTTTGCTGTCCGATTCTTTATGCTCTTTTAATTGTCCATCAGCCTCCTTAGCTTCAACTTTCACTGTATCTGCTTTATAACCCTCACTCGTATTACCAGCAGTGTCAACAGTTTTCTCAGCTATTCCAGGATTGGTTTTAAATCCTGCATAGTCGGATTTCCCACCCTTACCAGACTGTCCACCTACAACACCAGCTTTAACACACTCATCATCGATCAGTCGACTGGGTTTTCCATTTGTAGAGACGGTGTTCTCAGATGGAATGTTCGTTTTATTGCCAGTTTCGCCTGTTTCTGATACTGGTTTCTTTGTTTTGTCTTCCGCCTTGGCAGACTCACCAGACAACTGTTCAGTGCTGCCAGCAGCCTTACAACTTCCATCATCAACTACCTCGCTCTTCATAGAACTGGCAGTGTTGTTTTCGTTCGCACTACTTGTCTGATCTGTTTTATTGGTTGGTTCATCTCCTTTACCATTCACGTTTTCACAGCTAGCGAGTTCTGTATCTAAACTCACTTTTACATCAGCTGCCTCATTGACATTTCCAGGTATATCATCTTTTGAACCACGTCCCGAGCTTTCAACACAAACATTTTTACTTTCTTGGGATTCACTTTTGCTGGCTGAGTGTTTAGCATCACTTGAAACATCTCCGCCCTCTTCGCATTCCTCTTCAGTTGTAACCGCCATCTGCTCTTCTTTTGAGGGTGTTTCTTCCTGGCCTGGAGTTGCATTATGCGGCTGTACTGTTTCAGTGGCCGTTTGGCTCTGATCCGCTGACATCACACTACAAGGTCTACTCCCTTTGTTGTCTGAGGAACCGTGCTCCTTTTCCCCTTCTTGATTCTTGGGAGAATGACTTGGAATCGCACTGTGTGCTGTTCCGATCGATTTCCTGGGGTCCTCTTGTTTCCTTTCCACATTGTTGAGTGTTTTAACGGATTCCTCCACTTTCCCACTCACTTCCTCTACTCTAGGCACAATAGCATCACCTCCATCTTTCTTGATGACTGGAGGAGATACTGAGGGACTTCCGACATCAGAGGCACTCCTTCTCTGCCGAGGCAAGCCTTTATGACCATCACTAACATTCTTTGGCAAAGCTTCCTTCCTTTTAGATGCAGTCGCCACTTGACTAGGATCAATGCCTGGTGGTGAAGAAGCCTTTTCTTTTTTGGTAGCAGCTTTGACAGGACCTCTCTCATCAAATCCATGCTGACTTGCCCTTCCGAGATCAGGACTTTTTGAATTTGGCAAAGGGGATGGGGGAGACCTCTTAAGAGGAGGTGAAGGCATCTTCATTGCGCTCTGTTGTCCAGGATAGGATGCTCTCCGCTGGGCTAACCCTGCAGACTTGGCACCAACCATTTGCTGCTGGGACTGGTATTGTGATTGGGGTGGCAACTTGCCACGCTGAAGAAACATACAAGAACTATGGTGCTGTTGTTGCTGCTGCTGCTGCTGCTGCTGGAACTGTCCCTGGGTTGAGCCAAATGGAGACCGTGGCTGTGGAAAAGATTCACGAGCCCTGCTGTACAATCCTGCATCTTGCTGTGGTACTGGTGATGTAGATGACCTCATGACAGGGGAATGTGGTGGCTGGTACGGGCTGGTGGGGGGCTGATATGGCATGTTGGGCATCTGCAGTGGTGTGTTCGATCTAGGTGTAAATGATCCTGAAGAACTAAATCCTTGCAACTGGTTTTGCACTGGTGAGGGTGACGGTCTCTTGGGGTAAGAACTGGATGGGTATGACTGAGCTTGCTGCGGGTAAGGCACTCTAGATGGCTGCAGGAATCCTCCACTTTGCGGCATCTGCTTGTGCACAGGAGAAACTGGTTGATTCATTCCATAACCATCAGAGTAGTATTGCTGCCTGTTGCTCATGGCAGACAGATTAGCAAGGCTTAAGGACGCTGGACCAGCCATACCCATGGTTTGATTAGGCCCTGCCTGAGCACCAAACTCACCCATAGTTTGATTAGCACCTACTCCTTGAGGGTACCCATGTTCCGGTGGAAAGCCACTCTGGTAAGGACCCATAGGTTGGGCATGAGTTTGGGATGATACAGGTCTGGGACCTTGGTATCCTCCATTGTACCCTTGGTAGTTTCCGTTTCCATAGGCCGACTGCTGCTGCTGCTGATACTGCTGCTGTTGAAGCACCATGTCCATGTCTTGTTGCATCATCTGGCCTGTATTCATGGAACGAAAGCTGGAACTCCGCTGTTGTTGCTGTTGCTGGGGACCCATTGTGGGCAACTGTTGCTGCATCCCTCCGTAGTGGCCTGAACCAAACACCATCCCTGCCTGAGCATAGTTCTGGAAAATAAAACACAAATTAGTGTTGAGTTCAATGCCACACCCCAAAACAACCAACAAGTTTCACCCTAAATGCCAGTGATGATGTATTTCTCAAACATTCCAGGAAAAAAGGCAAGATTTTCTGTAAGCAAATGGTCATCAAACACAGTCAAACTGATTAACGCCTATGGAAACACAACTAGATGATTGTAATCACAAACCAATATCACGCTTTGCAAATAGAACACGGAAAAATATAAGGGAATAACAGTTTACTTCTAACAATTGAGCAGAACAGATTCTCCAGATGATGTTTCTCTATGAAAATCAGTAAGATACTACTTCCGTAGACTGGTAAGATAAATTTATTTGACATCACTCTGAGAAAATGCTTGTCAAGAATAGTGTTAATATGGACAGACACAAACACTGTACATCTTTGAACCTTTTACAAGTGGACATTTTTAATGTAATCTGGTGGGTGTCCACTTATAGGAAGGTTGACAGCTGTACTATACTAGATATACTACCTGCACCTTACAGAAATGAAAGAATGCACAATGAACATTTTGTGATAGTTTGCAGTCCAAGGAGGCCATTAAGTTCTAAGAAGACAATGCCACTAATTGACATTCCAATCCTAGCAGTATACAAGATCTTTGTCACATGAACCTAGTTTAATTGCCTTAGCTCCCACAAGTTGTTCAAAGGGCGGATAACTTTATCCAGTGGATAAGTCGCTATCCAGCGGTGCAAATGTACTCCAAACAATGCTTCCGGCAAGGTTTCCACACAATCCCATACTTAAATTAGACATATACCTCTACTCTATACACAAATTAAAGCGCTATAGGGAAATCCACATTTATTTGCGGCATAGCGACCTATCCAGTGGATATAATTATCCACTCTTTGACCACTGGGGCCGGTAGCTCAGTGGTAGAGAATCTGAACTAGTAATTGGAAGGTCTTAGGTTTGACTACCAATAGGGGCACTCAGATTTCCTTTATCCGATTTCCGATTTCCTTTTTCTGTGTCACTAACTGAGTAATGCACCATTCTCATTCATTAACCAGGCTTAACATATACCATCACATTTATTCCAGAGAAGACTTTGCCACACATTAAAATTCCAATCCCAGCAGTGTGCAGGATGTTTGTCTCATGAACCTACTTTAATGGCCTTAGCTTCGACAAGTCTCCTGTAGCTCAGTGGTAGAGCATCTGAACTAGTAATCTGAAGGTCACAGATTACAATACAACAACTTTATTAAGGAGACCTGTTAGGTTATTTCATCCTTAGTTTACAATATTTCAAAAACCAAATTACAAACTTTATAATAGCATGAATTAATAATCATAATAAATTCATGCCACAAATTATGTAAACATGTGGCGCTTCCAGCTAATCCATCTTATAATGCAAAAAGCTCATTTTTAGCTTAATTATCTGAAATTCCTTTATTGTCTTAGAACTTTTTGTCTCGTTACTTAAGAAACTATAATACAATCTTGTAGCACGGTAAAAAAATTATCCTTAGCCTGTAGAGGGTCTCCTCTTGGGAGAACTCTGATTTTTTTTTTTTTTTTTTGAAGTATGTGTCACTGGCTGAATAATGCACCTCACCCTCCTCTTAAAATTGCTATATATAGAGATTTAAAAGCTGGCTTGACAAAGAAAGTAGCCAGTTGTAAACAAAAGAAGGCCTCCCATGCCTGTTGCCCTTTCACCACTTTTAAAATCTGAGTAGTTAGACAATCAACTGCATTGTTGTAGCTAGCTGTAATGGCCAGTTGCTGGCTTCTGATGATAGCTCAGAGACTTTGCCTTGATAAGTTCCTCAAATTTAATTGTTCAACTGTAAGGTAAAGTTACTGGTACACTACAAGCCTAAGTCGACCACCGGACAGAGCTTAACTTCTGAACATGAAACAACTAAGAGTACCCATCGGCTACTTCCACCTGGGTGGGGTGCTAGTCCACCACAGGGCTACCCGTAGTAGTATGTCGCTAGTACCCATTTATACACTTGGGTGAAGAGACCCAATGTGGAGCAATGTTTCTTGTCTAAGGCAACAATAAAGCAATGCAGATACAAACCTAGCCTTGAACCAACAACCCTCTGATTATCTGCTGTTGAAAATGCTGTTAACATTTGGTGCATTGGTAAATATTTTGGAAAGTAAAAGCACAATTTGTGTTCAGGGTAAAATGTTTAGATATTAGATAAAGTCTAAAAACTTGTTAACCAGGCTGCTTGAAGTCAATTCCACTGATATCATACCACTTTTGTAGAAACAGAATTCATCGCATACACGGATGACTGTTGTGGTTCCACATGGGTCAGAAATGCTGAGGCATGTAGATTTTAATGTTACATTATCAAGAAAAACAAATAACGTGTCTAGACATGTTTAGGGGATCCCCCAGCATTTTTCCTAGGAATCTAAAAAATGATTTAACTTATTTCCCCAGGTTTAGAGAGCAAGTTGAAGGTTAGATTTCTACAGATGACTTGGTTGTCTTTGGGGACAAACTGTTACAGCTCAGCTTAAGTGTTTGGTCATAAGACGAGTTTGGTTTACTTTAAATTTAATAAATGGATTGACGTTTTCACGGTTTCATTAATTTGGTAACCAAAAGAAAGTAAACATTTATCAGGAAGAAACTAAATTAAATATGTCTTGAGCAAGAAGACAGAAAAGTTTTTTAAAGGGAACCTCCACTCTGACAACAAATTGACGGTTAAGCATTGGAAATATTGTCTAAATTCTAAATTTTAGTCTAAATCATAGAAATGACATTCAAGCGTGTCAAAAATTAGATATGATTACCGACTACTTTTGCTTTTAAATTTCCTGGGCGCAGCCATTTTGAATTTTATGACGTGTCACAATTGCCGCTATTGTTATTCAGCAGAAGTTCTTTTGTGTGAAACAATTGAGCAACCGCATTATGTCATGAAATCCAACATGGCGGCGCCCAGCAAATTTAAGGTTACCTGGGACCTTCAGAGGTGTCTCGCATTTAAGCGATGTAGCGCGTCCAGTTTAAACTGTAGATACCTAAACCCCTATATCAAATTAAAGCTTATAGAGCTGACTATCAAACCATACCAAGAATTTTGAAATAAAATAAATTGTCGAATTTTTCACGACCTCTAATTGCGAGCGTCCGAATCACCTTTTTAAAGCTACAAGTCAAAGTGAATTTTGTTTTTTGCTACTTTAATTTGCTTTTCAGTTTCCTGACCCAAAGTGCTAAAAAACGTGTCTGCGTTTTGCCATATTCAATTGCAGTGAAAAGTTATGAGCATTTTCGAAATAGGATGAAAAAGATGTGGAGTAATCGTACAAAACTCATTCTCGGAGAAAAAATATTTCGAAAGAAAAAATTCGCAGACACATTTTTGTTGTTTATATGTTAAACTAGCTACTGTCCAAATTTGAAGGCAAACGAACAAATTCCTTTTGAGTTTTAGCTCTTTGAAGTGGCTCCTCCAAGTGAAAAAAATTCATTCGAGAAAACAGCACTAAAAATTCGGCAATTCATTTTATTTCAAAATTCTTGGTTTAGTTGGATAGCCAGCTCTAAAAGCTTTAATTTGATATAAGGGTTCAGGTATCTACAGTTTAAACCGGACACGCTACATTGCTTGGACGCGAGACACCTCTGAAGACACCTCTGAAGGTCCCGGGTAACCTTAAAAACAAAAATAGGCGATTATCAAAACATGTTTTGTCCGACACTGAAATAATTATTATTTCCATGTTTTCCAACGAAATTTCAAAGTAGATTGTATTTTATACAATTTAACGTTAATATGTTTTGAGAGTGGAGGTTTCCTTTAATATAATTATAACATCATCATGTCACACCACTCAATAAGTATTGCATCCAGTAGAACTTTTTGTAGACTTTATCACAACTGTGTTTCTTGTACCTGGATCTTGGTTTGTTTGAAAACTTTCATCAAGAAGCTCAATAGAAACAGTCAGAAAATTCTACATTTTATTAACTAAGCCACCTGGTGCTCACTTGGACAAGTTACTAAAACAAGGAACCAGCCAAAACGACCCAAAACCACCCACACTGATCATCAAAAAGACCCACAACAAGCCAAACAAGTCAACCACAGGAAACCCTCCTTAATATTTAAATATAACTTATTATCACAACTGGGTCACACAGTCGTTCCGGGTCATTCGAAATTATCTCTTCTGATTCAGACTCTAAACTAACCACTACAAAGGAAGAAAATAAATTTACAATTACCATATTTTGCATCAAGCTGTGTGGTGAAAATTGAAGTGAACCAACAGAATCTTGGAAGCTGTCTTAAAACTACGGCACATTCTGCATATCATTTTAAACTAGGCTTTGCCTAAACTGAAGCCTTTTTTAAAACTTTAACATAATTAAGGTGATTCCATTGAATTGCATTGCGCATCCTTGCTGCGCATAATTTTTCGTGTCATTTAGCGCGCGCACGCACAACATTGCGGGATTTCCTTCAGGTTAAGCTCAGCAGGAAAATAAATGGTCCTTTTCTTCCAAACGAGCACAATGACCCCCATTTTTTAATGCATCAATTTAAATGTCATACGGTTAACCACTATATATCGCGATTTAAAGAAAATTTTAATACTCTACTTTGAGATATTTTTATTTGAATGCTTTAAAAAGCACGTATTTAGGTAGTGCTGCTTACGTGCACACTCAGCAAAATCTTTAATTTCTTGATCATAATCTTAATTCCAGTTCAATGGAAATAGTTTGTTGTGTAAGATTAAAGTAAATTTTGTTGAACTGCTTCGATATTTTAATGCAAGAAATTAATTTTTCTAGAAATGATAGTTCCCTTTTCTGATTACTAGCGTTCCTAATATAAACCTCGTGGGTCATCTATTTACTATAATAGCCATCCAGGTTGCAAAAAAACGAGCACGGTCACCCCCATTTTTTAGTGCATTTTTGTAATGCTCATAACAAAGTCATGAACTGGACCAAGTCTTAGACAATTTTAAATACTCCTTCTTTTTCAGTGGAATCACCTTAACTGAAAAGATCACATTAAAAAAGCAAAGGGGGCTCATTTCAACCTCACCTTCACATGACATGACATGACATGACATGAGGTCACCATGATCTGAACGCATGCAGTGGTTTTTTCATCTGTTTTTGGTTGTCATTGCATAGGGGGAGGGGGTGGGAGAAAGAAGTAAAGTTCTGTGGTAGAATTAACAAGAGAGAAATAGTAAGCAAGTGGTTTTTGAGCTGTTCGTGTTTGGTTTTCTCAAGGAGTTTTGTGTAGGATTGTAAAACCGCGAAATGTTTTCAAAACCAGGGAGGGCAAAAATTCGGACAAATCCGAGCGAAATCGAGAACAGGGCTAAAATTCGACATAAGTCGGTTATGCTCTCAGCCCTTCAAAATGTATTCACGACTTTTTTCACCAATTATTCAAATTCTCTGGATTCATTCAGAAATTGTCTCAAAAGCCTGTACGTACCCGTGATGAATAACTGCATTGTTCTGTATAGGCCAGAAATACAGAGGCATGTACTTTTAAACATAGGTCATCAAGATTAATGTTTCTATGTGTGTCGGGGATACTCTAACCCGTAATCAGGCTCTAATTTCATTTTACTAACATTCCCGAGGGATAATAGAGTCCTCCTTTCTTCTCTTTATGGGCGACAGAAAACTGCAAAATGTTGGGTAACCTGGGACCATTGCCCTAAACTATTCAATTAGATCAGCTTCAAACAGCATCAGATGATTAGTTTTACTTTACAATATTATGGAACAGAGTTCGTACTCTTTTGAGCTTTTGAAATTCCATGACTTTCAATGACCTTTTCCATGACTTCTCTAAGTTTTCCATGACCTAAATTTGACCATTTTCTTGGAAATCATCTTTCATTTTGGATATGTTTTGACTATTTTCTTCGCAAAAAAAGAAACAATTTATTTTGTTCTTTTTAATGAACATCATTTTCCATGATTTTCCATGCCCCACACCTAAATTCCATGACTTTCCAGGCCTGGAAAATGAAATTCTAAAATTCCATGACTTTCCAGGTTTTCCATGACCGTACAAACCCTGTGGAATAACTGAAAGGCAATCCATCTGCATGCATTGTTCTCGCATGCTCAGGTAGACTTTAAATCAAATGGAATCAGCCACATTTAATTCTTGATTTGATCATCTTCATTTAACATTGAATTATCAATCAGAGCGACTGTTGACACAGGGATTTACCTTTGGAGCAATTTTGCAATACTGAGGCCACTGCAAAGGTGTTAGGTACACAGGATGGACCACTGTCCATGGTGGATGTAAATAACAATGAAGGAGAGATTTGCCTGTCACCGCACAGCTTGCACAATCTGTGAGAGCATTCAGTCTGACTCCAGATTACCGAAACTATAGAATCGCTAAAAGTAAGAGAACTCACTAGAACTGTAAAAATGAACAATTGTACCTTCAATTTCATAGCACAGAACTGGAAATCATTGAAGTTGGACATCTGTTATGATATAAAGTTTTATATCCCTACTGGTATGACTACGGTACGCATATATCATCATTATGATAATGCCGTGCAAGTAGTACAAGAACAAAACTTTTCCTGCTACGATTTGAGTATTGAGAATGATGTATTTATTCTGTAAATGACACAGGCAAAAATCTGAGTGCTCCTGCCAGGAAACAAACTTAAGACCTTCCAATTACTAGTTCAGATGCTCTACCACTGAGCTACAGGAGACTTGTGGGAGGTAAGGCCATTAAATTAGGTCCATGGGACAAACATCCTGCATACTGCTAGGATTGGAATGTCATGTGTGGCATATGTGCAATGGAAATAAATGTGATGGAATATTGTAAGCCTGGTGAATAAATGAGAATGATGTATTTTGGGATAATTTTCAGTATTTTCAGATTTGAGTAGGTGTTGTTCTTCGTATCGAACTGCCTTAGTTCAAAACAACCACAGTACAGTGATTTTACGATTGTCGATCTAACGATATTCCCGATTTACCAATCAACATTCTGCGTCCCGGCAAGAGTTACAATTGAAGGGGTGCCTGGAAAAAAGCCCTAAGTGACTTCTGATAAAATGCTAGAATCTCCTTCCAAATTTTCTTGTTTTCGGTTGTGAAATAAAAGGAGAATTTGACCTTACATCAAAAGTCACTTAGGGCCTTATTCCGTGCAACCCTTCAATTAATGGTATGGAGCAGAATCCCGATTTAACAATATTCGGTTCAACGATATTCCCGGTATTACAATGGAAATCATACTATGGGTTATTTATATTCTGTCTAAGCCGCTTTATCATCCTTGTCTTCCTTGTCTTTCAGTAGTTCTCTTAGCTTGCTCAACTTTGATGGCTTTTTGTTAGGAATTTGCCTAGAAATCGGATTTCTAGGCCAATTCCTAACCTTTAGTTTTGTATACGTTATACATAAAAATATGTACATACAACGTTGTCAGAGCTTACATGCACTGCGCATAGTGTGGAAGGACGTTATGTTGTGTTTCAGTTGTTGCATTTGTGATTCATTTGCCTGTTGCAATTACATAAAATACATATAATTCAGGTATCAAGTTGCGGAGACTTATTTAAAATTTTATTGATTGCACTTTGAAAAATTAATTGTTCACCACATCCCGATACAACGATACTTTTGGTTGCTTTCCACAAAATCGTTAAATCGGGAGTTCATTCACAAAGATATCCCGATTTAACGATATGACTTTGCTGCCCCCTTGCCATATGCTAAATCAAGGTTTCACTGTAAATGAATAATGTCCAAGCAAAGATGTGGCTGGTCACTGCAGTCAACAGTGACACAGTGGATGAAAAATAATGAAGCACACATTCAATAATAATATACTTAATTATCCTCTCCCTGAAAGGGGTTTTTCAGGGATACTGAAATAAACAGGAGGAAACAAATATTTCACATGCAACATAACATGGTTAAGAATCTCAGCTGGCAGGAGGCAGACCAGCTGGCTATTTAAAAGCTAGATCAAGCAGTTGAACTCAGAGCTATCAGATTACAAGTCCAACCCTGCCTCCTTTGTTAACATGATCTGCAGCCACACAGTGAACAAATACATATAATAAGAAAAAATATAATGGAACATTTCCGAGTTGCTTTGAACCTTATTATGAAAGCAGGGGAAAAATTGATAAGGAATTTTTTATTTTATTTTCATATGAGAACAACATGAAGAGCAAGGTGCTAAGTAGGACTCCTGATAAGAGCACTCGGATTTCCTTTAACCAGGTGTGCCTGTGCAACTCACTGAAAAACGATCCATGTACATCATTTTCAACATGAAGATTTGATCAAGCAAATAAAAAAATTCTGTCACATACACTTTAAAAGTGGCTACGTATTATAAAATCATACTCTACTTTGATCAACAAAATTTGCCAGTTTCCCAAGAAAATACATGCGTATTTCACATGTGTTAACAAGAAAATACATGTGTATTTCTTGTTAGAAGTTACACTCACTGTAAAATTAGTGTTAAAAATCATATTCTCTCATTTTCAAACAAGAGCATTAAAAGTGATTAGAATCTAATATCTTTTTACAACATCAAAACAATGCCAGGTACTGTACACACGCCAAGGAGAATTCCATTTTTGAGCCCGCAACTGAAGGAAGGAATACACGCCACAGAATGTAAACAGCGAAATGGGCGAGAAAGCATTTTAAGTTACGGAGTTTGCCGTCTATGTGTATAATTAATTGCTTTAAATCTAATATGAATAGTGTATGTCAAATGTGATATTCATTTGCACAGTACAGACATCCTCCTTTGTAAATGGTACCGCTATCTAGTCGCAACCTGTTGAATTTCGCTCGATGAATTGATGAATTGGTTTCGAAATTCGTGTCAAATTTCCGTGAAAACAGACGTAGTTTATTTCAAGACGATCGATTTCTCGCAGCGTTTTGAGAGCAAACTCTAGATAGAGCCTGCATTATTCAAGGAAGTAACAATTTTCCTCCCAACGCAAACACCCTAGGCATCAAAATACATCTGCTGCACGACGTGAAAGATCGTATTGTTTAATCCGCCGCACATGCGCCAAATAACTGGCATGGTGCGAAAATTACTGGTCGTAGTATGACACAATTTGATCGTTTCTTACCCCAGACTGTACCATGGCAGAATCCTCCATTGGGCCTTGGATGTTCTCGTCTGGCGGATCTGCCTGCATTAGCATTTTCATTAACTCCCCATCGCCCTCCATATCTGAAAGATTCCGGTGCCAAAAATGCAAATTAATGTCGCGAATTTAGCTCGCGTAGCCGCTTGCTAAACACGCACGCCAGCGCTATGCGCTATGAGCCGGCTTTTGTGAACATCTCTGAGTCTTTGCGACCTCAGGATCGTATGAAACTTGGAGCACTATGCGCAGATATAGATTTTGGTGCAGCAGAGCGTGTGGTCATAAGAGGTCAAGTTAATAATCCCACTCTCTGGTTTGTAATATTACCACGATGAATTTTGCCTACTAGCAAATGTTGGTTGCTGGTATCGCTTGCTCCGACGGAGAAAAGGGCAACAAATGTCGTCAGATACCAAGACGCAATCGTATCGTCCACACCTTACCTGACTGTCAAATGAAGGCCTCGGGTTTCGGTGAATAATTATGGATTTTTCTTCGTTTTAACACTGTGCCCATATGACTTTCAGCCAACTTGAAGTTCACATTTCACTTATCCCGCGACTGGTCAGCGGTAGACACCGGAAACTCGACTCAGTCTTTGGCAGGGGGGCAAACCGGAAACAAAAATACAGTCAACTACCATAACGCAACCTTTAAAGGAAATTGAATAAAAGGTCGAGTTATCGAAGGTAAAATGATATAGAAGGTGACCTTAAGGGAAAGGAAAAATTGGTTCGAGTTAGCGCGAGGTTCGAGTTAGCGAAGGTTCAAGTTATCGGGAGTCGACGGTAGAAGGAAGTAAAGCCGCCTCGGAGACCCGGGAGCGCACATTACTATTTTCGGCCTTTGATCGGAAATTCGACGATTGACAATTTTCAAAATTTTGTCAGTGCCCCCAGAAATCGAGGCATACAATTCATAGTAAGGTAAGGGTGACTATATGGAGGGTTAGGGTTAGGGTTATGTGGGTGACTATATGGTACCTTACCATGGTGAAGGCTGGTCGTAAGGTAGCCCCTGGGTAGTGTCCATTGCACAGTCCACTCCCAACATAATAATAATAATAATAATAATAATAATAATAATAATAATAATAATAATAATAATCATATCATCATATATCCTTTTCGTGCCTCGTGGCACATAGGGCCTTCACAGAGCTTCTCCACTCCTCTCTATTGGTTGCTGCGGTCCGCACCTCCTCCCACGATCTCCAACCTGCTTCTTGCCTTTCTTTCTCTACTGTCCGTCTCCAGGTGTTTTTTGGTCTTCCCCTTCTCCTTTTACCTTCTGGTGCCCAGCTCATGGCAACATTGCAATCATCATTGCGATCTTTCCTAAGAATATGGCCAATCATTTTCCATCTTCGAGACATCACTTCCACACTCAGTGGCTTCATGCTTGCTCTTTCCAGTAGCTCTTTATTACTGACATGGTCTTGCCATCGGATTCGGAAGATCTTACGTAGGCATCTATTATGGAACACATTCACTGCTTTATTATCTCCTTTGTTCGTCTTCCATGTCTCAGATCCATAGAGTAACACTGGCACTACCAGTGTTTTATACAGCCTCAGTTTTGTTTTCCTCGAGATGTTATTAGAGATCCAGCTCTTCTTTAGTTTGTTAAAGGCACCTCTGGCTTTCGATAACCTGTTCTTCAAGTCCTTCATACCGCCTCCCTCTTTACAAACCTTCGCCCCCAAGTACACAAACTCTTCGACATCTTCAATATCCTGCCCATTTATTATGATGTTTTCTTGGTTCCTTGCATTGATCCTCATCGTTTTTGTCTTTTCTCCGTTGATTTTGAGTCCCACCCGTCTGGCCTCTTCGTCCAGCCTTGTCGTTTTATCCTGAATCTGCTGCTTGGTAGATGAAAGCAGAGCTATATCGTCCGCAAAGTCCAAGTCGTCCAGTTTTGAAGTAAACTTCCACCTAATACCGTTTTCACCACTGCCAACCACTCTTCGCATTACCCAATCCATAACAATCAAGAACAAGAATCCCGACATATTGCATCCTTGTTTTACCCCAGTTTTTATGTCAAACCACTCACATGTTTCCCCCTGATCTTCTACAGCACACTTGAAGTCGTCATAAAATACTCTTACCATTTTCACGATCTTCTCCGGGATTCCATACTTAGCCATTATTACCCACAGGCTTTCTCGGTGGATAGAATCAAAAGCCTTCTCAAAGTCTACGAAGTTCAGGTACAGGGTTGCCTGCCATTCGCTGACCTGCTCAATAATGTTCCGCAGGATGAAGATCTGGTCTGTTGTACCCCTCCCCTTTCTATAACCTGCCTGTTCCTTCCTCAGCCTTCTATCCACTCCATTTCTCACTCGCTCTATGATGATTCTACCGAGTACCTTCCCCACAACGGACAGTAAGGTTATTCCTCTCGAATTTTTGCATTCTTTGAGATTCCCTTTCTTCGGCAACTTGATAATTAGCCCTTGCTTCCAGGGTTGGGGGATCTTCTCAAACGTCCATACTTTTCCCAACAACTGATGGATTTTTGTTGCTGAAAACTCTATGTTTGCTTTCAATAGTTTGGCCGTGATAGAGTCAGTTCCTGGCGCTTTCCCATTCTTCAATCTTTTTATAGCTTGTTTGACTTCACCTAAAGTTGGTTCACTGATTGAGATCTCTTCAATGACGTCATTTAGTTCTAATTCATATACCTCATCACTTAAGACTGGGTTTTCTGGTTGGTCTCTATTGAGTACTTCTTTAAAGTGCTCCGTCCATCGTGCCTGTACTTCGCCTTTTTTATTGAGAAGGTTTCCATTTTTGTCAAACACTGCTGTGCTTTGCTTAGGTTTTTCATTGCATAATATCTTGGTGAGCCCGTATAGTGTCTTCATGTGTTGGTTTCCTGCAGCCTCCTCCGCCTCACAAGTGATCTTCTCCATCCATTTCTTTCTGTCTGTCTTTATGCTTCTCTTCACTTCCCTGTTCTTTTCTGCATACTTGGCCCTAAGCTGCTTCTTAACCCTTTCTGACCGTGTTCCCAGGATCTTCCTATTAATTTCCTCTCTTTGGTCTATGAGGCTCCATGACTCCTCACTTATCCACGGCTTCTTCTTCTTCCGAGGTCTACCTAAGACTGATTCCGCCACCTCTGTATATGCCTTCTTCATCACCTCAAAGTCTTGTTCCACTTCTTCCCTTTCTTCAACTGCTGTTTCCTCGTTCTCCAGGACTTGGTACCTATTTTGCAAGGCAACGTTAAACTGCCGTAACACCTCTTCATTCCTCAACCTTGCTGTATCGTACTTGACTCTACATCTTTTCTTCCCTGCTGTTTGTTTACTCAATCTCAACTTGACTACTGTACATACAAGATGGTGGTCGCTTCCGATATCTGCAGACCTGTATACTCTCGTATCTTTCACCGAATTCCTAAATCGCCTGCTGATTAGTACATGGTCTATCTGGTTCATGGTATTCCCATCGGGGGAAACCCACGTTACTTTGTGGATGGTCTTATGAGGAAACAATGTCCCTGTTATAACTAGTTCATTCATATCACACATATCGCAAAGCCTTTCTCCATTATCATTTCTTTGCCCCAGCCCATGTTTACCCATCACACTTTCATACGCCCAGTTGTCGTTTCCAACCTTAGCATTCATGTCCCCCGTGACAATTAACATATCATGCTCATTGACACCGTCTAGCACATCCTGTAGCCTCCCATAGAACTCATCTTTTATCTGCTCATCTGTATCTTCAGTGGGTGCATATACATGTATGATCGTAAGTTTTATGTATTTGGAATAAAATCTGGCTTGAATAACCCTTTCGCTGATCGGAGTCCATTCCATCAGAGATTGTGCTGCATGTTTTGACATCAGTATGCCGACTCCCTCTCTATGGTTGTCATCATCTCTTCCGGAGTAAATGATGGTTTCACCCTCTGCAAGTCGCATTGTTCCTTGTCCTGTCCAGTGTGTTTCACTGATGCCCATTACGTCTATACCTCTCTTTGTCATTTCTCTCGCCGCCTGTGCAATGTTGCCACTCCTGTAAAGCGTCCTTACGTTCCAGTTGCCTATCTTCATGGTGTATTTAGGGTGTATCAGTGGCTTGATCAGCCCGGAGGCGTCCTGCTGGCTTTGGCTCCCGTGCGTCATTAACTCTCTCCGATGAGGTACTGCCACAGTTCCCCTTTGAAATAGTGAATTCACTCTGCTTCTGGTTTCTGTAATAATTGTTTTTTTTACGGAAGAGGGTTATCAGCCCTCTGCCCAACCCCCAACCTGGAGGGCCAGTGGGATCACTCTTTGTCTGGCCCCTACCCTTTGACCTGTTTGGCATGGGTGTCCCTGCCAGGAGTACAAGACTCCAGCCAACATAGCTCTAGGGGTCACTGGAGCACGCAAGCCGCCTCACCACGACAAGGTGGCGATCCTAATCAAGGCGGAATAATAATAATAATAATAATAATAATAATAATAATAATAATAAAACACGCCCTGCGGTGCTTTCTTATACTGTGCATACAGATAGTTTTACTGCGCATAATAATAATAACTTTATTTATCCTGATAAAAGACCGGTCAGTCAAACAACAAAGGTTAATAGACTGGTATTAATCGCTGACCAGCACATAAGAAATGTATAAATTATTTACATGAAAAACAGCGGTAAAAATTAGTTAGAGAAATATATCAAAATGAACTAAGCATCGCTTTTACAAATATGATTGGCCCTTTCCATGTTCATCAAGTAAGTATTTGTTCTGACATTGAACTGTGCAAGTGTTCTTAGCTCACGTGACTCTCTTGGTAGTTTGTTCCAGGCACTCGCACCCGAGAACTTAAATGAAATCTGACCACATTTGGTCTTAACTAGTGGTAGATATGTCGTTATCCAGACCTTAGTGGTAGATCTAATAATGTCGGATCTCTAAGAGATCGACAATGTCTTTGTGATCGTTTTACTAAGTAGCCTGTCAATTGCGTAGGGCAGTTAATATAGCCAGTATAGAAATTCTCAATCTCGTACCCAGAGTACTCTGACTCCAGTTTGGTCGCCAGGAGAGACTCTGGGGAATTCAAAAACATTTTAAATTTTTTTGATTGGCTGCCCCACAACGGCTTGCATTGTTTTACCGCAGAAATCCTGCGGAAATACAATACCAGTACCCCAGAAGCTCTCCTGGCGACCAACCGCTGGCTAAAGAGCCTGAGGACTCTGGGTAGGAGATTGGTTTCCCGGAGTCTCTCCTGGCGCCCACCCGCTGACCAAAAAGCCTGAGGACTCTAAGTGATTGAGGAATTCTGTTATAACACCCGTAAGTTTATTTGGGAACAAATGTCAGTTGCAACGACACCAAGAAGCACCAATTAATTAATATTTTTTTATTTTTGTTCTTACAAAAGTATTGCATGTGTTTGCTTTTTATGCAAAGTAATTACATATGACAAACAAAAGGTTTTCAATACTTGTACCAACTGTCTTTATAACTACAATTGGGAGAGCCGCAAAAAAAAAAGCAAGATGTACCGAACTTGTGGGGTACACTCTAAACTCACGAACTCACAAATTGTACTCGACAAATCCTTGTTTTTATTCTCCTCGTGGTTTTCCAACGCGTCGCTAAATATTTGTTCTATCTCTCACACACGCACACAAACCTATTGTCTTATCTCAAACGTGCTTACGCAACTTCCGTTCACACTCCCCTAAAAATTAAGTGTCCCTTAATTTTTACCGAAACAGTGTTCAAAGTTAAATGGCTAATTGAACTGGAACAAGTTCAGTTATCGTCATCATCCGTAGTGATCAGTCGTATTTTCTCCTTTGCGGTCTCAGCAGCTTGTCTTCTAAACCTGAAACGCTCTGTCTGTTGACTTCCAGGCGTCAGCTGCAAGGGTGCGCCCTCAGTTGCGGCCGGCCCTTTAATCTCCAGTGGGCAGACCAAAGTTAGTGGTCTCTCAATGTGATGGCCCTTGTGCAGCAAAAGTACTCCTCTGATGACCCCATCTCTCCCT
>NW_028145526.1:350000-357500 GCF_977016875.1 Pavona decussata
TTGTGATGGGGTTTCTACTGTGGGAGGAGGGGTCAGGAAAGCAGGGTTTGAGGGTGGTGCAGGCGTGAGGCTTTCTTTGTATGGTTTTTGAGAGATAACCGCTTGTGTTAATTCAGGTGTTACGTTAAAAGGGTTGAGGGGAGTGGGGAATGCTGCCGTTGCTGTCGAAGAATCTAGTGCCCTTGATGTTAAGTCTGGAACAGCGCTGATTATTTCTTCCGGTCGTGTTCTTGAATTTAATTGTTCTTTAAAAGCCAGGTATCTGTTTTGCAACTGAAAGTATCGTTTAGCTTTTTCATCTTCCCGGAGATCGTTTCGAGAAAGCATGCCATCCATACTGCCCTTTATTTCTTCCATAGCTGGAAGTACCGGGGGTGTCGCTACGTTTTGCTGCCTCAGATATTTTAAAAGCTCTTGAGGAATGTTTTCTTGAAATATTGCTTGGTTAAAGCCTTCTTCGCTGGGGAGGACGTTTGTTCGCAATCTACAGTTGTCTTGGGTAGTGGTTTTCAGATCAATCAACAGATAACCAAAAGGTCTTTTCACAGCCTCTTCGTACTGATTTAAAAAGAAATCCGTTTGGCCGGGATACATTTGCTTCGCCAGAGTCAAGATTTGCAATTTGTCTCGTGGATTCTTAAATAACACCAAATAATGACTGTTAAGGCTTATGTTGCGGCTACCTTTTCCCTGATGGAATAGATTCTGCACGATATAAATCACACTGAGATTACGATGATGAGAACCACGAGTAAAGAGGTTCACAATTCGCTTGTCTTTACTGGCGTCAATCATCTGATCATCAAACACGATCAAATTCCGTGTGTTTACATTAAAATAGGAATCCTGCTCCAAAGCCTTAGGAATGCCCTTGACGAATTCAATATGTGGCATGGCGACTAGCATTTCTGTGTACGCAGGCTGCCATTGTGAATAACACCAAACGATTCTCTCCGGGGGAGGGTGAATTGTCTCTGAAGCTTGTTGCAATAGAGATCGAACCCAGGCCGTTTTTCCAGACCCCGTCATCCCGGCAATCATGGAAGTAAAAGGATGCTGGAAGCGAAACCGCTGACATTTTTCTGGAGAAAACGGCATAGCTCTGAATGGTGTGAAACTCGGCGACTCATTGTGCTTATTAAACATATGTCTTTGCATGTTATCTTTTCTACTAAAGGATTTTTCGCAGAAAGAACAGAACCAACTCATGTCAACTCAGTGAAGACTTAACGTGAACTGAAAAAAACATCGAATGTGTCACATTTATATAGAATTAACCCCTATTTTTTTCCCTCCTCCTCCCCCTCCTCAATTCTATTGTTTCCCTCCCCCTACTCCTCCTCCTCCTCCTCTTCCTCCTCCTCCTCCTCCTCCTCCTCCTCCTCTTCCTCCTCCTCCTCCTCCTTCTCCTCCTCAATTCTATTGTTTCCCTCCCCCTCCTCCTCCTCCTCCTCCTCTTCCTCCTCCTCCTCCTCCTCCTCCTCTTCCTCCTCCTCCTCCTCTTCCTCCTTCTCCTTCTCCTCAATTCTATTGTTTTTCCTCCTCCTTATTTCTAGTGTTTTCCTTCTCCTCAAGTCTATTGCTTCCCCCACACCCTACACAATAAAAGGGGGGAACTTACTTTCTTAAACTCATTCCATGATCATGTCTCGCGTTGTAAAGAACAACCGAGGTTTCCTTCAGCTCCTTTCTGATTGCCCTTCCAAGCAGCGTCAGTTTCTCTTGAGAACAGCTACTCCACAACAGTTGCATGCGTTATTGCAAGTTATTTATAATGTACTTACAGAAAACATACCAGTGTCTGAAGAAGTTAGGGCCATATTGCGTTCGCATAAGGATGCTCTTCTAAATCTTGCTCAGCGAAATGTTCCTTACAAGACAAAGAAACGCGTCCTTGTGCAAGAGGGTAGTGGGTTTATACAAGAATTACTGACCCCTGCAATTAGTAGCTTGTGGTATCTTATGTTATAAAAGAGACCGTGGATTCTGAAATTTGGTCATTTGTGTCTCTCTTTTAACGAGTGCTGATCAATATGAAGAGAAAGATAGATTTGGTTGAAGAAGAACACGAGAGTGAACATGAAGAAAGCGAAAGTTCTGATGATGAAAGCGAGAATGAAGAACCAAGAATAAAAGATGTCTTGAACAACCTTTCCAACGCCGTTTCCAGAAAGCACGCTTCTGAACTATTGCATAGTATGGCTGCTTCTAAAAATATCTTGTTCTGGACACCTAGTGGACTGTTACTCCGAAACCAGCGCGCAATACCAGTAACAAACATCTCAGAGCTGGTCGAGTATGTGTTACTCCCTCATAACGAAGATGTCGCCAAACCCCGTGCGCTCAATACTTTCCTAGATGGACTGGCAGAGCTCGGAGTGAATAAGCGACTGGTCAAAAATAAAAAACTTCTAAGCGATTTGTTAGAAAAAGAAAGAGGATACCAGGATAAAGAGGACGAATCAGGTAATGAGGCTAATGATGAAAACTTGTCAGACAGCAGTGAAGAGGAGGAAACCAGTTCTGAAAATAGCCAACCTGAAGAGTCTCATAACAGCGGCCTGGAAAATGATTGGGAAGAAGAAGAGGCTGAGAATAGTAGCGACTCAGTTGAAAATTCAACAATAGCTCAGGCAAAAGTTCATGATCCGTGCCGACACTGCAACAGTTCACATGGATATGATACCGTAGTCATGAAATGCCCTAAGTGCTTTTGGGAAGATAACTGTAAAGTTTGCCCTATATGTGATCACAAGATTCCTCTTGAACGAAAGCACACCAAGGAATCTCTCCGTCGATGTTATGATTGTGGAGCGATCACACACAAGGATGAAAGGACATCAAAAATGACATTCTATCCCCCTAGCGATGACGAGGATAAAGATGATTAACGCTGTCATAAGAACTTTGCTTTGTACTTGAATTGTTAAACGATTTAAATAAAGAATTTTCAGTAAATTGTGAGCGTGTTTTATTTTTTCAGTGCGCGCCAAACATAACATGCAAATTAATTTAAGCAGGCAGGAATCGCTGTGTATTTAACCCTTTATTGTTTTTTAATAAAGTTTTTTAAACGGTATCTCTTGTCTGGTTCTATTGCTAGCAATTATAAGTCGCGTGTTTTAATTGATCCTTGTTAAGTTATATGAAATTGATTATATACTAAGGCGTCAAGATACTCCCTTGGGTTTTTCCAGCAGAACTGAACTAATTTGTATGCAACTTAAGGCTCGTGGATCCGCATAATTAACTGACTAACGGTGCGTGACTTTAATAGTTTTTTATTTCCTCGAGATAGGTAGGAGAAAACGGTCTTGTAATAGTCAAACAAACTTGAAATATAGAGTTTTCAGCGCCACTTTGTGTGTATATATGTGTGTGTGTTTTGTTTTTTAACGGTAATGATCGATAATCGTCACGAATAACCTGAAATATCGGAGATAAATTTTCCCAGCAAACGGGGCTTCAAACAACACCTCCCAGTCGCGGACAGTTAAACAAGCGCTCAAGGCAGCTTGAAGATCAACAACGTTGGTGAAAAAAGCCATTTTCAGCGGTACTAACGTTTTGAAAATCGACAAAAAGTTTTCCCAGCAAAAGCAATTGCAAGAACGATAGCGCTTTCGAAATCTAACCGCTTTTTATTCAAACTGGCCATACAAATCTTAAGATCCAATCAGGGTGGGAATAGAGCGGGCAAGCCTAGGCATGTCTATTGTTTCCTTTGTATTAGAGTGACGCTCATTAGTAAACCTCGACACTTATTAGTATGCAGGAAGACATTTTTTCCCTAGGTTATAACAATAGATGACGTCATTACCTCGACACTTATGCATATCAATGATTTACCTCGACACCTCGACCTTACCTCGACCTTACCTCGACACTAACCAGGTTAATTTTGCTGAAGGTATACTACTTTAGTCCTTTAGTTGAAATCACCAACACTCTAATGGATGAACTATGCGACCTAGTTATTCCCCAGGAATGGAAGATGGTGCAAAACAACCAACATTGCATATGTTTTGTGCGTATGGAAAAGTGGGAGTTTAATAAGGTTAGAGCGTCAACAGAGATTGTTGTCACAAGGCCAGAAAATTCTCCCAATGCCATTATCACAATTAGAGCGCATGGATGCGAAAGGGACATAAGTGATGTTGCTGGTATTCAATCTCTGCCAATAAAAGAACGAGTGGGCATTGTTATAAATTATGTCGAGAAGTCGTCCTTTTGCTCTGGAATTTCACTCCTCGTTGGAGAGTCCCTCCAGGTTTTTGTCCCACACGTCAACGGAACCTTCAGAGATTTGGAACAAGGAACCACAGCCGAAGAAGAATCAAAGGCTTACTCTTTAAAGTGTAAAGTGTTCTCCCCTCCAGATTCAAAGTGCCCGGAGTGTCGTCACTTGTTAAAGCTACACCAAAGTAAAGTTAAACGCAGGCAAAAACGAGAAGGCATCCATACCAAATGCAATAAACGGTATCTGAGTAAGGAGGAGGTTGTTCTTCAGCTCCACCATGAGCGAAAACGACGGCTCAATGCTGAAAAGAGGGAGGAGTATTGGAAGGACAAGTTCAATGATGAGTCCATTGAGATTGAAAGTGGGGATAATAATGACCTTACTAGCATGTTCCAAGGACTTTCCAAGGAAAACGTTCCCGAAGAAATGGCTTGCCTCTGGGATCAACAACAACGTATCATAAATACAGCAAGCAAGCGTGGCTACAGGTGGCACCCTAAGTAAGTATAACATTGGTTTCCCTTGATCGACAGTAATTTTTATTAGCAAGACCCCTTCTGACTAAACAGTCGCATCAAATGAATAGTCTCGCCTGGGCAAAGATCACACCCAATTAATTTGAACAGTGTCTGAACCGTTGAAACCGTTAACGAGTTGCGTAAATCCGTGACAGAGGAATAAAACCTTTTGCGGTTTCAAGTTAACTTTCAAGTGACAGGTCACGCGTGTGGTCTCCGTTCGAATTACACGCACCGGCTCCCCGACGGTGTCAATTTGCACGAGGGCAGAAGTAACGACCCTCCCCTCGGGTGAATGCCATTTTGTCTCTGTGACGCGGTTGCTAAGCTTGAGTGTTCGAATTTCGTAGGACAGCCGTTGGGAGCGCGCATAATGGCGAAGCGAAGATAGTCAGAATCGCTCCAAAACGGAGCCCTTTTAGAGCCCGTGAAAGGGAATTTGGACGCTAGCACGAATCTCACGGGTAGACCTTTAACCTGCGGCCTCACTGGTGGCAATTCTGGGAGCTGAAGCTGAATTGTTTAGAATTTATTGGCTTTCGCGTGGCGAGGGTTCGCTCAGAGGTCTCCAGCCTTCCCTTCTTTTATAGTGGACAGTATCGGCAGTGAAAACTAAAATGACGATAACTCGCTGAAATCGCACCAGATCGACCTGAGGAGCCAGCAAACGCCAAGTAATACACAAGGGAAAAGGGTAAGTTGATTTTATTTGCAAAATATACACTTTTATGAATTTTCGAAGCAAAACCGTTGAGTTCCCATACAAACCCTTATAGATCGAATATTTCGAAATACTTGTAACACAACACCGCTTATCAGCAAGAGTCACGTCCGTGATTACTAATAGTGCGCTTGGTTAGCCTGTGATACACCATGATCTATTTTTAATTCCTCCACTTGCGAAACAAGATCTGATAACTTGCCCACGATTTTCTCTGCTCGTCTGTTGGCAATATCCATTTCCGTGTAGTCCCTTAGCCTAATTAGCTCGTCCGTTTCGTCCAGAAAGTACTTGAGTTTATGTATTTCCTTGCCTATTTCCTTTTCTAGTTGTTGTTCGTCCTCACAACTGTGCCTCGTGTCTGCGCTTTCCTCGCCGTCGCTCATATTTTCCAATTCCTTCACTCGTTGTGTAATAACCAGTTGAAGTTCGCAGTATCCTGGTCCCGGTACCACAAATGTACCGAACTTGTGGGGTACACTCTAAACTCACGAACTCACAAATTGTACTCGACAAATCCTTGTTTTTTATTCTCCTGGTGGTTTTCCAACGCGTCGCTAAATATTTGTCCTATCTCTCACTCACACAAACCTATTGTCTCATCTCAAACGTCTCCGGTTACAAAACTGGTGATCCTAGCCTAAGCGTGCTTACGGAACTTCCGTTCAAAGAAGACAGAGAGAGAGAGAGAGAGAGAGAGAGAGAGAGAGAGAGAGAGAGAGAGAGAGAGAGAGAGAGAGAGAGAGAGAGAGAGAGAGAGAGAGAGAGAGAGAGAGAGAGAGAGAGAGAGAGAGAGAGAGAGAGAGAGAGAGAGAGAGGGAGAGAGAGAGGGACAGAAACAGGGAAGGAGGAGGAGGATGAGGCATCGTTTCTATGGATTAAGGTTTATAGGAACATATTTTGTTTCACTCTGTTAATAAAATCTGGCCCGAGGCAAGTGCTTCTTCGTTTTACTCTGTGTTATAAACAGAATACTGCATAATCAAAGAAGAAGAAACAAAATTACTGTTACTGTTACTGTTACTGTGAAGTCTTTCTTGAATATTAGGTAATGCTGGGTTATAAGTGATCGTGAAGGAGACTGGGGTGTTGGATTTATCTTTATCATGTCATGTATTAGCCAATGTCATGTATTAGCCAATACTTTGTCATGTATTAGACAATCATTTTTTTGTATCTTTTTTTTTCAAATTTTAATTTTAGGAGCCGTTACTATATTTTTGTTATCTCATGTCTACAAGTACGCTGTCATCATATCATGTATTAGCCAATCATGTTTTTCCATGTATTTTTCAAACTTTAATTTAAGGAGCCGTTATTATATTTTCCTTTAGTATAGCTCTGGCCCTGGGGAAGACTAATTCTATTAGTCGAAATATTGGCCACTAATAAATCTGCCCTTTGCCGTAGTGCCAGCCTTGCATTCAGTTTTGTAGTTTTACTTCAGATGGATGTATCTGCCACTGTAAATTCGATTTAAATGTTAAGAAAGCTATGTTCTTGTCCCCCTTCAAGGTGGGGCTCTACCTGAATTTGAATGAAATTTGAAGAGGTTTTAAGAATGGATAGAAGAAAGAAAATGATTTTTGGAACACTAACAGACAGTCGATAACCACGCAAGAGCACCCCAGGTTGCTAGTGGCTAACTTGGTATCCGTCTATTAATTATTAACTACAAATTCTTATTTTAAAGCTTCACTAAATCTTCAACATTTCTTATTTCTTTTAATTTTACCAATCCTTCAAGAAAAATTATTTCCTTCCAAATATACCTAAAAATCACCCAAAAATTCATTAAACACCCCAAATCATTGATTTGCGTTATGAATGGAGGGTTTTTGTATTGCTTAAAATGCAAACAAGATATTTCAATTTGACCGATTTTAAGCGGCGTGAAAACGGCTTTCAGGTGAACCCTCTAAACGAAAGGTGAAAACGTAAGGATTAAAGCCCGGGGATAATAAAAAGCAGTCGTATGACAAATGTCGTTTTCCCCTGTATTTCATTCTCACTGCAAGAAA
>NW_028145526.1:370000-400000 GCF_977016875.1 Pavona decussata
TGACTTATCTAGACTAACCAGTTTCAAAACCTGATTTCTTCACAATGGCACAATAAACTTGCCATGACTTGTCCCATTGTTTTCCATGAAAACCTCCATGCTGATTGGCTTTTACAAAAATTTATTCTTCCATCTCAATAAAAGACCAGAGACCGTTAAACAGCCTCATTCTTACAACACCTTGTGTGAACTTATTAATCTGTACATTCTTGAGTGGAAATAAACTGGGTATAAAACTAATACAGTAACTGTAGTTTACTTCGTTCGCGTTTAGCGAAGTATGTGATCGAATTTGCATACGAGTTTAGACAACAGAAAAGTTTGAGTCAATTAAAAACACAAACACAGAGATATACAGTTCAAAATCGTTTATTGTTTTTTCAACTGAAATAAACAGGTCAAATTAAGTCATGGAATTAATCGCTTTCATCTTTAGAATGTTTGTAGGGTTCATGTCTGTGACGGTGGGATCGCCTTTTCGGTACATCGTAATTCAAGTAATTTTTAAATCAAATTCGAGGTCGTTTTCTTGCTCTCTTTGCTGAAGGTACTTCCACTGTAGGAGGGGGTGTCAGGATGCTGGATGGAACTAAGGGAGTTGGGGAATTTACTGGGATCGCCGCTGGGACTACCAGTGGCTCTTGAACCGAGCCGGCCACTGACATTCGTACCGTGCCGACCGCTGGCGCTTGAACCGTGGTGGGCGCCGGCACTACCGCAGACGCTTGAACTGGTGTTGCTTCCAGCTGATTGGTAAGGATCTGTTTCTCCTCTTCCACAGGTTCTTTAAGTCTTGAGTTCAACTGATGTTGGAACGTCAAATACCTGTTTTGCAGCTGTACATACTGCCTAGCATTGTTGTATTCGCCAACATCCGTACGAGAGAGAACACTATCCATTTTGTCTTGTAGATGTTGCAGTGCTGGAAGTACTGGGGTTGTCGCTAGGGTTTGTTGTTTGAGATACTGCAGTAGCTCTTGAGAAACAGTGTTTTGTATTCCTCTATGCTCGAACCTTGCTTCACTCTGGGCAGGACATTTGTTCGTAACCTACAATTATCTTGTGTAGTTGACTTTAAATCAACCAAGAGATACCCAAAGGGTCTTTTCACGGCCTCTTCGTACTGATTTAAAAAGAAATTTGTTTGTTCAGAATACATTTGCTTAGCTAGAGTCAAAATCTCCCGTTTATCCCGAGAATTCTTGAAAAGGACCAACGAGTGACTGTTTAAGCTAATGCTACGGCTCCCCTTTCCTTGATGGAATAAATTCTGTACAATATAAATCACGCTTAGGTTGTGATGATGAGAGCCTCTTGTAAACAGGTTGATAATTCGCCTATCTCCAATAGCCAAATCCATCTAGTCGTCGATTATGATTACGTTACGTTTGTTAACATCGAAATAGGAATCGTGTTCCAAACCAGAAGGGATACCTTTTACAAACTCTATGTGTGGTATTGTGACTAACATTTCCATATAAGCCGGTTGCCATTGCCCGTAACACCACACAATCCTTTCGGGTGGAGGGTTGATGACTTCTGAGGCCTGTTGTAACAAGGGTTGAACCCAGACCGTTTTCCCTGATCCCGTCATTCCCGCGACCATCAAAGTGAACGGATGCTCAAAGTAGAATCGCTGAAACTTTTGCGTGGAAATCGGCATTGCTGTTTATGAGGTCAGACCAGAAGAACTGTGTTTAGAAATCACGTGCCTTTGCATGCTGTCATTTCTTTTCTGTCTTCTCACAAACCGGACAGGGCCAACTCATGTTACCCGAACGCAAGCTCCACACGAACTGAGGAAAAAGCCAAAGGTTATACACTTATATAGACTTAATCTACCACATTTCTATTGTTTCGCCACCGCCACAACCACAACCACAACCACATTTCCATTGTTTCACCACCACATTTCTATTGTTTTCGCCACCACCACCACCACCACCACATTTCTATTGTTTCACCTCAACATTTCTATTGTTTTCGCCGCCACCACCACATTTCCATTGTTTCACCACCACTATCTATTGTTTACGTCACCACCACCACATTTCTATTGTTTCACCACCACCACCACATTTCTATTGTTTCACCTCCACATTTCTATCGTTTCACAACCACCATCACCACCGCTACCACATTTCTGTTGTTTCACCACAATAAATGTAAGCAACTCATTCGCCTTAGCTTACTCTACAGGTATGTCTCGTGTAATGCAAAACGATCTAGGGTTTCTTAAACTCTTAGCTCACTGTCCTGATCATCAGCGCCAATTTCTTCTAAAGACAGCCACTCCACAACAGATTCACGCCTTGGTACAAGTTCTTCGTAATGTGCTTCAGGAAAACATTCCCTTCCCAAAAGAAAATAAGCATACACTGAAGTGTTACAAGGATGCTCTTTTGAAACTCGCTGAACTAGATGTGCCCTACAAAACAAAGGAACAAACCCTTGTGCAAGAGGGCGGTGGATTCATTCAAGAATTTTTAACCCCTGTTATAAGTAGCTTGGGATTGCTAATGTTATAAACGAAACCACACAGGCCTGGTAAATTTATTTTACTCTTGCCTTTAACGAATGCTGATCAATATAAAGAGAAAGATAGATTGGGATGAAGAGGAGGAAAGTGATAAAGAAGAAAGCACATCCTCTGACGAGGAAAGCGATGGTGAAGAGCCCCGAATTAAAGATGTTTTGAATCATCTTTCCCAGGCAGTTTCAAGAAATCATGCTATTGAACTGTTACATACTATGGACGCTTTTAAAGACATTTTATTTTGGAATCCTCGCGGACAGTTACTCAGAAATCAGCGAGTAATCCCAGTCACAAACATCTCAGATCTGGTCGAATATGTGTTGCTTCCTCATAACAGTGATGTCGCGCTGCCTCGCGCGCTCAATACATTTCTAGATGGACTTGCGGAGTTAGGAGTTAATAAGCGGTTAATCAAAAATAACAAACTTCTGTATGAGCTGTTAGAAAAAGAAAAAGCCTATCGTGGTCAATGTTGTATTTGACCAAACTCTTTAATACTTGATAAACTCGAAGATTACATGATAACATTCCTTGAGAAAGAATTCCGCTACTCGCGACGTACAAGATAAATTCCGCTACAAGTAGAAGAAATGTTCCAGAGTTCCTTTGAGAGTCTCAATCTAAACAAGAATCTAACCGAGAAATATGATTAGAAATGATCACGTACGAATTTGACTAGTTCCAGTCCCTACTCGTTTCCATCACACTCCCCCCCCCCCCCCCCCCTGATTGACGGAGTCAATCATAAGGCGAAACTGTAAAGATAACTCTTTAAACTCAGTCCAATGTTCAAAGTTTTAGATCTGAAAGTTAAGATGCAGTAACCACAATTGGAATATCTTCATCTCTGACTACACAAATGTTTCTTGCTCTGTCACACTGGACAGCTCCCATATCAGCTGCTCCTTCATCAAACACATTAATTTCAAGAGGATAGAGCTTCTGAATTGGAAGCTTGATGCGAATCCTGCGTAGAGATTTGTCTACATTCGCCACTTCAGCGGAGCGAACAACGTTGTCTCTTCCTCGCAACAGCTTCTCTACTTTCCCCATTCTCCACTGCTGTCTAGGTGTTTTGTCTGCATATATGTACACAAGGTCACCAATTAAAATCGTTCTTCTCGGTTCTCCTTTAAGTTTCTGATACTCTCTGATGCCAGTCAGGTATTCTGTCCTCCAACGATTTCTGAAGTGGGTGAGGAGACTCTCCAAATATCGTTCCCGTTGGGCTAGAGTACTCAGAGGTACACTGGTAGCAGAAGGTTGCTCCAAGAGACGTCGACCAATTACGAGACAAGAAGGTGTTAGTGGAGCGTCTGACAACTCATTGTAAACATAGGCTAACGACCTGCAATTTAACCTCCTTCAGTTTCAATCAGGGCTGATTCCAGTTCTTCGCAACTAAGCTTTGCATTTCCCAGTACTTTCTTCAGACACCTTTTCACAAGTTTGACGCAGATTTCGAAAAACCCGCCCCACCAGCTCGCAGTGGGCACATTGAAATTCCAGTCAATGTTCTTGTTAAGAACGAACTTCTGAACTTCTGAATCTTTGAAAGTTTTCCGGTTTGGCGTTATCTGAGATGAACAGGTTGGGTATCCTTCGTCTTCCAAAGAAACGTTTGAGCACTCTTAGAAATGACTTGGCGGTCAAATCCGGTGTGATTTCAAGGTGCACAGCTCTGGTACTTGCACATGTAAATAGAGCAATATAACACTTGAACATGTCTCCCTTGGACTGGTAGGTATTCTTAACATAAAGGGGGCCAGTAAAGTCTACACCAACTTTGGAGAAGGCCAGATCATCTGAGACTCAAAATGAAGGTAATGGTGCAGGAGGTGGGCTACTGAAAGCTCTCCCTTGTATCTTCGTACATGTAATGCACTTAGAGAGTACATCCTAGAAAGCTTGTCGTTCCTTGATTATCCACAACTGTGACCGAGTTTCAGTGAGAGTTTCACGTTTTCATGACTTTGTGCAATTAATAATCTTGTGAAGTGCTGCTTTCTTGGTAACAGGATTGGAAAGTTGCCTGAGTATGGAAGTCAGGAATTCTTAATCCTTCCCTTGCATCGCAATACTCCATCTTCATCTTTAAAGACTCCTAACTGTTCCCAAGTCGAACTAGATCTCTCCCTTTCATCAAGTTTCCCTGGGTTAAGTTCAGAAGGGCAATATCCCCAATGTTCTTTACTCCAGAGGCTTCCAATCTTTGTTACTCGATTCTGCACAAACTGCTTGAATTGTTTTGACTCTCCATTAATCCACCACCATACAATCTGAGAATCAATCCAATTGAATACAGTATCAATCTTGACGGTACAAGCCAATGCCTTGTGCACAGCTGTCATCAGGTTTGCTAGAGTCAATGCTGCCATCAATTCCAATCTAGGAATCGTCTCTCCCTTCAAGAGTGCCACCCTAGTTTTAGAGGCTAACAGCTGCGAATAACTGACATTAGAGGTTGTCACCCGAATATAGATGTTTGAACCATAAGCAATCTTACTGGCGTCTGCAAAACCGTGTAGCTGAATAGACTTGACATCTTCTGCTTCTATTATGGCAAGCCAAATGTAGCAATATTCAATTCGTCTAATTGTACATTCAGTTTTGTATTATATATTCAACTATGTGTCCAATATTCAACTTGTGTTCAACATTCAACACGCTTTTTAAAAATCAACACGTTATTTAACATTCAACCCTACATTTAGCATTCAACTATTCATTCAACATTCAACTATTCATTTAACATTCAACTATTCATTCAACATTCAATTCTTCATTCAATTCAACTTTCTTGAGCCCTCACTATTTCTGGTCAGTGATGCATAGCATTGCTTGTTACAAACATGGCGGCGTCGTCCATGGAGGCAATGCCGGTTAAGAAAATGGCAGCCTATGAAGCTGATGACACAAGGCTCGATTTCAGGTCATTTAGTAAACTGCCTGATGACGAGTTAGACGAATCTTTTAAACCATAATCTTTTATCCTCCTTGATATAGTCCAACGAGATACTCCCAACATCTCCGCAATTCTAGTGTAAGTAAAGCCCAAAACCAGGAGGTCTTCCAGGAGCTCTGCAGGGATGTCGAAAGCTGGTTTACCGGGCTCATCACTTTTTAGCCTAGCACAAACATTCTTTGCCACTGAGGTTGGAGACAAAGATGCTATGGCTAAACATTGCTGCAGGGCGGATAAGACTTCACTGAAAGCTGATGAGAGATTGTCTAAGGTTTCTTTTTTTCGCATGTTGAAACTTCCTTCTCTGAATCGCAACTTCAATTTTCCGTAAAGTTCAAAGCAGTCCTTTACCGAATCCTTTCCGGAGGCAAAGTCATCCACATACAAAGCTTTGACAACAGTGTTCACAAAGTCTGGATCAATGTTCTCATACTTGCTTTAGTGATTTCTCAGGGTTACATTCAAAATGAACGGTGAACAGACAAGGCCAAACACAAGCCGTGTGAATCTAAGGATAATGACTTCCGGATTCGAGGAACTGATGTCATTTATCCACAAGAACCTTAACAAATTTCTCTGTTCAGGATCCACTTCAACATTTAAAAATGCTTTCTCCAAGTCACCAATCAATGCAACTCTGTGGCGACGAAATCGTAGGAGAATGTCAAAGATCAGTGGTGTTAAGGCTGGACCAGGGAGCAGTCATTCAGACTTGGTTCATTCTGAGATTTAGCACTAGCATCATACACTGCTCGTAGTTTGGTAGTGGTTCTGTCTTCCTTCACGACTTCCTTATGATGAATGTAATGCACAGTTCCTGGTCTGACTTCTTGATCACGACTCTTGTCAACCAATTCTACAACACCAGAGTTCAGTTGGTCCTTAATGACGTCATCATACCGTTGTAGTATGTCAGGCTTGGACTTCAATCTTGCTAATGAGGAGCTGAGGCGTTTCTGTGCTACCACGTAGTTGTCTGGAATTGTAGGGTGTTCTTCCTTAAAGGGAAGAAAAACTTCATAACGGCTACCATTAAACTTTACTTAGGCAAGATAAACTTCATAGAATTCTTCTTCTCTATTCTTCACTCCCAGAGTATCATAGTCCCAAAACTTGTTCAGAGACGTCAACTGACTTTAAGTCTTCTTCAACTACTTGACACTCTGTCTTCATAAAATGCGACATGTTAACAGTTGATGAGCTCTGCAATGCACCTGCTATGTTAATAGGACCACTCAAAACATAACCCAGCCTTGTACGAACCGCTACAGGTCCATGCGACTTCCCCCGTACCACATGGTTCTGGACAATGGACCAGTAATAATCAGCACCAATCATAATATCTACTTCAAGATCTTCATCGCCACAGCAATAGTCAGCAAGGGGTAAGCCTTGTAGATGAGAGTAATTTTGCTGTGCAATCTCAATGGTCTGGTTAAGGTTAGCTATGGGTCCACAAATCAGTTCACCTTCATAAGCAATGACAAACACTTTCAACTGATCTTGGCATTCCAGTGCAAATTGAACACTGTCACATTTCTTCAACAAGGCTTCATTGTTTCCAAACGTTTTAATCAGAACAGTTTCACTTCCAAATGAGGGCAGGCCTAACTTGCTCCTCAACCGTGTACATATGTAAGACCTTTGAGAACATGAATCAAATAAAACCCTCACATAGCAAGAATTTTCTCCATTAGGATTTCCGATCCTGGCTCTGCAGTTTGCAGCAAAACAGAATTATTCTTAACATCTTGAGTGAAATACAAATTTGTACTCACAGTTTGTTCCTGATTGGTTCCTCTTGCTTGCGTGAACTGCGGTGAAAAGTTTTGCACGCCGCATAGCGATACATGATGTTTCCCGCCACAACGATAACATCTCGCTTGGCAATCTCGGCTCACATGACCACTCCTCAAACAACCAAGACATCGCCCCTTTTGGCGGAGAATTCTTTTCTTCGCTTCTGGCTCCGTAACAACAGCGCATTTTGCCGAAGGTGCGGTCCACTGCAGAAAGTACACCACATTTCCTTATGTTGTTGAGGCCTGTCGTTCAATGAAACAAGTGTCGACGAGGTGGGGGTCTCTTGTTTTGACCAAACCGTAATCCATATCCAAACCCTCGTTTTTCTCTCATTTTCGACTGATCAGTCACTGGACTGAGAGCACACCTTTCTCGAATCAGTAACTCCTCTGCAAACGACTTTATTAATGTGTCGAGGTCCCACTCGTCGCTCATACCACGACTCAAAATCAAACGCAACTCTTGAAGAATTTTCGCCATGATCACTGGGGTTAGGAATGTTCCGTACGTGTCAATGGAAATTCCAATTCCTTGCAAACTTCGAACAGCCGACTCTGTTTTGTCCAACAATTGTCGCAATTGTTTAAGATCGCCATTATCACTCACTTTCGGTAGCTGCATTAACATCTCGATGTGTTTAGAGATGATAACTTGTTTGCTTCCGAACCGCTTGTTTAGGAGATCGACCGCATGATTGTAATTTGAGCTTCTGAGAGGTCAACCAGAAATGGTTTCGGCTGCAGCGCTCTCTAATAATGATTTCAAATACTGAAATTTGTCGACTCCATTCAGATCCTCACTCGTGTGAATTGCGGATGAAAAGCTGTCCCAAAATGTTGTCCATTTTGTAGCATCCCCTGTAAACTTAGGTAACGTGAGCTTCGGTAGCTTTGCCTTGTTTGTGCCATTTTGAGCAAGGAAAGATCCTTGCAGACTCGCCGATGGCAATGTCACCGTTTGTTCGACATCATTCGCTTCCTGCTTAGAAGACGACAAACATGAGGTTATCAATAAGATCGTTTCTTGTACGACGCGTTAAACTGGCAGCGCTCCAGGATTTCCTTTTCGATTGCGTCGGCTTGCAATAATTCTGCGACTTCTTGATCAAGCGATGCAATTTCCTTCTGATGTTTTTCCAGGTTAATCTTTTGCGATTTCAGCTTCAGTCTGACGCTTTCCACATCACCTTTGTTGAGTAACTCCTTCACATCGTTCATTACTTTACGAACGTGAACTCTGAACCCTGAGCGCTCCAGAATTACCTTTTTGACATCCGGCATGGCGAAGGTCACAAAACACGCGCTCTGTTCTCCTTGCTTTCACTCCCGGGTCTCGGCACCAAAATGTTGTATCTGACCAAACTCTTTAATACTTGATAAACTCGAAGATTACATGATAACATTCCTTGAGAAAGAATTCAGGTACTCACGACGTACAAGATAAATTCCGCTACATTTAGAAGTAATGTTCCAGAGTTCCTTTGAGAGTCTCACTCCAAACAAGAATCTATCCGAGAAATCTGATTACAAATGATCACGTACGAATTTGACTAGTTCCAGTCCCTACTCGTTTCCAACAGTCAATAAGAAGGTCAGAACCAGACAAGTACGGACAACTCGAGTGACAGTGGTGAAGGGGAACCAGCCTCTGAGAGTGGCCAACAGCAGGAATCCTAAAATGGTAGTGATGTTGAAGATGAAAGCAATGATAGTCCCGACAACACTGGTTGTGAAAGCGACTTAGTTGAAACGAAACCTGTACATCCATGTTACCACTGCGAAGGTTGAAATGTGTTCAATAGTGGGATCATAAAATGCTTTAACTGCTTTTGGCAGGATAACCACTTCATTTGTCCTCTATGCGGATATAAGATTCCATATGAAGGAAAGTACATGAAAGACACCTTTGGTAGATGCAATGATTGTGGTGCTCTGAGACACACAAAAAGCGGAATACAAACTCTTTACCTCCCTAGCGAAAACGAGAATGAAAGCTATTAATTCCAAGACTTAATTTGACCTGTATATTTCAGTTGAAAAAAACAATAAACGATTTTGAACTGTATATCTCTGTGAATGTGTGTTTAATTGACTCAAACTTTTCTTTTGTCTAATCTCGCATGCATATTCGATCATATACTTCGCTAAACGCGAACGAAGTAAATTACAGTTACTGTTTTAGTTATATACGCAGTTTATTTTCACTCAAGAATGTACAGTGCTTATCGATAAATAAGTTCACATAACAGCACTTGACTGTTATACTAAGAATTATAAGTACGAAACTAATATGGAAAACAATGGGACAAGTCCAGGCAAGTTTATTGTGCCATTGCGAAGAAACCAGTTTATTGAAACTGGTTAGTCTGGATAAGTCAGTAACGGTCAAAAGATGTTAATGTAATCCTCCGCAAATAACTATTGTCTTATTAAAACTAATTTTTTGACATAATATATAATCAATACCACAGCGGTAACGGTCAGAACATGTTAATGAGTTACCACAGCAATTTCACATTAGTTAATATATGCAAGTTATTGTATACGCAGCTCTTTAATGAATACCTCCGCATGTTAATGTATCCCTCCGCACAGTAATAAGAATTCTCCGCATTCTACGCATGTTACTGAGAATCCTCCGCATCCTCCGCAAAAAAGAGGAAATCGTGGTGCCTCCTACACTACTCAAGTGATGCAACAACGAATTATTGAAAAGATGTCGTTTTGTATTTTATGAACAAGGAGGAAGATATCCTGATTGGCTAACTTGTAAAAAAAAATTTGTTGGGTGGCCACGGTAAGGCGCGTCTCACTGCAAAAGTCTAGGGATCCATGCTAATCTTAACTGCTTCGATCCTTGTTTCGAAGTCCAACATACGAAGACCACCATTGTCATAGCTCTTGATCTTCTTCCATTTACCGTGCCCAATGATCCTGATCGTGATTGTGATCGTGTTCCTCTTATTTTTCCATAACGTGTGTAGGCTCACGCTTTTTTCCTTTTATTATTTTTTATTTTTTTTGTTATTATTGTTATTTCATTTGCTTCATATTTTATACTGTCAATCACTTTAGTTTTACGTAGTTCCGCTATTGCGCAAATATTTGTTATATAAGCGTATGTCGCAATGCAAATTCTCATTATACCTGAAGAAGGCTGGTTTGGCCAGCCGAAATATAGTAACTTTTAAAACGTAATTCTACGTTGTATCGATCTCTGCTTCTTTTATCATTTATTTTTGTTAAGCCGATCAGATCAACAATTGATCCAACATATACCAGCAGGATTATTGTCCACGGTTTTTGCTTAGACTTTACTCATACCTACAGGCTGTTAAGGTATTGTTTAACTGGCGAAAATAGCTTCTAGGCTCCGCCGGACAAGCCAATCTAGCTCTCAAACCATCATTGACTTACTTAACTTCAAAATAAAGTTTAGTAGATCGAATGGCAAAAAACTGAAAATATTAATCACATTTCGTTCAGCGAATCTTCCAATACCGCCTCGCGAGCTCGCACATCAAATCGTACTATGATATTTACCAACATAAGGTGTCCCGTGCGCCGCAAGTTGTACTATGTTGTACTGTGTAAAAACTATGTTTGTACAAGCCATTTCCCTTCGACCAGAATTTCACGATTGTTTACATAGCGCCTAATCTAGGTCCCGTTTCTTGAAAGTCCCGATATTTTTCCGAGCCCGAAAACTAATGATAAACATGCACAACAACACAGGTTCGTCAACCATGTCAACGAGAATCTAGCTTAACTGAAATTAGAGACTAAATGCTATCGGGTATTCAAACAACAATAGTAGATATATATCAAAGGAAAATAAGTCCGTTAAAACAGAATAAACGGAATTGAAGGCTGCGCCGTGACCAGGAACAAAAGCACGAGTTAGAGCCCGTGAAAACCTTCGGCTGGAATCCACCAAGAAAGAGAACCTCTTGCTAAGGGAAGAGTTTAAGCATACTTAGAAGAAGCTAAAAGAATCGAGAGAGGAGATTGGCTGTTTAACTGAAAAACTTGGCAACTTGGAACAATACACGCAAAAGAACTCATTAGAAATTCACGGAGTGACCAGAAGGTTCTTATACATCAGCCGAAGAAGTGGTATTAAAGCAAGCAGAAGCTTTGAATGTACACAGTCTGTGTTAGGGTTAGGGTTAGGGTTAGTTCTTTTCTCCAGGGTGAGCTATCCCTTTGATCGTCGACAAAAACGCTGAACTGAAATAAAGCGGAGATCTTCTGAATTCTTTATTGATTATAAAGCTGCATAATACAATACAATGGCCGATCACATTTTCAAACATCTGCAGAATTCTGAACATTGTTGCGCCTTATTGTTCAAAAGATTGTTTCCACATTTTAGATCAGGTCTCTACCGTTTTCCAACTTAAGATAAAAGAGGCTTTTTATATTCGAAGAGAACAAGCTTTCTTGAATCAACAATTACACCATGTACTAAAATTATCCTTATAATTCTCAAATTGTCACGTTTCATGTTCATTATATTGCCACTGTTTATCGTAATCAGCATTTTTGTCGACTTATTATAAATTCGACTTCTAACGCTTTGTACATTAACCAACTGAAGATGACAGAACTCTCTGTCGAAACATGATTTGTAAACTTAAAGGTTTTGTCATTTCTTTAAAAGTACAAAACTAATTACAAATAAAGACTGATAATTAACCAACCATGAGAGGACAAGGAGAAAAAAAATATTCCAACAGTTAATTAGCGTAAGAGTAAAACAGTAAGGGGGGGGGGGGGGGGGAATGTCAGGCCTGAGAGTATTTTCAACTGCCTATTGCATTTTAAATTAAGCCTTTAGGAAGGAAAAGGAAGAAATCCTCGGATATTTATTTCATGTTTTACCTCTCTAAACAGACTTTAATTATGATGGTACGCTCTACGCCGACTCGCTATTCATAAAGATTTCTCGTTGGCAATAAAGGGTTGACTAGACGGCGATTCGTGATCTAGAAATTTCACACTTTTGGGTGACCCACTAATCAAGAGAAAGGAAGTCCATTAAGCACTTGAGTTCAAAGTTAAAGGCGCTGTTTCCTGCAAAATATGTTAAATGGGTCCAGTATCAAAAAAAGGCTCGTTTATCGCCCAAGGTCTAAACTGGCGGAAATTTAATCCTCAAGGTCTTTAAAAGATCGAGTTCCGTAGTTCAATCAAACACTCCTGTAAGTCACCAAAATGTTTTCAACATTCAAAGACTTCCCCTCACCGGAACACGTCTGAAGATTCTGCATTGCCCACTGTTGCCTCCTGCGTTTACAATAATTGAAGAGGCGCCATGGGGGTTTATTATTTTTGTGATTCGGGGGGCGATCATTAAACCCTGTTAAGAAACATTTGTTAATCAAACGAAAACCTAACCTTAGTATCAGACCTTTCTAAAGAAGGCTTCTCTTTCCTTTTCCCTCTCTTTCCCCCTTTCCCCTTTCTCCCGAAAAGCTTTATACTCGACGTCAACATGGCCGCTTTTTTTTAATACGGTAGAAAATAACAAAACAAAAAACCGTCTCGGTTATGTCAATATGGTAGTTCCGTTCAAGCTGGTTTATGAAAATGCAAGTCATTTTCCTGTTTTTACTTATTCATCTTCCCTAAAAGCGTCGCCTTAGAGTTCAAGTGCGTCGATAGAGTGTCACTTCATTGTTCGAGGGGGCGCACCAGTATAAGTATGTTTGCTCTCATTAGCCTTTCTCCAACAACAAATAACTGAACTAGCACTTTAGACATTTTTCGGGTACTATATATTTGAACCATATCATACTGGCAAAAGTAATAGAAAGCAGCTGAGAAAGAAAATCACAAAAGTTACGTGTCTAAGTGCATGTCCGTAAGGAGCACAAAGTTTAAGCTCTTTTAATTCATTCAACTGTAGAAACGCACGCAGCGCCACCGTTATGGCGCCTTTTTTACTTTACTGTGAGAGTGGTGTGATCACGACTTTCCCCGTCTTCTTTCAATTGTTACCTTTTCGTTGTGAGAGTCTAAGTCGTTAAATGTGGGTACCGAGGAGATTATTCCCTGGCAGAATTTTAAAATTTGGAAGCTATTTTGAACAAGTGGAAAAAAGATTTCAATTTCTCCACGCGCAATCCTGACCATTTAAACGCGTGCGCAGCACGCGCGTCTGGTACAATTTTTTCTAAAAATAGATTTTTTGCTTCAGCCAGGAGAATTTCCTAGAGTTGCCTCCAATGCTTTAGTTTACAGCTGTAGTTTAGTAAGGTTAGACGGAGGAACTTAAACATGTACAGGGTAATAAAATGTTATTTTCACATTCAGAAAGTATTTAAAAATTATATAATTTTGTCGAAACCGAACTGGTCTTTCTCTTCCATTTTCCATATAAGGTTGTAGCCCCACGCAAATTTGCGTGTATCGGCGCGGGTTTATGACGTAAAGGGTGGCGCAATTTTTTCTAAAAATAGATTTTTTTGGTACAACACAAGCAACCCCACGCTTACGGTCCCCATCCCTGATTATGGCTCTGATTATGGCTCCTGATAAAATTCAACGTTCCTAAAAAACAAACGAAAAACCATAACCTCTCGCCATTTGGTTTTCCAACACCTTTAAGTTATAGAATTTACTCGAAAAATTGTCTCCCTAGAATAAGTGGCTACATGAGAGCAAACATACTTATACTGGTGCGCCCCCTCGAACAAGGAAGTGACACTCCATCGACGCACTTGAACTCTAAGGCCACACTTTTAGGAAGGATGAATAAGTAAAAACAGTAAAGAGAGATGTTTTTTCTTAAAGTAGCTTGAACGGGACTAACATATTGACATAACCGAGACGAGTTTTTTTTACCATATTAAAACAAGCGGCCATCGTTGACCTGGAGTATAAAGCTTTTCGGGAGAAGGGGGAAGGGAGGGAAAAGGAAAGACAAACCTTCAATACTAAAGTTACGTTTTCGTTTGATTAACAAATGTTTCTTAACAGGGTTTAATGATCGCCTCCCGAATCAGAAAAATAATTTTACACCCCCATGGCGCCTCTTCAATTATTGTAAACGCAGGAGGCAACAGTGAGCAATGCAGAATCTTCAGACGTCTTCCTGTGAGGGGAAGTCTTTAAATGTACAAAACATTTTCGTGACTTTCAGGAGTGTTGGATTGAACTACGGAACCGTTTAAAGACCTCGAGGACTTAGTTACCGTCAGTTTAGACCTTGGGCGATAAACGAGACCGCTTTTTGATCTGTTATTTTCTTCCTTTTTTTATTGGTATTTAGATAAAAAAAGTGGTCAACGTTGGACTGGAGTATAAAGCTTTTCGGGTGAACGTGGGAAGTGGGGGAGGGAAAGGGAAAGAGAAGCAAGCCCAGAAGTCAAAATGGCATCTGGTTACAGTCTTCATCAGTCAGGTTATGAAACAAATATCGCTTTGTGTAAAAAGAGGTGGGGTTATGTTTCAAAGCCTGGTGAATAAATACTAGATGTATTTGTTTTTTTCAGTCAATGACACAGGCATATAGTTTGTAGGGCTTTTGAGCAAGCTTTGTAAAAGAAGTTGAACATATGGGACATAACAAATGCAGTCAGAAAGTGAAAACCAGTACATAATTAACTGCGTTTGCAAGGGCCACCGCGACAAGACAGCAAGACAGCAAATCCCTTTTTCCTAACTCGGATCCATGCATTTTTAAGAAACGAGATTAATTTAATTTTAACCCTCCGTGTGAAACTTTATTTATACAAGCACAAGTCATGAGTTGGTATACGAATTATTTATCATCGATTTTTTTTTTATAAGTCTTTTCAAGCTACACTTTATCTTTGTCAAACAGTTAATATTTTAATGCTGTTTTGACAAATTGAGGCGAAATTGTAAAACTGTGACTTATTCCAAGGGAATAGTTTATCAAGCGAAACGAAAATGGAGCCTGATTATATGCAAAGAGACAATGTGTTTAAGAAAAGTGGGCGCTTTGAAAAATGCCGCACATTTTAACACAAAGAGTGGATGAAGACTTTATGACTTTATCGGTTGGCGAGGTACTTTTGTCAAGAGTAAAAACAGTCAATTTTACAACACATCCTAAGTGTTAGCGCCATTAATGTTTTAGGCAAAATCCCATCTGCTCTTTAATACTTTGACTTCTCTCAGTTGATGAAATAGCCATAAAAATGAACTCGGTTTCCAAGACTCTGATTGGCTACAGAAAATAGGGATATCTTATGTCGGTGACGCATTAACTTTCATCTTTAACTCAGGAGTGACCAAGTTAAGGATTCCCCCAAACGACATACGTCAGTTTCAAAAAGAGACCTTTACGCTCGAACATTGGAATTTCTCCCCAAAATAAACCCTTCGACGGTTGAAAATGGAACCTCATTAACTTTCAAGCGATATGAATTTGAGCATTGAGCATATGTATGTTCCTGGGGAACACAAAAATTATTCGCTTTTTGACTTTATAATTAGTATGAAGTGACAAGAATAAGTAGATAAATGGCTTACTCTTGACGATGAAGCCCACGCGTTTTGTTATCAAACACTTTAAATATCCTCGATGGATCTTTATAAACAAGGAGACACAGCGAGTGAAACCATAGTTTAACAGCAAGTAAACTGAGTTGACGGTGAAATGAAGATTACAGCGTTGGTTTTAATATCCGCTTTGTTGCTGTTCAGCACCTTTGTTCAAAATAGTGAGGGATGGAGTGGACCATTGCCCCCGGGGAAAAGGGAACTGCAGAGGAAGGTTTGTACCTCTGAGATAATAGACAAAATGAAAACAAAAACAAGGACAAAAATGAAAGAATTGAATCGAAGATTCAGTTTGTTTCTGTGTTGATGCGTTTGCTGAAAAAAAAAAAGTCATCAACTAATACTTCAAAACTCTGCATAATGAGTGTTACGAACTCTTGGTTTAAGGGTATTGAAAATAGTACCAAAAGAAATAAGTGAATTCAATTTTTGTAGCGAGTTTACATGAAAGGGTGGCTGTCAGTAACGGCGGATTCGGAGTCGGGGTCGTTAGCAGAGTCCTATGATCGCCTACGGCCGAGTGAAAACCAAACAACGGAGTCATTAGCGGAATTGTAAGCTCGACGGAAGTTTCCATTTTCTTGTGATGGTGCTTATGATTCCGTCTCAATTGTATATATTTCATTTTAAATATCATTTTTACTAACCGTTTTGTACTTGCACCAGTGATTTTTATCCCCGTTTTTTTTTTTTTTTTTTTCAGTTTTTCAATATTTTTAAAAAATGTTCAGTCAGGGGACCTTCTATAGGGATAACCTCGCGGTCCTCTTTTTCTACGTTTCTGCCGAATAAGACTGTCACTTCGTCGGCAGTAGAAACCAGCTTCTAAGCTAACGACACACCAGCCGATTGAAAATCACTAGGTTTGTTTTATTACGCGACAGGTGCGCAGCTGCCGCGATGAAGATTTTCGTCGATCGCCGTATAAAATCGCTGTCAAATATGGCGTGTGAGATACCTGCAATTAAATTCGCTGTCATTTATCTAGTAGTTAGCCTGAGAGAAAGCTCCCGGGGGGAGTCGGGGGCGGGGGAGGTGGGCAACCCGATAGCTTGCTTGTAAGTTATCGTCTAGTGTGCGCGCTCCCGCGGTTTTACGCAACTAATTAAGCCAATCAGCTTATAGCTGAAGAATTACCAAATGATTGACTGTTGACTAATGAATCGAAATGCAGTATGAGAGGGTTCACATTTAACTGTCGTAGAACTTTTACTTATAATAGTTTTATCTTCTTTCCTCGTTATAGTTTGAAAGAACAGCCAGAGACATTTGTGCTGCAGCAAGAACTTTGGATTGTGAAAGAATAGAACTAGACGAATGAATCTTGGATGGCAATACGAAGATAAAAAAAAAAAGAACCATATTCCGGCAGTTTGGACATTAATGAAATCATGATGAGGCTAAATGCTAGCAAAGTAGTTAATTAATGAATTGTGAAAATTTTAGGGAGTAAGAAAATGTAAAGTATAAAAAAATAAAATGAACCGAATGTGTTGAATATTGTGGCGGGTATTTTACAGCTAATTTGAAAGCTTGCTTAGTTTTAGCTTTAATAGGCGCGATCTTACCTGCTAGCTGCCAAAAACAAAAACAAACAAACAAACAAACAAACAAACAAACAAACAAAAAAAAAAAACCATAAGGTTTAAGGTTGTTCCAAACCTCCTCTCTAAATGTTCTTTTTATACTTTGCAGAATGTTGTATCTAAACAAGCTGATTACAGTTCTAAATGAGGGTCACTGAGCTCGTTTTTGAGTTACAAGCACTCAAAGATAAAATTAGCGGTGTTTTCAACAGGTTAAACGGTTTCTATGATAACCTAATATGTTGAGAATGACCACAATTTGTTCGCCAATGTTTAGGCATTTGCTTGATATTTTTTTATACATACAAAAGCTTTATTGAAAACAAAAGGCCGTTCTAACATTAATTTACAACATTAAACCAAACAAAAACAGCGCAAATCATATTTCACATCATGGATAAGACTTATGTCCCTTTTACAAGGCTTAAACACGTTTAATAGCTGTTTAGTCAAACACAGTTTAAAATTGTTTCCCTTATAAAGGCTGCTTTCGGATTTTTGTCGACTACAGATTTACCCGAATGAAAGGATAAGTGTTAAGGTTTACTCGAATCCTATGTCAAAGCCAATGGTTCAGCTTTCTGTTACCAATCTTCATTTTCTTAAACCTGGTTAACATGTTTTGTTGGTGTGGATGGGGCTTTACGTTTACACGAAACTTAATATATAACCTATCTAAAACTAAAACAACAACAACAAAAAAAAAACCATGTGGGGGGGGGGGGGGGGGGCGTGAATTAAAATAAAAGTCTGTCAGCTTCCTCGTACTCCACACATACTTAATATGGTTTGCCACAATTTACAATTTTATCTTTCATGTATTGTTGTATCAACTGATAAAGAGTGGTAGTAGTGATCCGTGAAAGATTAAGTTGCTGGAACTGAAATGATGGAAAACTGTACAAGCTACCTAAAAACGGAGATATCAGTAATGGTTGATGGTTATCCCCCCCGGCTTGTCCCAAGTCCGGCATGGCAGTTTATTTATAACATCGAAAATTATAAACTAAGTTTCTTCTTGTTTTCTACAATACCACTCTATCTTTCGAACTTACATGTTTTGTTTTCTCTTCTCGTTACTCAGTTCAGTTCAGTTTATTGTTTTGCCATAAATGGTGTACAAATATGAATTATTATTATTTAACACTAATGGCGAGGATGCCCAGGGGAAGCCACCGGGCTTATAAGGAATGGGCTCCCTCAGTTAAAGTAATTGGAACAAAGTATTATAATAGTTATACATGGGACCAAAATGGCAGAGCTACAGTAAACCTTAAAATATATTACTTAGTTATGTTAATCGTAGTAAGGCTAAAAAAGAGCGAAAATGAAAGTGAAAAGCAGAGGTAAGTAAATAAATATATAAATGAATATTTATGATGAGAGGAATGCGACAACGTTAATTGAATTAGCTGTATATAAAAAAAGCGGTGGGGGTAAAAGGCGGCATGAGTTTGCGGAATGGCATGTGGCATGATCAAATTTTGTAAACTGTCATTTTACGAGTTTATGGTTTTACGTAATGTAACGGACTGTTGTGTAACATAGTGCCCAAATATATTTGGGCATGCCATGTGGTCGTGTGAGCAGAGCAGATTGTAAGAGTGTGTTGCTCGCGGATGACATTAAAACTGAAGAATCAAGTGTTCTTCGCGTTCTGTGTTAGCGAACCCAGGGTACGGTAACATTGGTTTCAGAAGTGGGATGGCAGACGCGGATATGAGCGACGAAAGTGGGGAAATTGTTTTCAAAACGGAGGATGCAAGTGTCGTGGATGAAAACGTCTCGCCGCTCACCTCTACGGCGGCGGACTCCGGTTCGAACTTGGACGCTATTATGAAAGTACTTCAGTCCATACAGAAACAAAACCAAGGGATAGAAAACAGGCTGGAACAACAAGGGCTAAAAACTGAACTTCAAGTAGAAGAACTCTCTCAACGCCTCAAAGAACTAGGTATTCGTGTGAATAATCAAGCATTGCAACTGGAAACTGAGCTCAAGTTACGCGGAGATAAATTGACTGTGAAAATAAATGCTTTGGAGGAAGATTTTGTAAATAAGGTGGAATTCCCTGACTCGAAACAACGTTCCTTCGAAGAAGATGTTAAGGAAAGGCTCAAAGGGACACAAGGAGACGCTCGACTCGCAGCTGAAGACTTTCAGTGATGAACTGAGCAAAACGCTGGATACGGCGAAACAACAAATGCATGTTAAAGTAGAAAGTTTCACGCCTTTAAACGCAAGCCTTTCACCTGAAGTCTCCAAGTTTTCAACGCCTCTCTCAGTTTCCAGTGGAGACCCTGAACAAAAACAGCCGGTTGAAAAACCACCCTCGTTTGACGGCAAATCATAGTGGGAACCGTACATCGCACAGTTCGAAATCGTTGCTGGAATGAATCAATGGAACGACGAGCAGAAGGGTAACTACCTTGCGACGAGCCTGAAAGGTTCTGCCTTGAGTCTACTGGGAAATCTTCCATCAGATACCCGTCAAGACTATAAGGAGCTGGTTGCAGCTCTAGAGGGGAGTTTTGGTTCGGCGCACCAGCAAGAACTGCATCGTTTCAAGTTTAAAAGTAGATTGAGACGGTGTGACGAATCACTACAAGAGCTAGCCGAGGATTTAGAGCATTTGGCTAGGCTGGCTTACCCTCTTGCGCCAGAAGAAATGAAGGATCTACTGGCCAGAGCAATTTATTGATGTATCCTGGATGGGGATACCAGACTACGTTTGAAGCAAAGTCGTCCCCAGTCCCTTCGAGCAGCTCTCACCTTGGCTATGGAGTTAGAATCTTAGCGGCTAGAATCTCGCCAAAGGGACTTTCAGGCTCGTGGAGTGAACTGTGGCACAGCAGAAGGAACTTCAACTGAGAAGCCTGGTCATGGGGAATGCCGCCAGGATGATTTACTGGCACAAGTCAAAGAGCTGCTTGCTGAAGTGGTCTCCTCCCAGGGTCACGGTTAGCCTTATCAAGGGGATCCGGATACCAGGCCACAGTGTTGGGGTTGCGGAAAGAGGGGACATATTAAACGAAACTGTTGGAACCTTGGTGGGAACTGGTCAAGAGATGTGCAGACGCAGGGCAACTCTAAACTCTCTTAAACTAAGACAGGCCGGCCTTGAGGGGGAAAGGCCGGCCCAGTAAACAGTCAATTCAACCTCACAAGTTATGATGATGACTCGACAGTTGTCCCACAAGGGGAACAGCCTCACAGTAAATGGAAACATTGATGGTGTGATCTTTCCTATGGTCGTTGACACAGGAGCTAATGTCACAGTAGTCCGACCAGATGTACTGAGCAAGAGTACACTTTCTCGCTTACAGGGTACCATGAGTGTACTTAAAACTGCGACAGGAGTTGCAGCGAATGTTGCTGGTAAACTATGGCTCGGGATAAAGATTGGAGGCACAGAAGTCTCCCATGAAACACTAGTTGCAGATATTTCCGACAAGTTCATACTCGGCCTGGACTTCATGATGGCCCATGGTTGTACAGTTGATGCTGGAGCAGGAAGCCTGCGTATCAGAGTAGAGGAAGTCCCTCTTCATAAGCCCTCGGCTAGACAAAAAGCTCGCTGTTGTCGTTTAACAGCTGTGGAAGACATCCTAATTTCTCCTTACAGGAAACCCTCGTAACGGCGAGGATCATGGATGATCCACTTGGCGAACCGAGGGGAACAGTAGGCCCATCGTTTACTGCTAAGCTTCCACCTGATGTTATGGTTGGTAAGACGCTGGTAGATGCCCAACAAGATTATGTTCCTGTGAGAGTGGTAAATCTCTCTGGTCAACCAAGAACAATTTGTCAAGGTACTGAGATAGCAAGCTGTGAACCCGTAGAAAGTGTCATTCACCAACAGCATGACTTCACTCCTGATTCTCAAGTCATAGGGGATGACTTGCCAAAACATTTAAAGGACCTATATGCCCGAGGCAAGGAGGGGTTAAATGCTGGTCAACAGCGTCAGCTGCACAATCTCCTGCTTGAATTTCAAGACATCTTCTCAAAGGGGCCTCAAGATCTGGGCAAGACTGGTCTAGCAAAACGTGAGATCAACACCGGTGATGCTGCCCCTGTTCGTCACGATCCAAGGAGACTACCTTTGGCACAGTGTGAGGAAGCCTTTAAAGCTGTCAAGGACATGAAGAAACAAGGCATAATTGAACCCTCAGTCAGTCCCTGGGTCTCACCTGTCGTGTTGGTCAAGAAAAAAGATGACTCCACAAGGTTTTGCGTGGACTACCGCAAACTGAATGACCTCAGCTAGAGTTAGAACGCTTGACACCTGTGTTTTCCCGTTTAAGAGCAGCCAACCTGAAGTTGAATCCTAAGAAGTGCGAACTGTTTCGACGCAAAGTTAGGTTCCTTGGCCGTGTAGTCTGTGCAGAGGGAGTAACCCCGGACTCCGACAAAGTAGAGGCAGTTAAAACCTGGCCTGTGCCACGAAATGCTAACGAGGTTAGGAGATTTGTTGGATTGTGCACCTACTACCAGCGATTCGTACGGTCATTTTCTGATGTTGCTAAGCCCCTGCATAAACTGACTGAGAAAGGCCAATCATTCGAGTGGACAAAGGCTTGTAAAGAGTCATTTCAGCAGCTCAAGGATGCCCTTGTGTCTGTCCCGGTTCTTACGTACCCTCGCACCATGGAACCCCTTCTACTAGATACGGATGCCAGTAATGTGGGTGTAGGGGTAGTTCTCTCTCAAGTCCATGATGGTGAGGAAAGAGTCATAGCCTACTACAGCCATGCACTCAGCAGACCTGAACGCAACTATTGTACCACTAGGCGTGAACCTCTGGCAGTTGTCAGAGCAATTGAGAATTTACCTCTCAGATGGCAGACAGAGAATTTACCTCTCAGATGGCAGACAGATCAATTTCCCACATCGTGAAGTGGAAGGATGCTGGCAACCGCCCCGAATGGTCTGCTATTTCTCACCTTGACTCGACTACAAAGGCCTACTGGGCCCAGTGGGACTCCCTAGCTCTCAAGGAGGGTGTGTTGTACCACCGATGAGAATCGCCTGAGCGTGGCGAAGAGACGTGGCAACTGGTGCTCTCTACAGCACTTCGTGCCGGTGTGCTGAAACGTCTGCATGATAGTCCAGTAGGTGGTCACTCAGGAGTGTCGAAGGCCCTAGGCAAAGTCCGTGAAAGGTTCTACTGGATCCATTGTTTTCGTGATGTTGAAGGATGGTGCCACAAATGTGACCTGTGTGCGGATAGGAAGAGTCCCAGTGTGAAAACGAGATCGCCGCTTCAGCTGTACAATGTTGGAGAGCTTAAGGAGCATGTGGCTATAGATGTCCTAAGACTCTTACCAGAAACGGAATGCGGAAACAAGAACATCTTAATTGCTATGGATTACTTCAGCAAATGGCCTGGGGCGTACGCACCCCCCAAATCAGGAAGCGGTCACTGTTGCCAATGTGCTAGTGTCTCAATTCTACAGTTGGTTTGGGGTGCCAGCCGAACTCCATTCTGATCAAGGACGAAATTTTGAGTCTCATGTCTTTCAGGAGGTCTGCATCTTGCTGGGATTCATAAGACACGGACAACTGCCCTGCATCCTCCGTTGTATGACATGGTTGAACGTTACAACAGAACTCTAGAGAATCAACTGGCCACATTTGTTCAGGATCATCAGAAAGACTGGGACTTGCATTTACCACTACCTCTGATGTCATATCGTTCAGCCGTGGACGAGACGACGAAGCTTACGCCTGCAGTGCTCATGTTTGGGCGGGAATTGCGTGTCCCCTTGGATCTGCTTTTGGGGCGGCCACAGGCTGATATTGAGGAACAAAGTTATCTCGAGTATGCGGAGAGGTTGCGAGCAGCGATAGCGATTATTCATGACTTTGCACGAGACCAACAGCAGGCCGGTAGCCAAGGAATGAAGACACATACGACATCCGCAGTGAAGCTTTTACTTTCAGTAAGGGCAGAATTGTGTGGTTGTACAACCCTCAACGCGAGAAAGGCAAATCTCCAAAGCTGAGCCGGCCATGGGAAGGGCCGTATGTTGTCGCAGAACGCCTAAATGATGTTTTGTACAGGATTCAGCATGCCCCTTTGGCAAAGCCTAAGGATCTGCACAGAGATAGGCTTTGGCACTACCGCGGAGATGCTTGTACGGATTGGTTCAATGAACCACTGAAGGAAAGGGTGCGGATCTACCTGAAGGAGCATCTACCCGTTAGGAGGCGCTAGACGACACCACTAGGAGCAACGCAGTATCCCGTCGTACGCGGAAGAGAAGGCGTAAACCCCCCCGATTCAGACAAAATGTCCCCGTTACCAGTGATGAAACCTTACCACTACAGAGAAGGCCAGGACAATGTCAGGCGTTCAGACAGGACTCGGAGAAGACCTCTCAGATAGAGTGACTTTGTGGCAAGATGAAATGTTTAGGGAACTGCACGGCATAGTGTTGTTGAGAAATTCGTTAAGAACTTTGAACTCTTTTTTTTCTTAGTTGTTGTTATATGTTTCTTTATCCGGGACGGATAATTATCTAGGACGGGGACAGTGAAACGGACTGTTGTGAAACATAGTGCCCAAATATGGTAGCTCCATATTTGGGCATGCCATGAGGTCGTGTGAGTAGAACAGATTGAAAGAGTGTACATGTTTTGCACGCGGACGATATTAAAACTGAAGAATTAAGTGTTCTTCGCGTTCTGTGTTAGCGAACAAAGGGTACGGTAACGGTAATAAGCCGGACATAGTTTAGCATAAAGACTTTTAATACCGAGTGCCTGTAAAACAGGTAATGGTTAAACAAGTTGGGGATTACCGAGCAAAAGGTTGCGTAGTAACAAAGAATTCAGTTTAGTATTAGCAGAAATTACGTAGTCAAGATAAAAGCGGCCGAATTGAGCAGATTTCTTTCACAGATCAGTGCCAAATTTTTCAACATCAGCCAGAAGTGAATTTCTCGATTACTTATTAATGCCGAAAAGCTTACTGCTTCTTGTGACGGCTGTTAGCTTACTGCTTTCAAGAAGTATTACACGTATTTAAGACTTGGAATCATTCGTTTATTAGCTGTTAAGAGTAAATGTCAGTAAAAATCGAGGAAAATTCAAAAAACGTGGCCACGGTCAAAAAATCGATTTTGCTCATACTTTGTCAGTTTGAAGGCCTAGGTAAGTGACTGAAGGGTATGAGGTTAGTTTTTTGAAATATTCCATTTAACGGCAGAAAACCACGAAAAACGGTCACCCTACCGGAAGCTCAGATTTCACCTAGCGGAAACTCGAAATTTTACACTTTTCAGCTTCTCGCTACACAGACGTTTACATAGCTGTGAATCTTTCTTAAGTATAATTGAATACATTGATTCTTCCTTAGTCAAACCATGGCAATAAGTTTTATCTCTACTCATTTGTGAGCGAACTGAGACCCGATTAAGAAGACACACTTTTCTCATTTACGCGAAGGTGTAAAATAATCCAAACTCAGCGGCGAAAAAAGCTGACCGGTAGTTCTTCAAATCCTCTGATATTATAACCAAAGACAGTTCAGTCATTGAGTTTTAGGTCTACGTTTTTAAATCTTTAGGATCTAGTAGCACTTTTGCATGAACGCCGATCAAAATTCGATAAAATTCAAATTGAGCGCCTTTGAAATCTACAACTCTACATAACAAAGCACTATTGAATAAATTAACTCCTCGGCCAAATTTGTACATAAACATGAGGGTCTTACGTTTTTAGCGTTTTGAACCGTTTTAAAGTATTTATTGATGTTAAATATTGTCTACACAGGTAAAACAAACTATGAAACACCAAAATTACCACGAGCTGAAATTAAATCTCACAGGCTCGCTCCCTAATCTGTGTCACGCACGAACGACTTAGCTACAACTAGTACAGTAACAAACAGATATTTACATCTGTTGATTTAATTAAAATAAGTCTTATTTTAAAATATCGATGTGCCAGGTTCACCAGTTAACTTGCTGAAATAAAAAAAAAATTCCTTAATAGTAATTCAAACTACTGTCTAGAACAATTAGAATCGATTTTATTTAGTATGAGAAGTTTTGTGCCGTCGATAACCAATCGGAAGTACCTGTTTCCGCGAAAAGCAAATATTGCACCGTTCTCTGAATAAACAAATCTACTTAACCATATAACCAATCTCGTACCCAGAGTCCTCAGGCTTTTTGGTCAGCGGGGCGGCGCCAGGAGAGACTCTGGGATAATGGAAAAATATAATTTTTTTGATTGGTCGTCTGCATAACAATGGAAGACCGACAGGAAGTCCGTTGGTCATTTGCGGAAGTTAACCAAACCGGAAACCCTCCGAACCAACTTCCCTGTTTTGGAGGGAGATTTGAAATGTCAAACTCGGAGCTTTGTAATTTTTATGTGTGTGTCACGTTTTTTTTTTTCCTATCGCCTCCATTTACACCAAAAATTAGAAACACTCCAATTCAAAGACGGGTTTTGAATTATGTCATTGTCAGTGCAATAATTTCTAGCCGACGAAACATCAGTCGTTTTAGCGTGGGAAGTTGCACTACTGCCATACGATGGTAAAACACGGCAAAATGCAAGCAGCTACTTACCTTGTTGTGGATGAAAATTTGGAGATGAAGAGATCTGTTGTGGGGCGAAGTCCATCTCAGGTTGCCGTTTCCCCTTCGGTTTTGCCACAAGGGAAACGCTGAACACATCTCCACGATGATCAAACGCCGCACACGAGAGCAAACGTTTCACTTTTTTCAGTCACGGCCCATCTTGCCAAAGCTAGCTAACCACTCAGAAAAAAAATCCCTTTTAGAGGCGGAGGTAATTTTTTTTTATTTTCAGCATTCAATTCAATTCAATTCAATTTATTAAAGCACATTTTTCACGAAGGTAAGGCAAGAATGCACTAGCCCGCAAATAGCATAGGCTAATCTAGGCGGGTAGTGCAGTTGAGCATTATAATGGCGTGTGGAACATTTTCTCAAATGTTGAGAGATTTTGTTTTGAGTGTAAACGTTTAAAAGTGTAAAAGGCCGTTGTTTTATAGGTTACCTTAAGATGAAAGTTAAATCTCAAATGTAATAGCCAGTACATACAGATTTACAGTAGAGGGGCAGTTGAGAATAAAGACTTGTTGTGAGTCTGTTACTTACAACCATCTTCTCTGCAAGAAAGTCAACACATTGTGACAGTGAAGTAGCCACCCAACTTGACCTGTCAAAGAACAGGTGTAGATAATACTGAAGAAAGCTGGTCTTCCAAATGCAGATATACTTTAAAAATATTTACATTTATTTATTTCCCAACGTACAGAGACAAACAAATAAAAGAAAAGTATAAGTGGAGAGGAGGCTAAGAAACCATGGGGTTTATGAATATTAAGTCTCCTCAATCTTAAAATACAAAAGTTATAATATTGCTTGGAGTTTTTATATAACCAAACATATAAATGCACACTGAGTTTAAAATTAAGATGGCAAAAATTTAAAGGTAACGATGGTTTAATTGTACTCTGTTAAAGGCTGTATATTAATATGTAAGTAAAAATGATTTAACTTTTTTAAAATGTTACTTCTGATCACGAACATGCAAAAACTCCATTGAAGAAGGATAAGACAAGGAAACTGTGGGTTCCCTTGCAGACAAATATTCCTGTTGAGATTTCCAAAGCAATTATGCTATGGCAAAGTGTGAAATCATGCCTAAAGTACCAGTTGTTGGAAAAAAAATAGATGAGCAGTGCTGTGACCTTCTGTGTTATATGTCATAAGGAAGAACACCAAGTCTTCCCTTGAAGGGTTCAATTAGGACACAATTATTATTGAGGAGATACAGGAGAAGGTCTCTGCTCGATTTCATTCTACTGCAAGTGTACCTGTTGTACATGGACATGGGAGCCAAGTACCCCCCATTTGTGTGACATGCGACCAGATGATGTTTGCACAGCCTTGTACAGAAAGTGACCACTTTCATCATATATCCTTGGTATCAAACACTCCACTTGTAATGGGGAGATTAACTAACGTAATTATTTTGGCAACCCTTCCTATCATTTCTTCATGTAATTATTAAAACAAGTTTAACACAAAGGACACTAAAATCAATTACCCACCTTAAAAACGTTTCTCTTTTAATATTACTCATTTAAACAGCAAAAATATTAAATATTTTCCACAATGATGATAATAATAACAATCATTATTATTATTATTATTATTATTATTATTATTTTTATTATTATTATTAAGGAGAGAGCGCGGTCCGGCTGATTGGGGTTGGTGAAGTAATACGGAGGATAATTGGGAAGTGGGTGATGAGAGTAACAAAACCCAATGCCGTCAAAGCAAGCGGCTCACTGCAGGTGTGCCCAGGCCATAAAAGTGGGAGTGAGGCTGTTATTCATGCAATGCACAATATTTTTGACGCCAATGAAACAGACGCTGTTCTTCTTGTTGACGCCTCTAATGCCCTAAACAGAGCTGCTGCAGATCTTTGGTCAATGCAGCTCACTAGACTTGGCCCAGTCCCACCAAACATTATGCAATATGCTGGATGACCTAGATTGTGGCATGATAGACCATTAGAGTCCAGGAAGGGCTTGAACTAAGAGTCAATAGTTGTTTTATTTTTAGGTCTTAGCTAACATTATTGTTCATTACTTTTGACAGGGTGTCCAGCAAAGGTCTCAACAACACTGTGCCAATCATTCAGGATATTGGGGAGTTTGACAATAATAATTATCTGTTGTCAACACGAGAGCAGCAAGATCAGAGAAGAGATTATATTATACTATTCAGTAGAGTGTTGGTTGAGTACTTCCCTTGCCTGAAGTCAATAATTAAAAGTGTGATACCAAATCAGATCACCATCCAGTACTGGAAAGAAATGGCAAATCCTTCAGAAATTATCAATTTACCAGTGGTACCCTTTAATCAAAATAAATTAGGTAATGTGTGTCAGTACCTGAGCTATCTGACTCAGCTCTTAGTTAAAGAGTACACTCCACAACCAAATGAAGTTGGGCCCCACTAATTTACGTAAATTAATAATATAAACACAAATTCCCCAATCTATTAACCCCTTCCCTGTGCTTCCTATAGTACACACCCAAAAATATGAGAACTCACATAAGATAGTTTTAATTTTACCTTGATTAAATATACAAGGACAGACTGAGGAGACTATATACACGGTATAGAAATTGACTAAGTAAAATATCATAGTCAGGATATCAACAGTCTCTCAACAATCACATTATAATTTACTGATGAGAGGTGATGACCACTCTCTATACAGTTCTCATGTAAATACTCTGTGGTTAGGCAGAAAAGTTAACAAACCTCAACACAACTCACTGTCCTTAATTTCATAGCCTGTGCCAGGAAAAGCTTTGGTACTACGTAGTATTGGGATTTGAATTGAATAAACCCAACATGCACTGGAATGCATTTAAAACACTGTTAAAAAATTATTACTACTTCATTTTATTTCTAGATATATAGTATACCTGGGAGCAACTCTACAGCACTAAAACCATGCAAGATGTGAGCACTCTCTATCAGATTCGTCAGAAGTTTAGTCTGAAATGTCAGCCGTCTCCTCTTCCTAACCCACAGGGGGCGCGTCCCCAGTGGGTTAGGGAGAGGAGACGGCTGACATTTCAGACTATCAGAAGCTTGGCAAAAGGAATGTCTATTCAGAAAGAAAAACTTTAAAGCTGCTCATGACATGTCATTCAGGACAGATGTATAAAAATGTGCTGATGTTTAAATCGTACTAGCTTGCAATTGAACAGATATAACATTCTAATTATATTCACTTTAAGAAAAGCGTGCACACAATTCATTCTATTGCAATTAAAAAGGGGCAAAAACAGTAAATATCAAGAGGTGATTTAAATTGTCAAATGATAACTTACACTATGTGTTCATTGAAGCAATAACTAATAATAAGATATAACTTAAACAAATCCCATTTGGAAATAAACTGTAAAGGGAAAGGCGAAGGTAATTTAAACATAAATTCAACACACAGTCAGCTGCACAGTTCTGTGAGAGGAGAAGTGATGGTTCCTTTTTATTTGTAAGTATAAAAAATAATAAAGAAATAATTGTTATTTACTTGTCTGTATGTGTTGTAGCAATGTCGAATCAAGTTAAGTCCACCGTTCGCTCGCTCTTACAGGATAAAAAATCCAGTTGCTTTGATCCGCTCTTACGGGAAAAAAAATCCAGTTCCTTTGATCGCGTGTAAGAACCAACTTTGGCTTTCTCGAACACTTTCAAGGCCCGATAAAACCTTCAGGCCCGAAAACATCAACACGACTGCCATTTTGGGGCATTTGACTTCCGTTTTAATCTTAAGCATGCGCACAAAGACCGGAATCCCACGTTTTCTGGGATAAGAAATTCCATTATCCCAGAGTCTCTCCTGGCGCCGCCCCGCTGACCAAAAAGCCTGAGGACTCTGGGTACGAGATTGCCATATAACCAGAGTATGTTGTTGGTGAAGTTCATAGACATACATAACAACGATGTCTTGCTTGTTCTTGAGTATTGTCGGTGGGATTTGCCGCGCAGGCGAACGCAC
>NW_028145526.1:405000-435000 GCF_977016875.1 Pavona decussata
TGAAACCTGACACTTCCGGTACAATTTTCCCCACCCCACCCAGGCAAGGTCAAATTCCCCACCCCCGGGAAGGCCTTACCCGTCAAATTCCCCACTCCCGGGCACAGAAAATAGTCAAATGCCCGGGGTTTGCCCGGGGGGGGGGGGGGGGGATGTTGAAGTTTCGATTTGATCGGCGCATAAAGCTTCTCTTTCTTAATAACATCAATTCTAATCGTTTCAGTTTGAATTGATATTTTCTTTTATTTTTATTTCAGCAAGTTAACTGGGGAACCTGGCACATCGTTGACTAAGATATTTTAAAATAAGACTTATTTTAATTAAATCAACAGATGTAAATATCTGTTTGTTACTGTACTAATTGTAGCTGAGTCGTTCGTGCGTGATACAGATTAGGGGGCGAGCCTGTGAGATTTAATTTCAGCTCGTGGTAATTTTGGTGTTTCATAGTTTGTTTTACCTGTGTAGACAATATTTAACATCAATAAATACTTTAAAACGGTTCAAAACGCTAAAAACGTAAAACCCTCATGTTTATGTACAAATTTGGCCGAGGAGTTAATTTATTCAATAGTGCTTTGTTATGTAGAGTTGTAGATTTCAAAGGCGCTCAATTTGAATTTTATCGAATTTTGATCGGCGTTCATGCAAAAGTGCTACTAGATCCTAAAGATTTAAAAACGTAGACCTAAAAATCAATGACTGAACTGTCTTTGGTTATAATATCAGAGGATTTGAAGAACTACCGGTCAGCTTTTTTCGCCGCTGAGTTTGGATTATTTTACACCTTCGCGTAAATGAGAAAAGTGTGTCTTCTTAATCGGGTCTCAGTTCGCTCACAAATGAGTAGAGATAAAACTTATTGCCATGGTTTGACTAAGGAAGAATCAATGTATTCAATTATACTTAAGAAAGATTCACAGCTATGTAAACGTCTGTGTAGCGAGAAGCTGAAAAGTGTAAAATTTCGAGTTTCCGCTAGGTGAAATCTGAGCTTCCGGTAGGGTGACCGTTTTTCGTGGTTTTCTGCCGTTAAATGGAATATTTCAAAAAACTAACCTCATATCCTTCAGTCACTTACCTAGGCCTTCAAACTGACAAAGTATGAGCGAAATCGATTTTTTGACCGTGGCCACCATTTCTTTCATTTTTACTGACAATCACTCTTAATTTCTATTGTCATCGAAAGGACAATAAAGCTGTAAACACGTTCTTATCTGTTTTTCAAAACTTTCTTTTTTTTTCAAGTTCGCATGATAAATGATTTCCTCAACATCAAACTAACACTTTAACATCAAAATAAGGTAACAATTCACAAAATGTTTCCGGAAGAACTTTAATAATGAACTGAAGAGGTGAAACAAAACTACTAGCAGACAAACCGACAAGTTTTCATGCATTTCCGCGGGAGTGAAAACAAATATTAAGCTTAGATCATGACAGGAGAGCTTCTTACCTTATCATTTTGAAGTATGTATCTTGACTAAAATCCTGAAACCAATCCAAATGTTTCAACTCTGTGTCGGTCACAGTCAAATGCATCCTCCACTATATCCTGGCATCAGTAATATAATAAGCTTTGTTTAGAGCTGAGAAACCGGCTGCGGATTTACGAATGTGAGAAGGTAAAAGGCTGGTATAATTTTTAGCGTATTTTTTCCCTGGTTAGAAAGTTCATACATGTAGCCGGTTGTTGTTTTGTTTCTTCCTTTGTATGGCCACGAAACTTGATTCCAAGTAGCAAAAACCTCTTTTTTCGAGTTAAAACACGAGCAAGAAACCAGTGAAGGCTGACAGAGCTCAATATGGAGGAGGCGAAACTGCATAACAACTTTGCAGCATCATAACTTTCCACAACCGTTTAGACTTTCTTTGGGATTTGAACCCATGACCTCTGCGATGCCGGTGCAGTGCTCTACCAACTGAGCTATCAAGCCAACTGGGCGCTGGTCATATTGTGAGTTCGTATATACCTGTGAATAATGAGATTAAATTAATATAAATATATGAAACATATATTTTGAACTGCAGATGAAAGATCAAAAAGAAGAAAGATCCTCGCAGTTACTACGCAACTTATTAAGCACTTGCGAAAAGATCGTGTATCGGCGCGGGTTTATAATGTGAAGGGTGGTGCAATTTTTTCTAAAAGTAGATTTTTTGGTACAACACTCGCAACCCCACGCTTACGGTCTCCATCCCTGATTATGGCTCTGATTATGGCTACTGATAAAATTTAACTTCCGCTAAAAAACAAACGGAAATACCATAACCTCTCGACATTCGACTTCCCATCGCATTTAAGTTATAGAATTTACTCGAAAAATTGTCTCCCTCGAATAAGTGGCTACATGAGAGCAAACATACTTACACTGGTGCGCCCCCTCGAACAAGGAAGTGACACTCCATCGACGCACTTGAACTCTAAGGCCACGCTTTCAGAACGGATGAATAAGTAAAAAAAGGAAAATGACATGCTCTGTCATAAACCAGCTTGAACGGGACTAACATATTGACATAACCGAGACGGTTGCTTGTTTTATCATTTTTTACCGTATTAAAAACAAGCCGCCATCGTTGACCCCGAGTATAAAGCTTTCCGGGAGAAAGGGGGAAGAGTGGGAAAAGGAAAGAGAAGCCTAACTTAAGAAAACCTGATTATTTATTATAATATTTTTCTTCCTCTCTTGTATTTTTATTGAATTAGTGGTATACAATACAGCCAGCCACATAACTTACACTACGGATACTTACACAACTAGAATACGAAGAACTTCAACCTTTCTTTACATTGTTCTTCAACAGGGCTGGTATACCTACAAGACAGAGAAATTATGACTAATAAGCAAGACATAAATAAAAAATGAAAAAGGAAAATAAAATAGCAGTGGCACATCCCTCGAGACGAACATATTTATCGCAGCTCATGCGCATAGTGTTGTCCATTTTGCTGTGAACTTCCTCAGTGTGTTATTTTTAAAAGCAATTGTGCGTTCACAAAGGATCTTTTCATTAAGTAACAAGCTGAAGTTTTCAAAACTGGGGGAGGCTTTGTTTAACCACGAAAGAAAGATGTGATATTTTGCAATGATGACATAATGATTGAGAGCTAGACAAATATTTAACACAGGCTTATAACCTTATAAAGTATCCGTAGCGTTTAAAGTGACATTTTCCCCATCTCTTTTCGTTCCACCAACTGATTACCATTTGCCAAAAAATTTGAGTACTGGGGCATTCATATAGAAGGTGAAGTAAATTTTAGTGGGGGTGATTACAACGATCACAGCTCGGAGATGTTCTCAGCTTCATTTTGTAAAGTTTGCTATTAGTTGGTAGAAAGTTATGTACCACCTTATATTGAAAACATCTAAGTTTGTTTTCCATTGTGACCTTGAAGGGTAACTTATACATAGCTTTAAATGTGAGATTTTGTTCGGCTAGTATCCTTTCTACATTCGGAGGTTTAAGCATTTTCAGCATAAACATTTTGCGCGCAATTTTGGCCGTGACGTTCGCGGAAGTGAAATTGTGTTTGCCAGTGTTATTGAGAGGTTTTGAATTAAGAATTGATTTTTTCCATAGATTAAGGATCGTTGAGTGGAGACCATTATAAGTTAGAGAGTCCACTGCCAAACCATATTTTCGTTGAAAATCGGATCTCGATAGAAAGTTTCCGCTTTCGTTTAGAAGATAGTAAATTTTAGTAACCACTTTTCTGTACCTTGACGCGTAAAACACAGGTTTCTCGTCTACTCTTACGAAACGGTTGTTTCAAATAGTTTCATGTTGATATTCCATAATCGTGGAAGGGTTCTTAGAGTGCAATTCCTGCCAAACAGTCAGTATATCTTTGTAAATCCTTAGCACATGTGTGGTCAAATTTAAATCGTGTGTGTCGAGATTACATTCAAAGATAAATCGATCCCCATATTGAGATATAATAGAGGAGAATACGGAACACCATTTACTACCGTCAGCTTAATGTAAACGTTTGACCCAAGCTGCTTTAAGCGATTTATCCAATATGGTGAAATCAACCGTAATAAGACCGCGTTTATCCACATAAAGTATTTTTGTTTTGTTCTTGCTTGAAGTTCCAGATAAATTTAAAGCAAATATCGTTAACTTTTTCAGCAAAGTTCAGAGGGACTGTAAAAACAAACGTATTATAAACTAACTTAGAAATTGCAAGAGTCTTTACAATACAAATTCTTCCTATGAGAGTTAAGTTCTTAGTTGTCCATTGATTTAAAACGCTCTTTAGCGTCGCAAGCTTCTCTTCAAAATCGATTTTGTAGCTAGTGGTGGAGTCATAGGCGAGGGCGACACCTAGCGCAAATACATATTATTCTGGCCGTGCAATGTGGAAAGGGGCGTGTTTGCCTAAGTCGCATTTTAGGTTTCCAAGCCACATTTCTTCCGTTTTCGAGATATTTATATTCAGCCCTGAGCAGATTCCGAAATCATGCAAGAGATTGAATAGGAAGCCTGATACTAAGCTTAGGTTTTCGTTTGATTAACAAAGGTTTCTTAACAGGGTTTAATGATCGCCTTCCGAATCAGAAAAATAATAAACCCCCATGGCCCCTCTTCAATTATCGCAAACGCAGGAAGCAACAGTGGGCAATGCAGAATCTTCAGACGTCTTCCGGTGAGGGGAAGTCTTTGAATGTTGAAAACATTTTGGTAACTTTCAGGAGTGTTTGGTTGAACTACGGAACTCTTTAAAGGCATCGAGGACTTAATTACCGTCAGTTTAAACCTTGTGCGATAAACGAGACGGCTTTTTGATCTGTTATTTTTTTTTTACCGTAATTAGATAGAAAAAAGAGTGGTCATCGTTGGCCTGGAGTATAAAGCTTTTCGGGTGAACGGGGGAAGTGGGGGAGGGGAAGGGAAAGAGAAGCAAGCCTAGAAGTCAAAATGGCATCCTGGTTACGTTCTCCATCCCTGATTATGGCTCCTGATTTTATTTATGCGACAGATACTTTTAAAGAAATCAATCATAATCTTCTACATTTATCAGTAAGGTTGTGAAAAAAATATCGGTTTGTGTGAAAAGAGTTTGGGTTATGTTTTAAAGCTTGGTGAATAAATACTAGATGTATTTTTCAGTCAATGACACAGGCATATAGTTTGTAGGGCTTTTGAGCAAGCTTTGTAAAAGAAGTTGAACATATGGAACAATGCAGCCAGAAAGTGAAAACTTAAGTACATAATGAACTGCGTTTGCAAGGGCCATCGCGACAGGACAGGAAGACAGGAAATCCCTTTTTCCTAACTCGGATCCATGCATTTTTAAGAAACGAGATTAAGTTAATTTTAACCCACCGTCTGAAACTTTATTTATACAAGCACAAGACGAGAGTTGGTATACGGACTATTTATCATCGATTGTTTTTTTCATTTTTCTTTTTGAGCTACACTTGTAAACCTGTGACCAAGCCTAATTCCATTGAGGGAATCGTTTATCAAGCTTTAGTGATGTACTTTTGTCAAGAGTTAAAAAGGTCAATTTTACAACACATCCTGAGTGTTATGGCCATTGATGTTTTAGGAAAAATCCTATCTGCTCTTTAATACGTTGACTTCTCTCAGTTGATGAAAAAGCCATAAAAATGAGCTTGGTTTTCAAGGACTCTGATTGGTTACAGAAAATAGGGATATCTTATGTAGTCGAAACCTTAACTTCAATCTTTAACTCAGGCCGGTGACCAAGTTAAGGATTCCCTCAAACGACATACGTCAGTTTCAAAAAGAGACCTTTACGTTCCAGCATTTGAATTTCTCCCCAAAATAAATCCTTCGACGGTTGGAAATAGAACTTCATTGACTTTCAAACGATATGAATTTGAGCATTGAGTATACGTATGTTCCTGCGGAAGACAAAAATTTAATTCGCTTTTTGACTTTACAATTAATATGAAGTGACACGAATAAGTAGATAAATGGCTTACTCTTGACGATGAAGCCCACGTGATTCTCGATGATTCGTTATCAAACACTTTAAAAATCTTTGAGGGATCTTTATAAACAAGGAGACACAGCGAGTGAAACCATAGTTTAACAGCAAGTAAACTGAGTTGACGGTGAAATGAAGATTACAGCGTTGGTTTTAATATCGGCTTTGTTGCTGTTCAGCACCTTTGTTGAAAACAGCGAGGGGTTTGGTGGAACATTGCCCCCGGGGAATAAGGGACTGCAGAGAAAGGTTTGTACCTCTGGGATAAATAGACAAAATGAAACAAAAAAAGGACGAAAATGAAAGAATTGCATTGAAAATTCAGTTTGTTTCTGTGTTGATGCGTTTGCTGAAGAAGAAAAGTCATCAATTAATACTTTAAAACCCTGCATAATGAGTGTTATGATCTCTTGTTTTAAGGGTATTAATAATAGTACCAAAAAAGAAAAAAAAAATGAGTAAATTCAAGTTTTGTTGCGAGTTTACATGAAAGGGTGATTTTCAGTAACGACGGATTCGGAGTCAGCGTAGTTAGCGGAGTGAAAACTAAACGACAGAGTCGTTTAAACTTAAATTGTAAGCTCAACTGAATCGGACACGCAAGAATCAGAAGCTAAGTTTCCATTTCCTTGCGATGGTGCTTATCATTCCGTCTCTCACAATGCAGTGAAGACCAGCTTGTAGGAGTCACAAGCAGGCATTGTGAGTGGCTTTTTGTTCCGCTTCCACTTTGCGACTCCGACAAGCTGGTCTTTACTGGATTGTAAGAGACAGAATCATAAGCGCAGTCGTTGTTTGATTTTCACTAGATCTTAACACTCAACGTTTCTGCCGATTACGACTCCGACTTCTTCGGTAGTAAAAACCAGCTTCTAAGCTAACGACACACCAGCTGATTTAGCTAGGTTTATTTTGTTACGAGACAGGTGCCCCGCTGCTGCGATGAGGATTTTCGCCGATCGCCGTATAAAATCGCTGGCAGATATGGCATATCAGATATCTGCAACCGAATTAAATTTGCCGTCATTTGTCTAGTAGTTAGCCTGCGAGCAAGCTCCCGGGGGTGTCAGTGGCGGGGAAGGGGGGGGGGAGGGGGTCGGGTGCGCAACCTGATAGCTTTCTGGCAGGTTATCGTCTAGTATGTCCATCACGCGATTGTATGCGGTCGTGGTCAACTAATTGAACCAATCAGCTTATAGCTGAAGAATTACCAAATGATTGACTGTCAACTAAGGAATCGAAATGCAGTATGAGAGGGTTCAAATTCAACTGTCGTAGTACTTTTACTCATAATATTTTTATCTTCTTTCCTTATTATAGTTGAAAAGGACAGCCAGACACATTTGTGCTGCAGGAAGAACTTTGGATTGTGAAAGAATAGAACTAGACGGATGATTCTTGGATGGCAACACGAAGATAAAAAACAAAGAGCCATATTCCAGCAGTTTGGACATTGACGAAATTATGATGATGCTTAATGCTAACAAACTAGTTAATTAATGGATTGTGAAAATTTTAGAGAGTAAGAAAATGTAAAGTATAAAAAAATAAAATGAACCGAATGTATTGAACATTGTGTCCATCAAATCTTAACTTTTTCGTATTTCTCCAAATTTTACTACTCTTTTGAGAAAAACTATCTCCTCCCAAATATACCTTAAAATCACCAAAAAATTTACAAAACACCCCAAAACATTGATTTGTGTTTTGAGCATAGGGTTTTTGTATTGCTTGAAACGCGAACGAGATATTTCCATTAAACCGATTTTAAGGGGCGTGAAAACGGCTTTCTGGTTACTTGAATCCTATGTCAAAGTTAATGTGGTTGAGCCTTCGGTTACCAATTTTCATTTTATTAAACCTGGTTAGCATGTTTTGTTGGTGTGGATAGGGCTTTAAGTTTACACGAAACTTAATGATATATAACCTATCTCAAACTAAAATAAAAGTCTGTCAGCTTCCTCGTTTTCCACACATACTTAACATATGGTTTGCCACAATTTACAATGCGGTACTGTTCAAATAGTTTTGATAAAAATTCGTCTAAAGTTGTTTTCTTTATCAAGCATTTGCCTTATACAGTATTGTTGTATCAAAGAGTGGTAGTAGTGATCCGTGAAAGATTAAGTTGCTGGAACTGAAATGATGGAAACCTGTACAAGCTACCAAAAAATGGAGATATCAGTAATGGTTGATGGTAATCCCCCCGGCTTGTCCCAATTATACAACTGTTAATCCGGCATGGCAGTTTATTTATTTCAAAGTAGATTTTTTGGTACAACAATCGCAACCCCGCCCTTACGGTCTCCATCCCTGATTATCGCTCCTGATAAAATTCAACTTCCACTAAAAAAACAAACGGAAAAACTATAACCTCTCGCCATTCAACTTCCCAACGCACTTAAGTTATAGAATTTGCTCGAAAAATTGTTTCCCTCGAATAAGTGGCTTCATGAGAGGAAACATTCTTATACTGGTGCGCCCCCTCGAACAAGGAAGTGACACTCCATCGACGCACTTGAACTCTAAGGCGACGCTTTCAGAACGGATGAATAAGTAAAAACAGGAAAATGACATGCTTTGTCTTAAACCAGCTTGAACGGGACTAACATATTGACATAACCGAGACGGTTTTTTGTTTTGTTATTTTTTACCGTATTAAAAAAAAAAGCGGCCATCGTTGACCTGGAGTATAAAGCTTTTCGGAAGAAAGGGGAAAGGGAGGGAAAAGGAAAGAGAAGCCTTTCTTAAGAAGGCCTGATTTGTTTTTTAAAGAATATTTTTCACCCTCTCTTGTATTTTTATTGAATTATTTGTATACAATACAGCCAGCCACATAACTTACACTACGGATACTTACACAACTAGAATACAAAGAACTTTTACCTTTCGTTAAATTGCTTTTCAACAGGGCTAGTATACATACAAGAGAGAGAAATTATAACTAATAAGCAAGACGTAAATAAAAAATGAAAAAGGAAAATAAAATAGGGATGGCACATCCCTCGAGACATTTACATAGGCATTGATATAGAGGGTGAAAAAAATTTTCATGGGTGTGATTACAACGATCACATCTCGGAGATGTTCTCAGCTTCATTTTGTAAAGTTTGCTATTAGTTGGTAGAATGTTATGTACCACCTTATATTGAAAACATCTAAGTTTGTTTTCTATTGTGACCTTGAAGGGTAACTCATAAATAGCTTTAAATGTGAGATTTTTTTTGGCTAGTATCCTTTCAACATTCGGAGGTTCAAGCATTCTCAGCACAAACATTTTGCGCGCAATTTTGGCTGTGACGTTCGCGGAAGTGAGGTTGTGTTCACCACTGTTATTGAGAGGTTCTGAATTAAGAATTGATTTCTTCCATAGATTAGGGAATCGCAGAGAGGAGACCATTATAAGTTAGAAAGTCCACTGCCAAACCATATTTTCGTTGAAAATCGGATCTCGATAGAAAGTTTTCGCTTTCGTTTAGACGATGGCAAATTTTAGTAACCACTTTTCTGTACCATGACGCGTAAAACACAGGTTTCCCGTCTATTATTACGAAGCGGTTGTTCCAAATAGTTTCATGTTGATATTCCATAATCGTGGAAGGGTCCTTAGAGTGCAATTCCTGTCAAACAGTCAGTATGTCTCTGTAAAACCTTAGCACATGTGAGGTCAAATTTAAATCGTGTGTGTCGAAATAACATTCAAAGATAAATCGACCGCCATATTGAGATATAATAGAGGGGAATATGCACACCATTTACTTGCGTCAGTTTCATGTAAAAGACCCAAGCTGCTTTAAGCGATTTATCCAATATGGTGAAATGAACCATAGTGGTGGAGTCATAGGCGAAGGCGACACCTAGCGGAAATACGTATTTTTCTGGCCATGCAATGTGGAATGGGGCGTGTTTGCCTAAGTTGCATTTTAGGCTTCAAAGCCACATTCCTTCCGTTTTCGAGATATTTATTTTCAGCCCTGAGCAGATTCCGAAATCATGCAAGAGATTGAATAGAATAACTGATACTAAGGTTAGGGTTTCGTTTGATTAACAAATGTTTCTCAACAGGGTTTAATGATCGCCTCCCGAATCAGAAAAATAATAAACCCCATGGCCCCTCTTCAATTATCGCAAACGCAGGAAGCAACAGTGGGCAATGCGGAATCTTCAGACGTCTTCCGGTGAGGTGAAGTCTTTGAACGTTGAAAACATTTTGGTAATTTTCAAGAGTGTTGGATTGAACTACGGAACTGTTTAAAGACATCGAAGACTTTATTACCGTCAGTTTAGACCTTGGGCGATAAACGAGAGGGCTTCTTGATCTGCTATTTTTTCTTACCGTAATTAGATAGAAAAAAGAGTGGTCATCGTTGGCCTGGAGTATAAAGCTTTTCGGGTGAACAGGGGGAAGTGGGGGAGGGAAAGGGAAAGAGAAGGAAACACAGAAGTCAAAATGGCATCCTGGTTACGTTCACCATCCCTGATTATGGCTCCTGATTTTATTTAGGCGACAGATAGTTTTGAAGAAATTAATTATGATCTTCTACATTCATCAGTAAGGTTGTGAAAAAAATATCGGTTTGTGTGAATAGAAGTGTGGTTATGTTTCAAAGCTTGGTGAATAAATACTAGATGTATTTTTCAGTCAACGAACAGGCATATAGTTTGTAGGGCGTTTGAGCTAGCTTTGTGAAAGAAGGTGAACATATAGGACATAAAAAATGCTGTCAGAAATTGAAAACCAGTGCATAATTAACTGCTTTTGCAAGGGCCATTGCGATGAGACAGCAAGACAGCAAATCCCTTTTTCCTAACTCGCATTCATGTATTTTTTAGAAACGAGATTAATTTAATTTTAACCCACCGTCTGAAACTTTATTTATACATGTACAAGACATGAGTTAATATACCAACTATTTATCATCGATTTGTTTTCATTTTTCTTTTCAAGCTACACTTTATCTTTGTCAAACAGTTAATATTTTAATGCTGCTTTGATAAATTGAGGCGAAATTGTAAGCCTGTGACCAAGCCTAATTCCATTAAGGGAATCGTTTATCAAGAGAAACGAAAATGGAGCCTGATTACATTTATTTAATGGTTAGTCGGAGGTACTTCTGTCAAGAGTTAAAAAGGTCAATTTTACCACACATCCTTGACAATGGCGCCAAGATGTCGCCGAAACGTAGGACTTTTCTTTCGTTAGTTTTTGCCTGTATATGTTTATCTAAATAATTGTTGATTGGAATCCTGATTGTTAGGGCCATTAATATTTTAGGCAAAATCCCATCTTCTCTTTAATACGTTGACCTCTCTCAGTTGATGAAAAAGCCATAAAAATGAACTCGGTTTTCAGGGACTCTGATTGGTTTCAGAAAATAGGGATATCTTATGTAGTCGAAACCTTAACTTCCATCTTTAACTCAGGAGTGACCAAGTTAAGGATTCCCCCAAACGACATACGTCAGTTTCAAAAAGAGACCTTTACGCTCAAACATTGGAATTTCTCCCCAAATAAAATCCTTCGACGGTTGGAAATAGAACTTCATTAACTTTCAAACGATATGGATTTGAGCATTGAGTATACGTATGTTCCTACGGAAGACAAAAATTAAATTCGCTTTTTGACTTTATAATGAGTATGAAGTGACACGAACAAGAAGATAAATGGTTTACTCTTGACGATGAAGCCCACGTGATTCTCGATGATTCGTTAGGCTTTAAAAATCCTCGAGGGATCTTTATAAACAAGGAGACACAGCGAGTGAAACCATAGTTTAACAGCAAGTAAACTGAGTTGACGGTGAAATGAAGATTACAGCGTTGGTTTTAATATCCGCTTTGTTGCTGTTCAGCACCTTTGTTGAAAACAGCGAGGGGTTTGGTGGAACATTGCCCCCAGGGGGGAAAAGGGAACTGCAGAGAAAGGTTTGTACCTCTGGGATAAATAGACAAAAATGAAACAAAAAGAGGACAAAAATGAATGAATTGCATTGGAATTGCATTGAAAATTCAGTTTGTTTCTGTGTTGATGCGTTTGCTGAAAAAGAAAAGTCATCAATTAATACTTCAAAACTCTGCATAATGAGTGTTATGATCTCTTGTTTTAAGGGTATTGAAAATAGTACCCAAAAAATGAGTGAATTCAAGTTTTATTGCGAGTTTACATGAACGGGTGATTTTCAGTAAGGTCGGGGTCGTTAGCGGAGTCGTATGATCGCCTACGGCCGAGTGAAAACCAAACAACGGAGTCATTAGCGGAATTGTAAGCTCGACGGAAGTGTTCCATTTTCTTGTGATGGTGCTTATGATTCCGTCTCAACTGTATATATTTTCAATTTAAATATTATTTTTACTAACCATTTTGCACTTGCACCAGTGATTTTTAACCACGTTTTTTTGCAATTTTCAATATTTTTAAAAAAGTTCAGTCATGGGACCTCTCCTATAGGGATAACCTCGCGGTCCTCCTTTTCTACGTTTCTGCCGAACACGACTGCCACTTCGTCGGCAGTAGAAACCAGCTTCAAAGCTAACGACATACCAGCCGATTGAAAATCGCCAGGCTTGTTTTATTACGCGACAGGTGCGCAGCTGCCGCAATGAAGATTTAAATTTTGTCGATCGCCGTATAAAATCGCTGTCAAATATGGCGTGTCAGATACCTGCAATTAAATTCACCGTCATTTGTCATTTGTAGTTAGCCTGCGAGATAGCTCCTGGGGGGAGTCAGGGTGGGGGGAGGTGGGCATTCCGATAGCTTGCTGGTAAGTTATCGTCTAGCGTCCCCGCTCCTGCAAGTTTTACGCGCACGTGGTCAACCAATTAAACCAATCAGCTTATAGCTGAAGTATTACCTAACGATTGACTGTCAACTAAGGAATCGAAATGCAGTATGAGAGGGTTCACATTCAACTGTCGTAGAACTTTTACTTATAATAGTTTTATCTTCTTTCCTTATTATAGTTTGAAAGAACAGCCAGAGACATTTGTGCTGCAGCAAGAACTTTGGATTGTGAAAGAATAGAACTAGACGAATGAATCTTGGATGGAAATACGAAGATAAAAAACAAAGAGCCATATTCTGGCAGTTTGGACGTTAATGAAATCATGATGATGCTAAATGCTAGCAAACAAGTTAATTAATGAATTGTGAAAATATTAGGGAGTAAGAAAATGTAAAGTATAAAAAAATAAAATGAACGGAATGTGTTGAATATTGTGCCCGGTTTTTACGGCTAATTTGAAACCTCGCTAAGTTTTGGCCAAGTTAGGTGCGGTCTTACCTGCTATCTGCAAAAAACAAAAACAACAACAACAACAACAAAAACAACCCCCCCCAAAAATCGAAAATTTAAGGTTGTTCCAAACCTCCTCCCTAAATGTTCTTTTTAAACTTTGCAGAACGTTTTATCTAAACAACCTGGTTACAGTTCTAAATGGGGGTCACTGAGCTCGTTTCTGAGTTACAAGCACTCAAAGATAAAATTAGCGGCGTTTTCAACAGGTTAAAGGGTTGCTATGGTAACCTATTATGTTGAGAATGACCACAATTTGTTCGCCAATGTTTAAGCATTTGCTTAAATGTCTGTTATCTATATATACAGCTATTTCAATTAACGTTGTCGGTTCAAAGCATAAAGCTAAAAGACAAGACCGAAAGTTTACGTGGGATTTTTATGAATAAATTTATCAAAATCGGTCATGCCTGGAGAAAACAATAGGTTGTAATTAGCAGTACAATGACCTGCACGTGCAGGGATGATTTTGATGAAATTATTCATAAAAAATAATCCCACAAAACATTGCGGTCTTGTCTTTTAGCTTTATTTTGATCCGACAACGTTAATTGAAATAGCTGTATACAAAAGCTTTATTGAAAACAAAAGGCCGTTCTAATATTAATTTACAACATTAAATTAAACAAAACATCGCAAATCATATTTCACATCATGGATAAGACTTATGCCCCGTTCACACCAAGGCTTAAACACGTTTAAAAGCTGTTTAGTTAAACACAGTTTAAAATTGTTTCTTTTATAAAAGCTGCTTTCGGATTTTTGTCGACTACAGATTTAGCACGAATAAAAGGAGCAAGGATAAAAGAAAGAAAATTATTTTTGGAACACCAACAGACAGTTACCCCCAACCCAAGCGCACACCAGGTTGGTAGGGGACTGTTTGGGTGTCCATATATCAATTTTTAACTTCAAATTCTAATTTTTAAACTACATCAAATCTTAACTATTTCTTATTTCTCCAAATTTTACTACTCTTTTGAGAAAAACTATCTCCTCCCAAATATACCTTTTGCCGAAAAGCTTACTGCTTCTTGTGACGGCTGTTAGCTTACTGCTTTCAAGAAGTATTACACGTATTTAAGACTTGAGATCATTCGATTATTAGCTGTTGATTTCCATGGTCATCGAAAGGACAATAAAGCTGTAAACACGTTCTTATCTGTTTTCAAACTCTTTCTTTTTTTTTGAGTTCGCTTGATAAATGATTTCCTCAACATCAAACTAGCACTTTAACATCAAAATAAGCTAATAATTCACAAAATGCTTCCGGCAGAACTTTAATAATGAACTGAAGAGGTGAAACAAAACTACTAGAGAAAAAACTGACAAGTTTTCATGCGTGTCCGCAGCATCATAACTTTCCATAACCGTTTAGACTTTCTCCAACAACAAAAAACTGAACTTTAGACATTTTTCGGGTACTATTTAAACCAAATAGAAGAAAGATCCTCGCAGTTACTACGCAACTTAAGCAGTTGCAAAAAGAAAGCCTGAAAAAAATTCAGGCTTGAACGGAATTCGAACCCATGACCTCTGCGATGCCGGTGCAGTGCTCTACTGACTGAGCTATCACGCCAACTGGGAACTGGTCATATTGTGAGTTCGTATATACCCGCAAAGGATGAGATTAAATTAATATAAATATATGAAACATATATTTTGAACTGAAGATGAAAGATCAAAAAGAAGAAAGATCCTCGCAGTTACTATGCAACTTGTTAAGCAGTTGCGAACAGATCGTGTATCGGCGTGGGTTTATGACGTGAGGGTAGCGCAATTTTTTGTAAAAGTAGATTTTTTGGTACAACACTCGCAACCCCACGTTTACGTTCTCCATCCCTGATTATGGCTCTGATTAAGGTTCCTGATAAAATTCAACTTCAGCTAAAAAAACAAACAGAAAAACCATAACCTCTCGCCATTCGACTTCCTATGGCACTTAAGTTATAGAATTTACTCGAAAAATTGTCTCCCTCGAATAAGTGGCTACATGAGAGCAAACATACTTATACTGGTGCGCCCCCTCGAACAAGGAAGTGACACTCCATCGACGCAGTTGGGCTCTAAGGCGACGCTTTTAGAACGGATGAATAAGTAAAAACAGGAAAATGACATGCTTTGTTTTAAACCAGCTTGAACGGGATTAACATATTGACATAACCGAGACGGTTGTTTGTTTTGTTATTTTTTACCGTATTAAAAAAGGGCCATCGTTGACCTGGAGGATAAAGCTTTTCGGGAGAAAGGTGGAAGGGAGGGAAAAGGAAAGAGAAACCTTTCTTAAGAAGGCCTGATTTGTTTTTTAATAATATTTTTCATCCTCTCTTGTATGTTTGTTGAATTATTTGTATACAATACAGCAGCCACATAACTTACACTACGGATACTTACACAACTAGAATACAAAGAACTTTTACCTTTCTTTAACTTGTTTTTCAATTGGGCTAGTATACATACAAGAGAAAGAAATTATAACTAATAAGCAAGACATAAATAAAAAATGAAAAAGGAAAATAAAATAGCAAGTAGCACATCCCTCGAGACATAAGTTTTCAAAACTGGAGGAGGCTTTGTTTAACCACGAATGAAAGATGTGATATTTTATAATGATGACATAATGATTGAGAGCTAGACAAATATTTAATTCAGGCTTATAACCATATAGAATATCCGTAGCGTTTAAGGTGACATTTTCCCATCTCTTTTTGTTCCACCAACTGATTACCATAAGCCAAAAAATTTGAGTACTGGGGCATTCATATAGAAGGTGAAGTAAATTTTCATGGGGGTGATTACAACGATCACAGCTCGGAGATGTTCTCAGCTTCATTTCGTAAAGTTTGCTATTAGTTGGTAGAATGTTATGTACCACCTTATATTGAAAACATCTAAGTTTGTTTTCCATTGTGACTTTGAAGGATAACTCATAAATAGCTTTAAATGTGAGATTTTGTTCGGCTAGTATCCTGTCTACGTTCGGAGGTTTAAGCATTTTCAGCACAAAATATTTTTTCATAGGTTAGGGATCGCAGAGAGAAGACCATTATAAGTTAAAAAGTCCACTGCCAAACCACTTTTCAGTACCATGACGCGTAAAACACAGGTTTCCCGTCTATTCCTACGAAACGGTTGTTCCAAATAGTTTCATGTTGATATTCCATAATCGTGCAAGGGTCCTTAGAGTGCAATTTCTGCCAAACAGTCAGTATATTTCTGTAAAACCTTAGCATATGTGTGGTCAAATTTAAATCGTTGTGTCAGAATTAGATTCAAAGATAAATCGACCCCCATATTGAGATACAATAGAGGGGAATACGGAACACCATTTACTACCGTCAGTTTCATGTAAACTTTTGACCCAAGCTGCTTTAAGCGATTTATCCAATATGGTGAAATGAACCATATTAAGGCCGCCTTTACCCACAGGAAGTATTTTTGTTTTGTTTGTGCTTGAAATTCCAGATAAATTTGAAGCAAATATCGTTAACTTTTTCAGCAAAGTGCGGAGGCACTTTAAAAAAAGACGTATTATAAATCAACTTAGAAATTGCAAAGGGTCTTAACAATACAAATTCTTCCTATGAGAGTTACGTTCCTAGTTGTCCATTGACTTAAAACGTTCTTTAGCGTCACAAGCTTCTCTTCAAAATCGATTTCGTAACTAGTGGTGGAGTCATGGGCGAAGCAGATTCCGAAATTATGCAAGAGCTTGAATAGAAGACCTGATACTAAGGTTAGGTTTTCGTTTGATTAACAAATGTTTCTTAACAGGGTTTAATGATCGCCTCCCGAATAAGAAAAATAATAAACCCCCAAGGCGCCTCTTCAATTATTGCAAACGCATTAGGCAACGATGGACAGGGGAAGTCTTTGAATGTTGAAAGCATTTTAGTGACATTCAGCAGTGTTGGATTGAACTACGGAACTGTTTAAAGACCTCGAGGACTTAATTATCCTCAGTTTAGACCTTGGGCGATAAACGAGACGGCTATTTGAACTCTTATTTTTTTTTTACCGTAATTAGATAAAAAAAAAAAGATTGGTCATCGTTGGCCTGGAGTATAAAGCTTTTCGGGTAAACGGGGGAAGTGGGGGAGGGGAAGGGAAAGGGAAGGAAGCCCAGAAGTCAAAATGGCATCCTGGTTACGTTCTCCATCCCTGATTATAGCTCCTAATTTTATTTATGCAACAGGTAGTTTTGAAGAAATTAATCATAATCTTCTACATTCATCAGTAAGGTTGTGAAAAAAAATATCGGTTTGTGTGAAAAGAGGTAAGGTTATGTTTCAAACGCCTGGTGGATAAATACTATAGTAGATATATTTTTTTCAGTCAATGACACAGGCATATAGTTTGTAGGGCTTTTGAGCAAGCTTTGTAACAGAAGAAGTTGAACATATGGGACATAAAAAATGCAGTCAGAAAGTGAAAACCAGTAAATAATTAACTGCGTTTGCAAGGGCCCCGCGACAAGACAGGAAGACAGGAAATCCCTTTTTCCTGACCCGGATCCATGCATTTTTAAGAAACGAGATTAATTTAATTTTAACCCACCGTCTGAAACTTTATTTATGCAAGTACAAGTCATGAGTTAATATACCAACTATTTATCATCGATTTTTTTCAATTTTTCTTTTGGAGCTACACTTTATCTTTGTCAAACAGTTAATATTTTAATGCTGCTTTGACAAATTGAGGCGAAATTGTAAACCTGTGACCAGGCCTAATTCCATTAAGGGAATCGTTTATCAAGAGAAACGAAAATGGAGGCTGATTACATTTATTTAATGGTTTGTGAGGTATTTCTGTCAAGAGTTAAAAAGATCAATTCCACCACACATCTTGAGAGTTCGGGCCATTAATGTTTTAGGAAAAATCCCATCTGCTCTTTAATACGTTGACCTCTCTCAGTTGATGAAAAAGCCATAAAAATGAACTCGGTTTTCAAGTACTCTGATTGGTTACAGGAAATAGGGATATCTTATGTAGTCGAAACCTTAACTTCCATCTTTAACTCAGAAGTGACCAAGTTAAGGATTCCCCCAAACGACATACGTTAGTTTCAAAAAGAGACCTCTACGCTCGAGCATTTGAATTTCTTCTTAAATCCTTAGACGGTTGGAAATAGAACTTCATTAACTTTCAAACGAGATGAGTTTGAGCATTGAGCATATTTATGTTCCTGCGGAAGACAAAAATTAAATTCGCTTTTATGACTTTATAATTAGTATGAAGTGACACGAATAAGTATATAAATGGCTTACTCTTGACGATGAAGCCCACGTGATTCTCGATGATTCGTTATCAAACACTTTAAAAAACCTCGAGGGATCTTTATAAACAAGGAGACACAGCGAATGAAACCATAGTTTAACAGCAAGTGAACTGAGTTGACGGTGAAATGAAGATTACAGCGTTGGTTTTAATATCGGCTTTGTTGCTGTTCAGCACCTTTGTTGAAAACAGCGAGGGGTTTGGTGGAACATTGCCCCCAGGGAGGAAAAGGGAACTGCAGAGAAAGGTTTGTACCTCTGGGATAAATAGACAAAATGAAACAAAAAGAGGACAAAAATGAAAGAACTGCATTGAAAATTCAGTTTGTTTCTGTGTTGATGCGTTTGCTGAAAAAGAAAAGTCATCAATTAATACTTCAAAACTCTGCATAATGAGTGTTATGATCTCTTGTTTTAAGGGTATTGAAAATAGTACCAAAAAATGAGTGAATTCAAGTTTTGTTGCAAGTTTACATCAAAGGGGGATTTTCAGTAACGACAGATTCGGAGTTGGACTTGTTAACCCGATAGCTTGTTGGCAAGTTATTGTCCAGTGTGCCTGCTCCTGGCATTTTACGCGCTCGTGGTCAACTAATTATAATTGAACCAAACATCTTATAGCTGAAGAGTTACCAAATGATTGACTGTCAACTAAGGAATCGAAATGCAGTATGCGAGAGTTCACGTTTAACTTTCGTAGTTCTTTTACTCATAATAGTTTTATCTTCTTTCCTTATTATAGTTTGAAAGAACAGCCAGACAAATTTGTGCTGCAGCAAGAACTTTGGATCGTGAAAGAATAGACTGACTAGACGAATGAATCTTGGATGGCCATACGAAGATAAAAAACATATAGCAATATTCCGGCAGTTGGGATACTAATGAAATCGTGATGATGCTAAATGCTAGCAAAGTAGTTAATTAATGAATTTTTAAAATTTTAGGGCGTAAGAAAATGTAAAGTAAAAAAAAATAAAATGAACCGAATGTGTTGAACATTGTGTATAGTATTTTACAGCTAATTTGAAAGCTCGCTAAGTTTTGGCTTTACTGAGTAATAGGCGCGGTCTTACCTGCGGTCTTACAACTCCTTGTGTACCGAAATCGTCAACTCGTCCTCCTCTATCTCCTTTTAGAAAGCACTTGAAACGTTTTTCTATAATAACTACAAGTAGTTTTCATTTTCTTGTAGCTTTTCTTCTCGTAATATATCCTTCCGTTTGACATTGTAATTGTATCCGTCGTCGTGTTCTTATTTCCTTTTTTGATTTCATCTTGTAAAATAATAACTGAGGAGACCTAATTAATATAAGCTTCATAGTTTCCTTTAGGTCTCCTCGCCATTGTTACATTTTTTTTCTATTTTTCTTTTTTTACATTGTATTTGTGGTGTGGCAAAATAAACTTCATTCACTTGCTTGTTGCCAAAAAAACAATTTAAGGTGGTTCCAAACCTCCTCCCTAAATTCTTTTTTTTTTTAACTTTGCAGGACGTTGTATCTAAACAAGCTGATTACAGTTCTAAATGGGGGTCACTGAGCTCGTTTTTAAGTTACAACCACTCGCAGATGAAATTAGCGGTGTTTTCAACAGGTTAAACTGTTGCTATGGTAACCTGTTATGTTGAGAATGGCCACAATTTGTTCGCCAATGTTTAGGCATTTGTTTGATATTTTTTTGTATATATACAAAAGCTTTATTGAAAAGAAAAGACCGTTCTAACAATAATTTACAACATTTAACAAAAAAAATATCGCAAATCATATTTCACATCATCGATAAGACTAATCCCCCGTTCACACCAAGGCTTAAACATCTTTAAAAGCTGTTTAGTCAAACACAGTTTAAAAAATTGTTTCCGTTTATAAAAGCTGCTTTAGGATTTTTGTCGACTACAGATTTAGTACGAATGAAAGGATAAGTTAAGGTTTACTTGAATCCTATGTCAAAGCTAATGGTTCAGCTTTCTGTTACCAATTTTCACTTTGTTAAACCTAGTTTAATTCAACATGTTTATGTTGGTGCGGATGGGGCTTTGAGTTTATACGAAACTTGAAATATAACCTATCTAAAACTTAAAAAAAGATATCAGTAATGTTTGATTATAATCGCACCCCCCTTCCCCGGCTGGTCCCAATTAAAGAACTGTTACGCTGTAATCCATGGCAGTTTATTTATAACATCGAAAAATATAAACTAACTTTTTTTTTTCTACAATACCACTCCATCTTTCGAACTTAGAGGTTTTGTCAGGTATATTTCACTTTTCTCGCCACTGTTTAGCCCTAAAGCATTTTACCATTATAGGCCGAAATACTTTTTATACATCAACGCCAGTACCAAAAATAAGTTTCAGTTTGGTGAATTTATACATCGTGATAACCAGGCGAACAGGATAGATATATACAAAAAAGTGGGATTTCTTACAAAACATTTAGTTCTGTTCGCCCTGTCATGTATTATTATTTCCGTTTTACAAAGTAACGTAGCGCTAAGGATAATACACTTGTAAAACAATTTTAAGTATTTTATTATAACATTTAATTGTCTTCCATAAGTTAGTGTCTAATTACTCTGGCCGTGAGGCGCCGAGTTAAGTTCTGGGTCGCGTTCTTTTTTATTTGTATCATAATTTTTTTCGTGTCACGATTGTCCAAAGACTTCATATATGACCAAACGACGTGTCAAATGTCAGAGGGCGGATGCGTGACCTAAAAGCAGAATTTGCTTCAAATATTACGAACGAAGTTCACCGGAAGAAAAAAACTGAAAAAGACAGCAAGTCAAGGTATATTTGAGTGACTGAAACGAAAATCGTGTAGTTTTCCTCCCCTAATATCCACCCTGTGTTGTCTTTGCCGGATTCTCATCAATAACATTACAGGAAAAGTAAAACGAAATTAACTTAAATGAGAAGTCAACAAATCAAGAACTTTCGAAACCTTAATGTGGTATTTCTCAATACTATCCTCAAACAAAAAGCTAATCTATTTAGGAGAGTGAGGTTGTCTTTCGCCATGGCATCTCACCGTGCGGATCAAGTTGAAAAGATGCAATAAGGACGTTCACCATGAATGGAACGAAAAAAGAATTTTTTTCAGGTTAACTCTTTAAAATACAATTGCAGTCTTGGTATAGCATGCAGGTTGCTTCCCTCTCAGAGGCAGTCGAGAGAGATAGGTAGTTCTGGCACGAGGAAACTCCTCTTTCGTGTCTAGTAGGCAATCCGCACTAACGTCTATTGCTCGCTCGAAAGTAATGGAATCTACTTTCAGAGAATTAAGGCTCTTAACGTAGCTTAATGGTCAAATTTATCAAAGGCAATTCCACCTAAATTGAGGACGCGTTAGCACCTGGAAAAGGTTGAAATTTTTTGGGATCTTATTTTCTAGAGCGCGCACTGCATGGTGTCAAAGGACAAGGGTCACGACTGGTATGTTCGGTCTAAGAGATGGTCTTTTCAATCTCGCACGGGCGTCGCTGTTTAAGCGTGACGTCATCATTGTTAAATCTTCCTAGTGTGCTCCAGAGTACCACACGAACGGGCTTTGACAAGGTCAGTGAGAGCATCTTTATAGGAGGCTTTCTTTCTCCGGTCTGTTATAAAGCTCTTCAGTTCGAACTTCTCGCAAAGCATTTGCAACCAACCCATTTTCACGTTTCTCAAGGGATTGTCACTGACCAATGCACAGATGTTTTATTGGTAAGATAACAGTGGGGTGGTCCAGGTTTTTCGGCAAGAATCGCTTCTCTTTCGTTGTCAAACTTGAACTCCCCTTTTGCAGCGTGAATGCCATCGACAGTTATAATCAATAGGCCTCATCACGGTTGTCGACGCCATTTTGACGAGTAGGCAAACAGGCTTGAAATAACAGTGTTTGTATGGAAATCCGATGTCAAATAATTTTCATAAAACATCTCTTCTGAAAAATTCATGAATTGAAAACTTTTGGCATTCGGAAAAAGATTTTAAGAAAAAAATTGGAGGGATGTAGCTGCGTTAGAAAGCGTCCAGTCGTGTTTTGAACTTTCCATACATTTCCCTGTATTTTTTTTACCGCGAACTATTCTTAGTAGCAGTTCAGGGCTGGTTCGTTTTACAGACAAATGTATGGAAAGTTCAAAACACGACTGGACGCTTTCTGGCACAGCTACATCCCTCCAATTTTTTTCTAAAATCCTTTTCCTGGTGCTTAAAGTTCCAATTCATGAATTTTTCAAAAGCGATGTTTTATGAAAGTAGTTTGACATCTGATTTACATACAAACACTGTTATTTCAAGCCTATTTGCCTACTCGTCAAAATGGCGTCGAAAACCGTGATGAGGCCTATTGGTGACAAACCTTGGTCCCAAGTTCACAAAAACAAGACGTGATCTGTTGCAGTGTCAGAAATTCTGATGGTTTGAAAAGGCGTTTATCATCAATAGAGGATAGAGGGTAGAGGATCTGTCCTCTGGAACAACATCCCTGTCGAGGCAAGAGTTTGTAATTTCATCCCGTTATATTAATTAGGCCAGCTAACAGGAAGACCATTTTTTCAATGTACATGTAAATGATTGTAATACCATGTTTAGATAAAGATGATGATGATGATGATGATGATGATGATGATGATGAAGTCCAAGGCTTGTCTCGGGATCGAGATCGGCTGGCCAAGATTAAACTGTAGCCTCTTTGTTTTTCATTAAAACGGTAAGCCTGAGTGTTCGGCTCTACAGTGCTTGCAAATAGCTAAAAGGTATTGGCAATTTAGTGAAAACAAGTTTCAGGGAAAACTGTATTATTTAAAGCTCATCAGATTATAGTACGAAATAATCCTTCTTGTTTACTACTCTCCAAAGAAGGCGAACGAAAGACATCTAAATCAGTACAGCCAGTGATTTTCATCCAGAAAAGACGCTTTCGAAATGACGATAGGGTGACCAGGTAAAGGGTTTTAGAGACCTAGGGCAAGAAACAGCATTACATTGTATCACACAGATATAATGTATTCGTTTGTGCTTAATATCAATATTATGTGTGTTTTTATTTTTCAATGATGACGATCAAAAACAGAGGAAGAGGAAGAAAAGAATCTTTCTCGCCTTTTCATTTGCGATTCGCGCTCCATCTGTGCGCGTTCGAATCCCTTTTCTAGTGCTATAGCACATCTTAGTACGCCACTTATCCAAAGGAAAAGTATCCTAATATACGCGTGTAATGTGTGGTATTTTTCTTTCCTGTCCTCTATAAATGACAAATTGTGTAGTATACAGGAAACATGTCTCACTGCATTTCGCTCATAACCTGTGTAAAAAAGTCTAGTGATTATTCAAATTGTAGTGGTCTTTATATGGCATTGGTTGAAGATATAACTTTTTTTTTTATTATTTTTTTAACAATTTTTATTTGCATACATGACATGATATTTACAAAACTGAGAACTATTAACATTACTTACAATACACAGAGTACTAACCACAATGACTATAGCTACATTGTTAACAATACTAACTATACTTACAAAACTAAACGTGCTTACAATGTTCACACTAGTTACAGGAATAACGCTATGTCTTTTAGTGAACACTTTTTCTCATTTTTACTAACAAAACGTTACTTTACATCAAATACAATTTTTACAAATTTTACAGTGATTCCGTACAAAATGATCAAGCTAGAAAGCAACTGCTAAAGATTCTTACTAAATTAAAAGAAAAAATATATATTTATATAAAGCAATTTTTAAGGAAGAAGAAGTGCCCATCTTAGTCTAAAATTTGACAAACACTTATTAGCGACAGCAATCTGTTGTAGAGTCTGAATTTATCGGAAAGTCGTAAAAGGAAGCTCTGGAAACTCAGTACACCCCCGCCTTTGCTTGTACAGAAGATATGGTATTTTGCTATGAGTATTGAGTAGTTAAAAGCCTGCCAATATGAAGATTTTTCGAAAAAGCCGTAAAGTATATTACTTTGATTTAAAGAAAGCTTAACATGGGTCTTTTGTAGCCACCAGTCTTAAAATGTATTCCAGAAGGAGTGCACTTCGGTGCAGAGGACGAACAAGTGGTATAAGGTTTGTCTCTCATTTTTGCACAGAGGACAGATGTCACTTTCGGCTATTCCATCGCGGTGTAAGCTAAATTGGGTGGGTAGTATGTTATGTATAATTTTATACCTTTGACATTTAACGACAGGCATTTTAAATCAAGGGAATTAAAATCAACGATTTTTTCTGAAGGTGCGAGCAACAGGCGCGGGTGACGGAGAACGCAAAGCTTCCAAAGGTAATTTTTTGCGAGCAGTTTTTTCGGTAACTAGAGATTCAATTAAGCAATCGCATAAATAGGGAAACGATGAAAACACGAGTAGCAAGAATCTTATCGTATTATAAAGTACAAAACAAACATGAACATAAATAACACAGCAACTTACATACAGACCAAGCCACACAAACATATCAAACTACAATGAAACCTTGATCGGTGTCCGTGAATAGCCAAAGCGGGTTCCAGGTTAAAATCTGGGCAGAAGCAACCATAAATTTCTGTTGATGGAAATTAAGGGGCGGTGGGACGAAAATCGTGTGGAATGTTGGTTACATTGAAAGCTTGTTTGTTGATGTAGAGGGTTCGGTTGATAACTTTAGCGTCACATCCTTGTTCTTTTGCAACATACATGGCTTGAATCAAAGTTTTTCTCTCTTCTTGGATCGCTCTTGCATAATCTTTCGTGATATAAGCATCTTTGTAGTGTCGGGAATGCTTTAGACGGTTTTTCACGGCAAAAACCGCTTCTCTGTCTTCCCTCACGACGAACCTTGCAATGATGGCGCGAGGGCGCGGCGAACTGTTGTTATCACTGTTTCGCGACGGTGGTTTTCCGACACGATGCACAGCATGAAATCTTATGTCTTGTGGGTCTATCTTTAGCTCATTTTCGATTATATTGTAGACTATATCAGAGCAATTTTCGTCAGCCTCTTGGCGGATGTTCATGAAGCTTAAGTTTTCGAGATCTCCTTGTGTAATCTTCTAGGGCAACGAGACTTTCTTGTGTTCTTTGTTGTGACGTTTTCAGTAGCGCAGTTTCAGCTTGTGATTTAGCAAGCTCCTCTTTTAATAACTTGATTTCCCGTGACTGGCGGTCGAGCATTTCTTGATGTGTCCTTTTTTAATCTTTGAGAGTCTTGAAGTCTTCCTGGACATCTTCCATCGTGGCTAACGCATTCTCGAGGGATTTTTCGATCTCTTTGATTGTACATTTGACACGTTCCATTTCTTGCATGAGTTCGCATCTTAAGGTTGATACTTCAGTGTGCAGATTGTTAAAATTATCCTCCATTCTGCTTTCTTTAGCGCTAAGTTTGTCTAAGATGACTTTTAAGGGCAGAGGTGAATCTGTATCGACTTCGTTGTCTATCTCACCGCGATTTCGCTTCGGTGTAGGTTGAGAGTTCGAACTTGAGCTTGATGAGCATTCTGCTCGTTTCGACATTCAGACACACGGTTAAGCTTTCATAAATAAGTCTCGTAAACTTCAAACTGCTGCCTAAGGTCCTCTGGATTTGTAAGAAGAACCCATGTAGGTTTTCCCGGCTAAGACATTACAGAGCGGGATAAACGTGTCTAGCAGCCATCTTACCCGCACCGCTGACCTCCTTGAAGATATAACTTAATTACGAGTTCCAATCGGATTAAGGGTGCGTTTTTTTATTTACAATTCTGGAATGAGAATGGCCAGAATGTAAAATGCGCGCGTTTTTCTATTCCGCATTCCTATTTCGGAATGGACAGAATGCCATTCCATCCATTCTGCTCCCAGGGGCAGAATGAACAGAATGTTGCGAATGAAAGTCCAAGATGATGGACGGCGATCTTTTGTACCTTCAGGTGCGAGTGAACGTGAACGCATTTAAGCGTAACACATTGCAAATCTTGCACCTCTTTTGAACTGGATCTGCACGGTGAGGTGCCATGGCGAAAGACAAACTCACTCTCCTAAATAGATTAGCTTTTTGTTTGAGGATAGTATTGAGAAATAACACATCGAGGTTTCGAAAGTTCTTGATTTGTTGACTTTTCATTTAACATGATTTAAGTTAATTTCGGTTTCACCTTTCCTGTAATGTTATTGACGAGAATCCGGCACAGACAACACAGGGTGGATCTTGGGGGAGGAAAACTACACGATTTTCGTTTCAGTCCATCAAATATACCTTGACTTGCCTCAATTTTTTCTTTTTGTAATTTCAACAAGATGCCCCTAATGGCATTTTCGCGGGATGCTTAATGTGGCCTCATTTATTCCCATTGTTTGCTTCGCAGGTTTTTAAAACTATCTAATAAAACTGGCTGGTGGAACTTAGTTTGAGTCACAAAGATAGCGTGATTTCCGTATTCCCTTGTGTTACGCTACTTATTTATACCGGAAATTGCGACAACAGACATAGCCTCACTCACGTTTTCTATCCTGGTTATGTAATTTCAATAAAAGTGTTGCGTTTTTAAAAGCATTAATTCGACAAAGTGATGTGATGTGTGTTTTAGCTTATCAATGACCTGTCCTCCTAGCATTGTGGTTCCACAACTGTCAAACAAAGCATGATTCCTTTGCCAGAAACTCTCCAATTTTCACCGTTGTAACTGTCGAGTGCTTCTTAGGAGTTATTTTTTCGATTTACAGCTTCAAAAGGGTTAATTTTCTTTTTGAGAATGGCATAGTGGAGTCTAAAATATGTAAACAATATGGCCGCCACAAGGAGGGAACAGAATTTAATCAAAGTTGAATGAATAAGTTAAATGATGATTTGACGTCACACGGGTAGGGATGAGGCGTGTCCTCTCCCTCGTGATATACCCGCCAATAATAGATTTTGATTGAGCCGTTTTTGTTGACAATCAGAACAATAGATCCCTTCTAGGAGAAAGCAGAGTTTAATGAATAAATTAATGTCCAGATTTGAAGCTGCCTTCTCAAACTCATTAAAAATTCATCAAAAGAAAACAAAGAAAATCACTACCGTGACCGTGGCTTGGATATGTGATCCTAATTACCATAAAATTTGCCAACTTTAGCCTTGAATTTCTCCAAGAATTGTTGATCATTTGAGAAGCCATATCAAACACTCGAAAGTGTGTTTCATCAGACACCCAAACACCTCGAAGCCGTTTAAAAAAAACTCGGCTACGCCTCGTTTTTTCAACCTACTTCTCAGTGTTTGGATATCTGATGAAACACGTTTTATTGTGTTTGATATATTACATGAAGAAAAAAAAGATAGCGAGCCCAATTTTAGACACGGTCTGCCCTCAGGGCATTCCGCTTAAAAATTATTTTCAGACTGTCATTATTCTTTGCTTTTCGCGCGCTTGTGTATCACATTTCACTTTTCACGCAATGGAAATTATTTGCGTCGTACAAAACTTTGAATCTCTAATATGCGGAATTTCAGAGAATTTTCAGTCTTGCCTTGGGGATGTGATATCACCAGATATAATGTATGTAACGCTTGCAGACAAGTAACAGTATTTCTTTATATCTAGTTTTCAGTCGTGTTATCCGGTTGTGGTTGAATCTGAATCAAGTAGTCAGTGCTGACAACGTTGCACTATTTCTTCCAGGATTTCTTCAGTATTCTCGACAAACACACAGAAAAACTAAGCTTGATTGGCAAGTAAAGTTATACAGATGGGCATCAAGAAGACTTTTTTGTTTCTACTTTCAGGTGGTAAATGTATACAAAGGTAAAAGAACGGACGCATTTCATCCATGTGGCAAGTCGAGAAACGCTAATGTTTACGTTTACATCGGTGCGCGATTTTTTCAGTTTTTTCTTGCGATGAACTTCGTTCGTAATATTTGAAGCAAATTCTGCCTTTAGGTCACGTATCCGCCCTCTGACATTTGACACGTCGTTTGGTCATATATGAAGTCTTTGGACAATCGCGACACGAAAAAAAAATATTACAAATAAAATAGACCAGCAAATTCTGCTTTAAGGTCACGTAAAAAGGGAGGATTTACACTTTCTAGCTTAAAAATACTGGTAGTTTTGGAGTGTAGCATGATATGAGAGACAGGGTTTTAATTTCACTGATTTCAAGTTTTTTTTCCCTTGGAAGGCTCTTTCATCTCGCTTGAACGTCTCAATATAAACTCGAAAATTTCGCCTGAAGAGAATGATTTGATAACTTAATGCTAATATGGGGCGCACTCAAGTTTAAAGCTAGTTATCTACGTGTATAAAAGCAGGAGATGAATCCAGAGATCTTGGCTTTTATCTGAAAGCTTCCGTGAACTGTACATATGACGTGTGCATACGAACACGAGTAACATGAAGAACTAAAATGGCGAATTGTGTCAAAGTGCATTCCACGCTTCTCGACCTAGCGCGCTCACTTTCCACAGGCCGAACTAAACATTTTAACATGATAAATAAGAAAAATTGCCCGTTCAAAACAGTTCGTTTATTACCAGTATCTTCGTACAACCCCGATGATATGGTCATCTGCAATATGGCCAAAATCACTCTATCTAAGAAATAGCAAACATTGTATTCTTTACGTGGGCAACTTCAAATGAAAGAATGTTTAGGTCGAGATAAAATATAGTTTAGAAACAAGCACAAGGGATAGAAAAACGATTGTGAAAACATCAACTTGAGAAAACGTTTCCTTATCTTGAACAAGAGTTTTGAAAACTGTACTAATTTGCATAATTTCAATCGGGCCATCGGCCATGTTTAGGCCGATTTCGAACTTTCCCAATTTTTGCCAAAATAAAAATTCGCTGGAACTTTTGAATATTATTTTTGGAAAAAATTCACCAAAACGGTCTTTTGCGGGAAATAAAAAGAAACTCGAATTTTCGCTTCTGTCGCCGGATTCTTGAAAGTTACTGACAACGCTTCTTAAGACATAGCATGTTATTTTCCTGTTTGTACTTATCCATCCTTCCTAAAAGCGTCACCTTAGAGTTCAAGGTCGTCGATGGAGTGTCACTTCTTGTTCGAGGGGGCATGCCATTATAAGTGTGTTTGCTTCGCATGTAGCCACTTATTCGACGGAGACAATTTTTCAAGTAAATTTTATAACTGCTTTTAAGCTGATTATGGCTCCTGGTTTTATTTACGGGACTGATAGTTTTTATGAAATTACTCAAAATAAAACAAATATTTTTATAACATAGCGCGCGTGCTTCCCTATCTAATTGCTGTTGGCGTCATCATGGTACATTTCTCAACATGCGCACGGCCGCGCGTCCATAAAATGACGTGTGCAAATCAGACAAACTCGGGTTTCCTTCGCTTAGTTTTTACAAAGTTTCCCCAGAAATGGAAGAAAATAGTGAAGAACTACCCGACTTTTCTCTTGGAATTGAGTTTTCTCCAACTGTACCGTGTACAACGTAAACATCGGGATGAATGGAAACCCTAGCTCCTGCCTTAAGTTGACTTAAACATTCTCTGGACTTGGAAAC
>NW_028145526.1:440000-445000 GCF_977016875.1 Pavona decussata
CCCTTCCTCGTGTTTGATATATTACATAAAACACTGCTGCTCGTGTTTTAAAAATTACATAAATACATCGCGATTAAATCAGGCGAACAAGATAGATATTTAAAAAAGTGGGATTTCTTACAAAATGTTTAGTTCTTTTCGCTTTGTCATGTATTACTATTTCCGTTTTAAAAAGTAACGTAACGCTAAAGGATAATACACTTGTAAAAATAACTTGTTATAGCATTTTAAATTGTCTTCCGTAAGTTAGTGTCTAATTTGAAATCAAAATGTTTTGCGACTTTTTCTGTAAGTCATAAGTTTCATAGGAAACTAAAGCCGGCCGCACACTTGAGGAAAGAGCTGAGCGAACTGCAAGAGCGAACAGCTGAGCGAACCTCGCGAGGCAATCACGTGTGCGGTTGAGTTTTCGTGAGTTTTACGCCTCGCGAGGCCGTGTTTGATATTTGAGATTAGGCGAAATTCTCACGAAAACTCAACCGCACACTTTAAGAGGAAACAGCTGAGCAAACTGCCTTGCGACAAGTGCGCGGCAGGCTTAAGTTTCTAGGGCGTGAGGGATTTGGTGAAAAGAATAACGAATACCATTTAGTATTCTAACTCCAGGGCATTTCAATTTTAGCATATATTTCTTTCAAATTTCGGTGTTATTCGGTATATCCAAACGAATTCTTATCAGTTTATTTTTCCCCGCATCCAAAAAGCTTACCTTGTGAGCCTTCAGTAATTAAATTAGGCTAGATTATAAAGAAAACTGAGGCGAAATTATAAACCTGTGACCAGGCGTGACTTCATGGGAATCGTTTATTAAGCGAAACGAAAATGGAGCCTGATTATGTGGAAGGAGACAATGTGTTTAAGAAAAGTGGGCGCTTTGAAAAATCCCTTTTAACACAAACAGTGTATGAAGACTTTATTTAATGGTTAGTGAGGTACTTCTGTCAAGAGTAAAAAAAGTCAATTTTACCACACATGTTGAGTGTTAGGGCCATTAATGTTTTAGGAAAAATCCCATCTACTCTTTAAGGACGGTGCCTACTAATACCGAAGTATTTTTGTGCGGTTTATGACTATGCTGGAAAAGCAGATCTTAGCAAGGCCTATTGGAATCCAATACGAAAATTGGGGGTAGCCACGCTTTTTTCAGAGATAATTAAGTAATAATATCTGTAAAAAGTGCCAAAATATAAAGCAATGTATGGGATTTTTTCCTAAATTAAAGCTTAATTATCTCTGAAAAATGCATGGTTACCCCCAATTTTCTTTCAAGATACCAAAAGCATTTGCTAAGTTCTATTTTCTCTGTATAGTTTTAAACTGCGCAAAAATATTCCTGTATTAGCAGGCACCACCCATAGGAAATCCGAGTATCTTGAGATGCGCACAACGTATGCGCAGTAACAATAGTAGGCACCGTCCTTAATACGTTGACTTCTCTCAGTTGATGAAATAGCCATAAAAATGAACTTGGTTTTCAAGGACTCTGATTGGCTACAGAAAACAGGGGATATCTTATGTAGTCGAAACCTTAACTTCCATCTTTAACTCAGGCCGGTGACCAAGGTAAGGATTCCCCCAAACGACATGGTCAGTTTCAAAATGAGACCTTTACGCTCGAGCATTTGAATTTCTCCCCAAAATAAATCCTTCGACAGTTGAAAATGGAACCTCGTTAACTTTCAAACGATATGAATTTGAGCATTGAGCATATGTATGTTCCTGGGGAAGACAAAAATTAAATTCGCTTTTTGACTTTATAATTAGTATGAAGTGACACGAATAAGTAGATAAATGGCTTACTCTTGACAATGAAACCCACGTGATTCTCGATGATTCGTTATCAAACACTTTAAAAATCCTCGAGGGATCTTTATAAACAAGGAGACACAGCGAGTGGAACCATAGTTTAACAGCAAGTAAACTGAGTTGACGGTGAAATGAAGATTACAGTGTTGGTTTTAATATCCGCTTTGTTGCTGTTCAGCACCTTTGTTCAAAATAGTGAGGGATGGAGTGGACCAATTCCCGTGGGGAAAAGGGCACTGCAGAGAAAGGTTTGTACCTTTGGGATAATATACAAAATGAAAACAAAAACAAGAACAAAAAACGAAAGAATTGCATTGGAAATTCAGTTTGTGTCTGTGTTGATGTGTTTGCTGAAAAGGGAAAAGTCATCAATTAATACCTCAAAACTCTGCATAATGTGTGTAACGAACTCTTGGTTTAAGGGTATTGAAAATAGTACCAAAAGAAATAAGTGAATTCAAGTTTTGTAGCGAGTTTACATGAAAGGGGTGTTTTCAGTAACGGCGGATTCGGAGTCGGGGTCGTTAGCGGAGTCGTATGATCGCCTCTGGCTATGGCCAAGTGAAAACCAAACAACGGAGTCATTAGCGTAATTGTAAGCTCGACGGAAGTTTCCATTTTCTTGTGATGGTGCTTATGATTCCGTCTCAATTGTATATATTTTCATTTTAAATATCATTTTTACTAACCATTTTGTACTTGCACCAGTGATTTTTATCCGCTTATTTTTTTGCAATTTTTCAATATTTTAGAAAAAGTTCAGTCAGGGGACCTTCTATAGGGATAACCTCGCGGTTCTCCTTTTCTACGTTTCTGCCGAACACGACTGCCACTTCGTCGGCAGTAGCAACCAGCTTCTAAGCTAACGACACACTAGCCGATTGAAAATCGCTAGGTTTGTTTTATTACGCGACAGGTGCGCAGCTGCCGCGATGAAGATTTTCGTCGATCGCCGTATAAAATCGCTATCAAATATGGCGTGTCAGATATCTGCAATTAAATTCGCTGTCATTTATCTAGTAGTTAGCCTGAGAGAAAGCTCCCGGGGGGAGTCGGGGGCGGGGGAGGTGGGCTGGTAAGTTATCGTCTAGTGTGCCCGCTCCTGCGGTTTTACGCGCACGTGGTCAACTAATTAAACCAATCAGCTTATAGCTGAAGTATTACCTAACAATTGACTGTCAACTAAGGAATCGAAATGCAGTATGAGAGGGTTCACATTCAACTGTCGTAGAACTTTTACTTATAATAGTTTTATCTTCTTTCCTTATTATAGTTTGAAAGAACAGCCAGAGACATTTGTGCTGCAGCAAGAACTTTGGATTGTGAAAGAATAGAACTAGACGAATGAATCTTGGATGGCAATGCGAAGATAAAAAACAAAGAACCATATTCCGGCAGTTTGGACATTAATGAAATCATGATGGTGCTAAATGCTAGCAAACTAGTTAATTAATGAATTGTGAAAATTTTAGAGAGTAAGAAAATGTAAAGTATAAAAAAATAAAATGAACTGAATGTGTTGAATATTGTGGCCTGTATTTTACAGCTAATTTGAAAGCTTGCTAAGTTTTAGCTTTAATAGGCGCGGTCTTACCTGCTAGCTGCCAATAACAAAAACAAACAAACAAAAAAAAAAAACAAAAAAAAAAAAATCGAGAATTTAAGGTTGTTCCAAACCTCCTCTCTAAATGCTTTTTTTAAACTTTGCAGAATGTTGTATCTAAACAAGCTGATTACAGTTCTAAATGGGGGTCACTGAGCTCGTTTTTGAGTTACAAGCACTCAAAGATGAAATTAGCGGTGTTTTCAACAGGTTAAAGGGTTTCAGTGATAACTTATTATGTTGAGAATGACCACAATTTGTTCGCCAATGTTTAGGCATTTGCTTGATATTTTTTTATACATACAAAAGCTTTATTGAAAACAAAAGGCCGTTCTAACTTTAATTTACAACATTAAACTAAACAAAAACATCGCAAATCACATTTCACATCATGGATAAGACTTATGCCCCGTTTACAAGGCTTAAACACGTTTAAAAGCTGTTTAAATTGTTTCCTTTATAAAAGCTGCTTTCGGATTTTTGTCGACTACAGATTTACCCAAATGAAAGGATAAGTTTTAAGGTTTACTTGAATCCTATGTCAAAGCCAATGGTTCAGCTTTCTGTTACCAATTTTCATTTTCTTAAACCTGGTTAACATGTTTTGTTGGTGTGGATGGGGCTTTAAGTTTACACGAAACTTAATATATAACCTATCTAAAACTTAAAAAAAAACATGGGGGGGGGGGGGCGTGAATTAAAATAAAAGTCTGTCAGTTTCCTCGTACTCCACACATACTTAATATGGTTTGCCACAATTTACAATTTTATCTTTCATGTATTGTTGTATCAACTGATAAAGAGTGGTAGTAGTGATCCGTGAAAGATTAAGTTGCTGTAACTGAAATGATGGAAACCTGTACAAGCTACCTAAAAACAAAGATATCAGTAATGGTTGATGGTAATCCCCCCCGGCTTGTCCCAATTCCGGCATGGCAGTTTATTTATAACATCGAAAATTATAAACTAAGTTTCTTCTTGTTTTCTACAATACCACTCCATCTTTCGAACTTAGATGTTTTGTTTTCTCTTCTCGTTACTCAGTTCAGTTCAGTTTATTGTTTTGCATTAAATAGTGTACAAATATGAATTATTATTATTTAACACTAATGGCGAGGAAACCCAGGGGAAGCCACCGGGCTTATAAGGAATGGGTTCCCTCAGTTAAAGCAATTGGGACAAAGTATTATAATAGTTATACATGGGACCAAAATGGCAGAGCTACAGTAAATCTTAAAATATATTACGTAGTTATGTTAATCGAAGTGAGGCTAAAAAAAAAGCGAAAATGAAAGTGAAAAGCAGAGGTAAGTAAATAAATATACAAGTGAATATTTATGATGAGAGGAATGCTTTCAGCTTACTACAAAAGGAAGCAGTACTTGTTGCTTTTCGAATTTCAGGACTAAGAGAGGTATAAAAATCAGGACCTTGGAAACTGATGGAGAACTTCCTTATATTATTCCTGCATTGTGGTAGATAAAGAAGCTCGTAACTTCTGGTGCCATAGGAATGCACTTGGCGTGTCACCAAAAACATGTTATTGAAGCTATCAGGAAGTAAGCCAGATTTATATTGATACATAAATTTT
>NW_028145526.1:450000-505000 GCF_977016875.1 Pavona decussata
GATAGCGACTATTCATGACTTTGCACGAGACCAACAGCAGGCCGGTAGCCAAGGAATGAAGACACGATACGACATCCGCAGTGAAGCTTTTACTTTCAGTAAGGGCGGAATAGTGTGGTTGTACAACCCTCAACGCGAGAAAGGAAAATCTCCAAAGCTGAGCCGGCCATGGGAAGGGCCGTATGTTGTCGTAGAACGCCTAAATGATGTTTTGTACAGGATTCAGCGTGGCCCTCGGGCAAAGCCTAAGGATGTGCACAGAGATAGGCTTTGGCAGTACTGCGGAGATGCTTGTGCGGATTGGTTCAATGAACCACTGAAGGAAAGGGTGCGGATCTACCTGAAGGAGCATCTACCCTTTAGGAGGCGCTAGAAGACACCACTAGGAGCAACGCAGTATCCCGTCGTACGCGGAGGAGAAGGCGTAAACCCCCCCGATTCAGACAAAATGTTCCCGTTACCAGTGATGAAACCTTACCACTATAGAGAAGGCCAGGACAATGTCAGGCGTTCAGACAGGACTCGGAGAAGACCTCTCAGATAGAGTGACTTTGTGGCGAGATGAAATGTTTAGGGAACTGCACGGCATAGTGTTGTTGAGAAATTCGTTAAGAACTTTGAACTCTTTTTTTTCTTAGTTGTTGTTATATGTTTCTTTATCCGGGACGGATAATTATCTAGGACGGGGGCAGTGAAACGGACTGTTGTGAAACATAGTGCCCAAATATGGTAGCTCCATATTTGGGCATGCCATGAGGTCGTGTGAGTAGAGTAGATTGAAAGAGTGTGTTGCACGCGGACGATATTAAAACTGAAGAATAAAGTGTTCTTCGCGTTCTGTGTTAGCGAACAAAAGGTACGGTAACGGTAATAAGCCGGACATAGTTTAGCATAAAAACTTTTAATGCCAAGTGCCTGTAAAACAGGTAATGGTTAAACAAGTTGGGGATTACCGAGCAAAAGGTTGCGTAGTAACAAAGAATTCAGTTTAGTATTAGTAGAAATTACGTAGTCAAGATAAAAGCAGCCGAATTTGAGCAGATTTCTTTCACAGATCAGTGCCAAATTTTTCAACATCGGTCAGAAGTGAATTTCTCGATTACTTATTTTTGCCGAAAAGCTTACTGCTTCTTGTGACGGCTGTTAGCTTACTGCTTTCAAGAAGTATTACACGTATTTAAGACTTGAGATCATTCGTTTATTAGCTGTTAATTTCTATGGTCATCGAAAGGACAAAAAAGCTGTAAACACGTTCTTATCTGTTTTCAAACTCTTTCTTTTTTTTCAAGTTCGCATGATAAATGATTTCCTCAACATCAAACTAACACTTTAACATCAAAATAAGCTAATAATTCACAAAATGCGTCCGACAGAACGTTAATAATGAACTGAAGAGGTGAAACAAAACTACTAGCAGACAAACCGACAAGTTTTCATGCATGTCCGCGGAAGTGAAAACAAATATTAAGCTTAGATCATGACAGGAGAGCTTCTTACCTTATCATTTTGAAGTATGTATCTTGACTAAAACCCTGAAACCAATCCAAATGTTTCAACTCAGTGTCGGTCACAGTCAAATGCATCCTCCACTATATCCTGGCATCAGTAATATAATAAGCTTTGTTTAGAGCTGAGAAACCGGCTGCGGATTTACGAATGTGAGAAGGTAAAAAGCCGGTATAATTTTTAGCGTATTTTTTCCCTGGTTAGAAAGTTCATACATGTAGCCGGTTGTTGTTTTGTTTCTTCCTTTGTATTTCCACGAAACTTGATTCCAAGTAGCAAAAACGTCTTTTTTCGAGTTGAACACGAGCAAGAAAGCAGTGAAAGCTGACAGAGCTCAATATGGAGAATGTGAAACTGCATAACAGCTTTGCAGCATCATAACTGTCCACAACCGTTTAGACTTTCTTTGGGATTTGAACCCGTGACCTCTGCGATGCCGGTGCAGTGCTCTACCAACTGAGCTATCAAGCCAACTGGGCGCTGGTCATATTGTGAGTTCGTATATACCTGTAAATAATGAGATTAAATTAATATAAATATATGAAACATATATTTTGAACTGCATATAAAAGATCTAAAAGAAGGAAGATCCTCGCGGTTACTACCCAACTTGTTAAGCACTTGCGAAAAGATCGTGTATCGACGCGGGTTTATGACGTGAAGGGTGGCGGAATTTTTTCTAAAAGTAGATTTTTTGGTACAACACTCGCAACCCCACGCTTACGGTCTCCATCCCTGATTATGGCTCTGATTATGGCTACTGATAAAATTCAACTTCCGCAAAAAAATAAACGGAAAAACCATAACCTCTCGACATTCGTCTTCCCATCACATTTAAGTTATAGAATTTGCTCGAAAAATTGTTTCCCTCGAATAAGTGGCTTCATGAAAGCAAACATACTTATACTGGTGCGCCCCCTCAAACAAGGAAGTGACACTCCATCGACGCATTTGAACTCTAAGGCGACGCTTTTAGAACGGATGAATCAGTAAAAACAGGAAAATGACACTGATGCTTTGTCTTAAACCAGCTTGAACGGGACTAACATATTGACATAACCGAGACGATTTTTTGTTTTGTTATTTTTTAACGTATTAAAAAAAAGCGGCCATCGTTGAGTATAAAGGTTTTCGGGAGAAAAGGGGAAGGGGGAAAGGGAGGGAAAAGAAAAGAGAAGCGTTTCTTCAGAAAGCCGGATTTTTTAAAATTATATTTTTAATCCTCTCTTGTATTTTTATTGAATTAGTTGTATACAATACAGCCAGCCACGTAACTTACACTACGGATACTTACACAACTAGAATACAAAGAACTTTAACCTTTCTTTAAATTGTTTTTCAACAGGACTAGTATAAATACAAGAGAGAGAAATTATAACTAAAAAGCAAGACATAAACAAAAAATGAAAAAGGAAAATAAAGTAAGAGTGGCACATCCCTCGAGACGAACATATTTATCGCAGCTCACGCGGATAGTCTTGTCCATTTTGCTCTGAACTTCCTCAGTGTGTTATTTTTAAAGGCAATTGTGCGTTCACAGAGGATCTTTTCATTAAGTAACAAGCTGAAATTTTCAAAACTGGGGTGGGGGGGAGGAGCTTTGTTTAACCACGAAAGAAAGATGTGATATTTTGCAATGATGACATCATGATTGAAAGCTAGACAAATATTTAATTCAGGCTTATAACCATATAGAATATCCGTAGCGTTTAAGGTGACATTTTCCCATCTCTTTTCGTTCCACCAACTGATTACCATTTGCCAAAACTTACACAACTAGAATACAAAGAACTTTTACCTTTCGTTACATTGTTTTTCAACAGGGCTAGTATACATACAAGAGAGAGAGAAATTATAACTAATAAGCAAGACATAAATAAAAAATGAAAAAGGAAAATAAAATAGCAGTAGCACATCCCTCGAGACGAACACTGATATTTATCGCAGCTCATGCGCATAGTGTTGTCTATTTTGCTGTGAACTTCCTCAGTGTGTTATTTTTAAAAGCAATTGTGCGTTCGCAAAGGATCTTTTCATTAAGTAACAAGCTGAAGTTTTCAAAACTGGGGGAGGCTTTGTTTAACCACGAAAGAAAGATGTGATATTTTGCAATGATGACATAATGATTGAGAGCTAGACAAACATTTAACACAGGCTTATAACCATATAGAATATCCGTAGCGTTTAAGGTGACATTTTCCCATCTCTTTTCGTTCCACCAACTGATTACCATTTGCCAAAAAATTTGAGTACTGGGGCATTCATATAGAAGGTGAAGTAAATTTTCATGGGGGTGATTACAACGATCACAGCTCGGAGATGTTCTCAGCTTCATTTTGTAAAGTTTGCTATTAGTTGGTAGAATGTTATGTATCACCTTATATTGAAAACATCTAAGTTTGTTTTCCATTTTGACCTTGAAAGGTAACTCATAAATAGCTTTAAATGTGAGATTTTTTTCGGCTAGTATCCTTTCTACATTTGGAGGTTCAAGCATTCTCAGCACAAACATTTTGTGCGCAATTTTGGCCGTAACGTTCGCGGAAGTGAGGCTGTGTTCACCACTATTATTAAGAGGTTCTGAATTAAGAATTGATTTTTTCCATAGATTAGGGATCGCAGAGAGGAGACCATTATAAGTTAGAAAGTCCACTGCCAAACCATATTTTCGTTGAAAATCGGATCTTGATAGAAAGTTTTCGCTTTCGTTTAGCAGATTGCCAATTTTAGTAACCCATTTTCTGTACCATGACGCGTAAAACATAGGTTTCCCGTCTATTCTTACGAAACGGTTGTTTCAAATAGTTTCATGTTGAAATTCCATAATCGTAAAAGGGTTGTTAGAGTGCAATTCCCGCCAAACAGTCAGTATATCTCTGTAAATCCTTAGCACATGTGTGGTCAATTTTAAATCGTGTGTCGAATTTACATTCAAAGATAAATAGACCCCTATATTACGATATAATAGAGGAGAATACGGAACACCATTTACTACCATCAGCTTCATGTAAACGTTTGACCCAAGCTGCTTTAAGCGATTTATCCAATATGGTGAAATCAACCATATTAAGACCGCCTTTATCCACAGGAAGTATTTTTGTCTTGTTTTTGCTTGAAGTTCCAGATAAATTTGAAGCAAATGTCGTTAACTTTTTCAGCAAAGTTCGGAGGCTCTGTAAAAACAGACGTATTTTAAACTAACTTAGAAATTGCAAGAGTCTTAACAATACAAATTCTTCCTATGAGTGTTAACTTCCTAGTTGTCCATTGATTTAAAACGTTCTTTAGCGTCACAAGCTTCTCTTCAAAATCGATTTTGTAACTTGTGGTGGAGTCATAGGCGAAGGCGATACCTAGCGCAAATACATATTCTTCTGGCCATGCAATGTGGAATGGGGCGTGTTTGCCTAAGTTGCATTTTAGGTTTCAAAGCCACATTCCTTCCGTTTTCTAGATATTTATTTTCAGCCCTGAGCAGATTCCGAAATCATGCAGGAGACTGAATAGAATGCCTGATACTAAGGTTAGAAACGTCTTCAATTATTGCAAACGCTGGAGGCAACAGTGGGCAATGCAGAATCTTCAGACATGTTCCTGTGAGGGGAAGTCTTTGAATGGTGAAAACATTTTGGTGACTTTCAAGAGTGTTTGATTGAACTACGGAACTGTTTAAAGACCTCGAGGAGTTAATTACCGTCAGTTTAGACCTTGGGCGATAAACGAGACGGCTTTTTGATCTGTTATTTTTTTTTACCGTAATTTGATAAAAAAAAGAGTGGTCATCGTTGGCCTGGAGTATAAAGCTTTTCGGGTGAACGGGGGAAGTGGGGCAGGGAAAGGGAAAGAGAAGCAAGCACAGAAGTCATAATGGCATCCTGGTTACGCTCTCCATCCCTGACTATGGCTCCTGATTTTATTTATGCGACAGATAGCTTTGAAGAAATTAATCATAATCTTCTACATTCATCAGTAAGGTTGTAAAATATATCGGTTTGTGTGAAAAGAGGTGGACTTATGTTTCAAAGCCTGGCCATGGTGAATAAATACTAGATGTATTTTTCAGTCAATGGCACAGGCCGATAGTTTGTAGGGCTTTTGAGCAAGTTTTGTAAAAGAAGTTGAACATGTGGGACATAAAAAATGCAGTCAGTAAGTGAAAACCAGTAATTAACTGCGTTTTCAAGGGCCACCGCGACAAGACAACACTGAAGACAACAAATCCCTTTTTCCTAACTCGGATCCATGCATTTTTTAAGAAATGAGATTAATTTAATTTTAAACCACTGTCTGAAACTTTATTTGTACAAGCACAAGTCATGAGTTAATATATGAACTATTTATCATCGATTGTTTTTTTAATTTTTCCTTTTTTGAGCTACACTTTACCTTTGTCAAACAGTTGATATTTTAATAATGCTTTGACGAATTGAGGGGAAATTGTAAACCTCTGACAGGACCTAATTCCATTAAGGGATTCGTTTATCAAGCGAAACGAAAATGGAGCCTATTAACATTTTTTTAATGGTTAGTGAGGTATTTCTGTCAAGAGTTAAAAACGTCAATTTTACCACACATCTTGAGTGTTAAGGCCATTAATGTTTTAGGAAAAATACCATCTGCTCTTCAATACGTTGACTTCTCTAAGTTGATGAAAAAGCCATGAAAATGAACTCGGTTTTCAAGGACTCTGATTGGTTACAGAAAAAAATAGGGATATCTTATGTTATCGAAACCTTAACTTCCATCTTAAGCTCAGGAGTGACCAAGTTAAGGTTTCTCCCAAACGACATACGACACTTTCAAAAAGAGACCTTTACGCTCGAACATTGGAATTTCTCCACAAATAAAATCCTTCGACGGTTGGAAATAGAACTTCATTAACATTCAAATGATATCAATTTGAGCATTGAGTATATGTATGTTCCTGCGGAAGACAAAATTTAATTCGCCTTTTGACTTTATAATTAGTATGAAGTGACACAAATAAGTAGATAAATGGTTTACTCTTGACGACGAAGCCCAAGTGTTTTGTTATCAAACACTTTAAATATCCTCGAGGGATCTTTATAAACAAGAAGACACAGCGAGTGAAACCATAGTTTAACAGCAAGTAAACTGAGTTGACGGTGAAATGAAGATTACAGCGTTGGTTTTAATATCGGCTTTGTTGCTGTTCAGCACCTTTGTTCAAAACAGCGATGGGTTTGGTGGAACATTGCCCCCGGGGAATAAGGGACGGCAGAGAAAGGTTTGTACCTCTGGGATAAATAGACAAAATGAAACAAAAAAAAAAAAAAAAATAGGACAAAAATGATACTTCAAAACACTGCATAATGAATGTTACGAACTCTTGTTTTAAGGGTATTGAAAATAGAACCTAAATATTTAGGTGAATTCAAGTTTTGTTTTCGAGTTTACATGAAAGGGTGATTTTCAGTAAGGACGGATACGGAGTCGGAGTCGTTAGCGGAGTCGTATGATCACCTACGGCCGAGTAAAAACCAAACAACGGAGTCGTTAGCGGAATTGGGAGCTTGACGAAATCGGAGACGCAAGAATCAGAAGCTAAGTTTCCACTTTCTTGCGATGGTGCTTATGATTCCGTCTCTTACAATGCAGTGAAGACCAGCTTGTAGGAGTCACAAGCAGAAGCGGAAGAATAAACCAATCACAATGCCGAGTCGTTCCTCAGGCATTGTGAGTGACTTTTTGTTCCGCTTCTACTTGAGACTCCGACAAGCTGGTCTTCACTGGATTATAAGAGACGGAATCATAAGCGCAGTCGTTGTTTGATTTGCACTAGATCGTAACTCCACTCTACGTTTCTGCCGATTACGACTCCGACTTGGTCGTTTGAAAATACAGCTTTTAAGCTAACGACACAACAGCCGATTGAAATCGCCAGATTTGTTTTGTTACGCGACAGTTGCGCCGCTGCTTTGATGAGGATTTTCGCCGATCTCCGTATAAAATCGCTGGCAGATATGGTATGTCAGATTTATTCTACTGAATTAAATTCGCCGTCATTTGTCTAGTAGTTAGCCTGCAAGGAAGCTCTCGGACGTGTCAGTGGCGGGGAAGGGGAGGGGGGGGGGGGGGGGGGTCGGGTTCGAAACTTGACCATCGCGCGATTGTATGCGGTCGTGGTCAACTAATTGAACCAATCAGCTTATAGCTGAAGAATTACCAAATGATTGACTGTCAACTAAGGAATCGAAATGCAGTACTTTTACTCATAATAGTTTTATCTTCTTTCCCTATTATAGTTGAAAAGAACAGCCAGACACATTTGTGCTGCAGGAAGAACTTTGGATTGTGAAAGAATAGAACTAGACGGATGATTCTTGGATGGCAACACGAAGATAAAAAACAAAGAGCCATATTCCGGCAGTTTGGACATTGACGAAATTATGATGATGCTTAATGCTAACAAACTAGTTAATTAATGGATTGTGAAAATTTTAGAGAGTAAGAAAATGTAAAGTATAAAAAAATAAAATGAACGGAATGTATTGAACATTGTGTCCATCATTTTATAGCTAATTTGAAAGCTCGCTAAATTTTAGCTTTACTAGGCGGCCTTGCCTGCTAGCTGCCAAAAAAAAATTTTGGGAAAATTTAAGGTGGTTCCAAACCTCTTCCCTATATATTTTTAAACTTTACAGAACTTTGTATTTAAAGGAGGCGATTACTGTTCTAAATGGGGGTCACCGAGCTCGTTTATGAGTTACTAGCACTGAAAAATAAAATTAGCGGTGTTTTCAACAGGTTAAACTGTTGCTATGGTAACCTATTATGTTGAAAATGACCACAATTTGTTCGCCAATGTTTAGGCATTTGCTTGATTTTTTTTTATATATATACAAAAGCATTATTGAAAACAAAGACCGTTCTAACATTAATTTACAACATTTAACTAACCAAAAACATCGCAAATCATATTTGACATTATCGATAAGACTAATGCCCCGTTCACACCAAGGCTTAAACACATTTAAAAGCTGTTTAGTCAAACACAGTTTAAAATGGTTTCCTTTATAAAAGCTGCTTTCGGATATTTGTCGACTACAGATTTAGCACATTTTTGGAACACCAACAGACAGTTGCCCCCAACCCAAGCGCACACCAGGTTGGTAGGGCCTGGACTGTTTGGGGTGTCCATATATCATTTTTTAACTACAAATTCTAATTTTTAAACTACATCAAATCTTAACTATTTCGTATTTCTCCAAATTTAACTACTCTTTTGAGAAAAACTATCTCCTCCCAAATATACCTTAAAATCACCAAAAAATTTACGAAACACCCCAAAACATTGATTTGTGTTTTGAGCATAGGGTTTTTGTATTGCTTGAAACGCGAACGAGATATCTCCATTAAACCGATTTTAAGCGGCGTGAAAACGGCTTTCAGGTTACTTGAATCCTATGTCAAAGCCAATGTGGTTGAGCTTTCTGTTACCACTTTTCATTTTTTTAAACCTGGTTAGCATGTTTTGTTGGTGTGGATAGGGCTTTAAGTTTACACGAAACTTAATGATATATAACCTATCTCAAACTAAAATAAAAGTCTGTCAGCTTCCTCGTACTCCACACATACAGGATTGTTGTATCAAAGAGTGGTAGTAGTGATCCGTAAAAGATTAAGTTGCTGGAACTGAAATGATGGAAACCTGTACAAGCTACCAAAAAATGGAGATATCAGTAATGGTTGATGGTAATCCCCCCCGGCTTGTCCCAATCATACAACTGTTAATCTGGCATGGCAGTTTATTTATTTCAAAGTAGATTTTTTGGTACAACAATCGCAACCCCGCGCTTACGGTCTCCATCACTGATTATGGCTCCTGATAAAATTCAACTTCCGCTAAAAAAACAAACGGAAAAACTATAACCTCTCGCCATTCAACTTCCCAACGCATTAAAGTTGTAGAATTTGATCGAAAAATTGTTTCCCTCGAATAAGTGGCTACATGAGAGCAAACATACTTATATTGGTGCGCCCCCTCGAACAAGGAAGTGACACTCCATCGACGCACTTGAGCTCTAAGGCGACGCTTTCAGAACGGATGAATAAGTAAAAACAGGGAAATGACATGCTTTGTCTTAAACCAGCTTGAACGGGACTAACATATTGACATAACCGAGACGGTTGTTTGTTTTGTTATTTTTTACCGTATTAAAAAAAAGCGGCCATCGTTGACCCGGAGTGTAAAGCTTTTCGGGAGAAAGGTGGAAGGGAGGGAAAAGGAAAGAGAAACCTTTCTTAAGAAAGCCTGACTTTTTTTCTAAATAATATTCTAGTTTTTATCCTCTCTTGTATTTTTATTGAATTATTTGTATACAATACAGTCAGCCACATAACTTACACTACGGATACTTACACAACTTGAATACAAAGAACTTTTACCTTTCTTTAATTGCTTTTCAACAGGGCTGGTATACATACAAGAGAGAGAAATTATAACTAATAAGCAAGACATAAATAAAAAATGAAAAAGGAAAATAAAATAGCAGTGGCACATCCCTCGAGACGAACATATTTATCGCAGCTCATGCGCATAGTGCTGTCCAATTTGCTGTGAACTTCCTCAGTGTGTTATTTTTAAAAGCAATTGCGCGTTCACAAAGGATCTTTTCATTAAGTAACAAGCTGAAGTTTTCAAAACTGGGGGAAGCTTTGTTTAACCACGAAAGGAAGATGTGATATTTTGCAATGATGACATAATGATTGAGAGCTAGACAAATATTTAACACAGGCTTATAACCATATAGAATATATGTAGCGTTTAAGGGGACATTTTCCCATCTCTTCTCGTTCCACCAACGGATTACCATTAGCCAAAAAATTGGAGTACTGGGGCATTCATATAGAAGGTGAAGTAAATTTTCATGGGGGTGATTTAAACAATCACAGCTCGGAGATGTTCTCAGCTTCATTTTGTAAAGTTTGCTATTAGTTGGTAGAATGTTATGCACCACCTTATATTGAAAACATCTAAGTTTGTTTTCTATTGTGACCTTGAAGGGTAGCTCATAAATAGCTTTAACTGTGAGATTTTTTTCGGCTAGTATCCTTTCTACATTCGGAGGTTTAAGCATTCTCAGCACAAACATTTTGCGCGCATTTTTGGCCGTGACGTTCGCGGAGGTGAGGTTGTGTTCACCACTGTTATTGAGAGGTTCTGAATTAAGAATTGATTTTTTTTCCATAGATTAGGGATCGCCGAGAGGAGACCATTATAAGTTAGAAAGTCCACTGCCAAATCATATGTTCGTTGAAAATCGGATCTCGATAGAAAGTTTTCGCTTTCGTTTCGAAGATGGTAAACTTTAGTAACCCCTTTTCTGTACCATGATGCGTAAAACACAGGTCTTTTCGTCTATTCTTACGAAACGGTTGTTCCAGATAGTTTCTTTTTGATATAAAGCTTTTTGGATGAACGTGGGAAGTGGGGGAGGTAAAGCGAAAGAGAAGGGAGCCCAGAAGTCAAAAAAAAAAAAGAAAAAAAAAAAAAAAAAAAAAACGCGGTGAGGGTAAAAGGAAGCATGAGTTTGCGGAATGGCAAGTGGCATGACCTGCGCCCTGCGGCATGGCACAATTATGCGAAATACGATACTTGCGGAATGACTTAAACAAATAAATTAACTGCAGACCGCGTCCTGTTTTCGCGCCAATTTTATAATTTTATATGTTGTGGACTCTCCAAGCTGAATATTTTAAAACAACTAGACAACAGAATGAGGATTAGAAAATACAAGGCCGTGATAAAACATATCTGATTGCTTGTTAGGGTAAAGAAATCTAGGAATGTTTGCAGTCAAGGGATTATGAGTAAATTAGGTTCGCTGAAAATGCTAAGGTGCGAAAAAACAGGATCTATTTTTCCCATGAGTTTATTACAAATTTTTATTCGTTACAATTTGTACACCGTTAAATGTTCAGAGCGTCTGATAAAACTACACTTAACAGCATTGAGACACACGTACCATCCCCGTGGTATGGCCAATACCGTACGCATGCGCACAACCATATCACCCGGGCAGTGGCAGCCATGGACAGCTGTTTCGCCCTTGTTGGGGCTCATCAGCATGGCATAGCCGTCGGGTCTCAACTTGTCGGACAAAGCGAAGCCCAAACGCAACAGTTTCATAGAAAATGATAGCGAGGAAACTTCCCAACTTCTCTTTTAGGGCCTAAAAGCCCGGGGGGGGGATTCCCATATGGAACAAACGGGGATGCTCGTCGGAAATTTTGAATTAACCCCTAAAGGAGACCATCTGGGCGTGGCTCAAGCTTTTTGTGACCCCTAAAGGAGACCGATCTGGGCGTGGCTTAAGCAAATTTTGACCCCTAATGCGGTAAACAAAACAAGTTAAAAAGAAAATTTGACTTCTGTTTCTCTTCGCGTAATTCTGTGTTTCTTCACGGAACCCTAAACGAGACCTTGGCGGCTTAAAATATTGGCGCTTTGCCCGGAACACCCTAAGCGAGACCAAAATCCAAAATTTACACCCCTAAGCGAGACGACGAGCATCCCCGTCTTTTTCATATGGTAATTCCACCCCCCCCCCCCCCCGGGCCTAAAAGCTGACAGTGAGCCGGAATAACTTACAAATGCAATTTCCAAAAGTGGCAAAATTTGTTAAACATTCCATCGAGGAATATTTACTCCCTTTAATTAAAAAATTGGCCATAAATATTTTGTCATTTGAAACTCCTCAGGAAATGTAAACGCCGGGCGAAGAAAGCGCTTTCGGCTGGTAGGTCACAGGTCAAGTTGTAAGTTGTAAGTTTCATTGACCCTTGGGGGAGGGTAGCGGAGTATTTTTCCTCACGAGCCACATATTTTATCGGACGTTGACACAACTATAGCTCGTTATATATCTATTAAATAAAATTCTGGGATAATAATCTTGAATTAGGTAACAAATGCGATACGTGATAAAAAAAAAAAAAAAAAAAAAAAAATTACCCGGCCGGCGAAGGCGCCGTGGGACCGGTGACTATAGACCCCCATAGTCTCTTGCCACAATATAATGTTTCAGCGCTTTAAGGCCTCACCCAAACTGACTTTAAAATGCTTTTAAGTCGGGAAAAGGTAACATGTACTTTTAATATTACTTCGTTTTTTCTTTAACGAGACATATATTAACATGATGAAGGGGATATTTTTTCCCAGAAAAGGTGATTAACCATCTGCGAACAATCGTACGTGTCCGAGAATAGGGACTACCTGTCCGAGGATAGGCCGCTCAACGTCTACAATGTTTTTCAAAATTACGGAGAAACCTCAGGCGTTCAATCAGCCAATCTTTAGGACGTGTTTAGGTATTAAAGGAAGGAACTATATACTAGGAAATTCTCAGCTTGCTCCCGCCGTTCTGAAGTAAGTTATGTGTCTTGACGTGTACTCAAGTCATGTACGTTTACTTGAATGTGAGAACTGATAAACAGTATTCATAGATTTCTTCACCATCACCTCTTCCTAACCATCCATCAGACATGATCTATCCCAGCTGCAGGCTTGTATTTTCTAATCAGTCCATCTGTTGCATTTTTCGCAACATCGAGAAAGCTAATACTCTTACATTAAAATTGGCGCCAAAAAAGGCGCACTCTTCAGTTAATTTATTTCTTTAAGTCATTCCGTAAGTATCGTATTTCGTATAATTATTCCTCAAATTCATGCCGCCTTTTTCCCTCACCGGTTTTCTACGCGGTCACTGGCATGTATATTGGGCGCTTCCATCAAATTTTGTAAACTGTCATTTTACGAGTTTATGGTTTTACGTAATAAGCCGGACATAGTTTAGCATAAAAAACTTTTAATGCCGAGCTGAGTGCCTGTAAAACAGGTAATGGTTAAACAAGTTAGGGATTACCGAGCGAAAGGTTCCAAAGAATTCAGTTCATTGGCAGAAATTTAATACGTAGTCAAGCTAAAAGCTACCAAATTGAGCAGATTTCTTTCACAGATCAGTGTCACATTTTTCAACATCGGTCAGAAGTGAATTTCTCAATTACTTATTTGTGCCGAAAAGCTTACTGCTTCTTGTGACGGCTGTTAGCTTGCTGCCTTCAAGAAGTATTACACGTATTTAAGACTTGAGATCATTCGTTTATTAGCTTTTGATTTCTATGGTCATCGAAAGGACAATAAAGCTGTAAACACGTTCTTATCTGTTTTCAAACTCTTTCTTTTTTTAAGTTCGCATGATAAATAATAATAATAATATAATAATAATAATAATAATAATAATAATAATAATAATAATAATAATAATAATAATAATAATAATAATAATAATAATAATAATAATAATAATAATAAAAGTCTTTATTTCTTCACAAGATTTCCTCAACATCAAACTAACACTTTAACATCAAAATAAGCTAATAATTAGCAAATTGCCTCCGACAGAACTTAAGAACTGAAGAGGTGAAACAAAACTACTAGGAGACAAACGACAAGTTTTCATGCATGTGCTTAGATCATGACAGAAGAAATTTTTACCTTATCATTTTGAAGTATGTATCTTGACTAAAACCCTGAAACCAATCCAAATGTTTCAACTCGGTGTCGGTCACAGCCAAATGCATCTTCCACTATATATATATCCCGGAATAATTAATAAGCTTTGTTTATAGCTGAGAAACCGGCTGCGGGTTTACGAATGTGAGGAGAGAAAAAGCTGGTATAATTTTTTAGTGTTGTTTTTTCCTGGTAAGAAAGTTCATCCATGTAGCCGGTTGTTGTTTTGCCTCTTCCTTTGTATGGCCACGCAACTTGATTCCAAGTAGCAAAATCCTCTTTTTTCGAGTTGAACTTGACCCGGGAAAACCTCGAATAAGTGGCTACATGAGAGCAAACATACTTATATTGGCGCGCCCCCTCGAACAAGGAAGTGACACTCTATCGACGCACTTGAACTCTAAGGCGACGCTTTTAGAACGGATGAATAAGTAAAAACAGGGAAATGACATGCCTTGTCATAAACCAGCTTGAACGGGACTAACATATTGACATAACCGAGACGGTTGTTTGTTTTGTTATTTTTTACCGTATTGAAAAAAAGCGGCCATCGTTGACCCAGAGTATAAAGCTTTTTGGGAGAAAAAGGAAAAGGAAAAGGGAAAAGGAAAGAGAAGCCTTTCTTAAGAAAGCCTGATTTGTTTTTTAATAATATTTTTCTTCCTCTCTTGTATTTTTATTGAATTACTTGTATACAATACAGTCAGCCACATAACTTACACTACGGATACTTACACAACTAGAATACAAAGAATTTTAACCTTTCTTTAAATTGTTTTTCAACTGGGCTAGTATACATACATGAGAGAGAAATTATAACTAATAAGCAAGACATAAATAAAAAATGAGAAAGGAAAATAAAATAGCAGTGGCACATCCCTCGAGACGAACATATTTATCGCAGCTCATGCGCATAGTGTTGTCCATTTTGCTGTGAACTTCCTCAGTGTGTTATTTTTAAAAGCAATTGTGCGTTTACAAAGGATCTTTTCATTAAGTAACAAGCTGAAGTTTTCAAAACTGGGGGTGGCTTTGTTTAACCACGAAAGAAAGATGTGATATTTTGCAATGATGACATAATGATTGAGAGCTAGGCGTTTAAGGTGACATTTTCCAATCTCTTTTCGTTCCACCAACTGATTACCATTTGCCAAAAAATTTGAGTACTGGGGCATTCATATAGAAGGTGAAGTAAATTTTCATGGGGGTGATTACAACGATCACAGCTCGGAGATGTTCTCAGCTTCATTTTGTAAAGTTTGCTATTAGTTGGTAGAATGTTATGTACCACCTTATATTGAAAACATCTAAGTTTGTTTTCCATTGTGACCTTGAAGGGTAACTCATAAACAGCTTTAACTGTGAGATTTTTTTCGGCTAGTATCCTTTCTACATTCGGAGGTTTAAGCATTTTCAGCACAAACATTTTGTGCGCAATTTTGGCCGTGACGTTTGCGGAAGTGAGGTTCTGAATTAAGAATTGATTTTTCCATATATTAGGGATCGTAGAGAGGAGACCATTATAAGTTAGAAAGTCCACTGCCAAACCATATTTTCGTTGAAAATCGGATCTCGATAGAAAGTTTCCGCTTTCGTTTAGAAGATGGCAAATTTTAGTAACCCCTTTTCTGTACCTTGACGCGTAAAATACAGGTTTCCCGTCTATTCTTACGAAACTCCAAATAGTTTCATGTTGATATTCCATAATCGTGGAAGGGTTCTTAGAGTGCAATTCCTGCCAAACAGTCAGTATATCTCTGTAAAACCTTAGCACATGTGTGGTCAAATTTAAATCGTGTGTGTCGAAATAACATTCAAAGATAAATCGACCCCCATATTAAGATATAATAGAGGAGAATACGGAACACCATTTACTTCCGTCAGCTTCATGTAAACGTTTGACCCAAGCTGTTTTAAGCGATTTATCCTACATGGTTAAATCAACCATATTAACCATCTTTTTACCTTATCGGGCTTGAAGTTCCAGATAAATTTGAAGCAAATATCGTTAACTTTTTAAGCGAAGTTCGGAGACACTTAGAAATTGCAAGAGTCTTAACAATACAAATTCTTTCTATGAGAGTTAAGTTCCTAGTTGTCCATTGAGTGAAAACGTTCTTTAGCGTCACAAGCTTCTCTTCAAAATTGACTTTGTAACTAGTGGTGGAGTCGTAAGCGAAGGCGACACCTAGCGCAGATACATATTCTTCTGGCCATTCAATGTGGGATGGGGCGTGTTTGCCTAAGTTGCATTTTAGGCTTCCAAGCCACATTCCTTCCGTTTTCGAGATATTTATATTCAGCCCTGAGCAGATTCTGAAATCATGCAAGAGATTGAATAGAAGGCCTGCTACTAAGCTTAGGTTTTTGTTTGATTAACAAATGTTTCTTAACAGGGTTTAATGATCGCCTCCCGAATCAGAAAAATAATAAACCCCCATGGCGCCATTTCAGTTATTGCAAACACAGGAGGCAACAGTGGGCAACGCAGAATCTTCAGACATCTTCCGGTGTGGGGAAGTCTTTGAATGTTGAAAACATTTTGGTGACTTTTAAGGAGTGTTTGATTGAACTACGGAACTCTTTAAAGAGCACCTCGAGGTCTTAATTAGCGTCAGTTTAGACCTTAGGCGATAAACGAGACGGCTTTTTGATCTGTTTTTTCTTTTACCGTAATTAGATAAAAAAAAAAAAGAGTGGTCATCGTTGGCCTGGAGTATAAGCTTTTCGGGTGAACGGGGGAAGTGGGGGAGGGAAAGGGAAAGAGAAGCCCAGAAGTCAAAATGGCATCCTGGTTACGTTCTCCATCCCTGATTATGGCTCCTGATTTTATTTATGCGACAGATAGTTTTGAAGAAATTACTCATAATCTTCTACATTCATCAGTAAGGTTGTGAAAAAAATATCGGTTTTGTGTGAAAAGAGGTTGTGGTTATGTTTCAAAGCCTGGTGAATCGATACTAGATGTATTTGTTTTCAGTCAATGACACAGGCATATAGTTTGTAGGGCTTTTGAGCAAGTTTTGTAAAAGAAGGTAAACATATAGGACATAAAAAATGCAGACAGAAAGTGAAAACCAGTAAATAACTGCGTTTGCAAGGGCCACCGTGACAAGGCAGCACTGAAGACAACAAATCCCTTTTTTCTTACTCGGATCCATGCATTTTTAAAAAACGAGATTAATTTAATTAACTTTATTAACTTTATTTATACTAGTACAAGACATGAGTTGGTATACGGACTATTTATCATCGATTTTTTTTCTTTTTCTTTTTGAGCTACACTTTATCTTTGTCAAACAGTTAATATTTTAATGCTGCTTTGACAAATTAAGGCGAAATTGTAAACCTGTAACCAGGCCTAATCATTTAGGGAATCGTTTATCAAGCGTTAGTGAGGTACTTCTGTCAAGAGTTAAAAAGGTCAATTTTACCACACATCCTGAGTGATAGGGCCATTAATATTTTAGGCAAAATCCCATCTGCTCTCTAATACCTTGACTTCTCTCAGTTGATGAAAAAGCCATAAAAATGAACTCGGTTTTCAAGGACTCTGATTGGTTACAGAAAATAGGGATATCTTATGTAGTCGAAACCTTAACTTCCATCTTCAACTCAGGCCGGTGACCAAGTTAAGGATTCCCCCAAACGACATACGTCAGTTTCAAAAAGAGACCTTTACGTTCGAGCATTTGAATTTCTCCCCAAAATAAATCCTTCGACGGTTGGAAATAGAACCTCATTAACTTTCAAACGATATGAATTTGAGCATTGAGCATATGTATGTTCCTGCGGAAGACAAAAATTTAATTCGCTTTTTGACTTTATAATTAGTATGAAGTGACACGAATAAGTAGATAAATGGTTTACTCTTGACGATGAAGCCCACGTGATTCTCAATGATTCGTTATCAAACACTTTAAAAATCCTCGAGGGATCTTTATAAACAAGGAGACACAGCGAGTGAAACCATAGTTTAACAGCAAGTAAACTGAGTTGACGGTGAAATGAAGATTACAGCGTTGGTTTTAATATCCGCTTTGTTGCTGTTCAGCACCTTTGTTCAAAACAGCGAGGGGTTTGGTGGAACATTGCCCCCAGGGGGGAAAAGGGAACTGCAGAGAAAGGTTTGTACCTCTGGGATAAATAGACAAAATGAAACAAAAAGAGGACAAAAATGAAAGAATTGCATTGAAAATTCAGTTTGTTTCTGTGTTGATGCGTTTGCTGAAAAAGAAAAGTCATCAATTAATACTTCAAAACTCTGCATAATGAGTGTTATGATCTCTTGTTTTAAGGGTATTGAAAATAGTACCCAAAAAAATGAGTGAATTCAAGTTTGTTGCCAGTTTACATGAAAGGTGATTTTCAGTAACGACGGATTCGGAGTCGGAGTTGTTAACCCGATAGCTTGCTGGCAAGTTATTGTCCAGTGTGCCTGCTCCTGGCATTTTACGCGCTCGTGGTCAACTAATTGAACCAATCATCTTATAGCTGAAGAATTACCAGATGATTGACTGTCAACTAAGGAATCGAAATGCAGTATGGGAGCTTTCACATTTAACTGTCGTAGTACTTTTACTCATAATAGTTTTATCTTCTTTCCTTATTACAGTTTGAAAGAACAGCCAGAGACTTTTGTGCTGCAACAAGAACTTTGGATTGTGAAAGAATAGAACTAGACTAATGAATCTTGGATGGCAATACGAAGATAAAAAACAAAGAGCAATATTCCGGCAGTTTGGACATTAATGAAATCATGATGATGTTAAATGCTAGCAAACTAGTTAATTAACGAATTGTTAAAATTTTAGGGCGTAAGAAAATGTAAAGTACAAAAAAATAAAATGAACCGAATATGTTGAACATTGTATCTAGTATTTAACAGCTAATTTGAAGGCTCGCTAAGTTTTGGCTTTACTGACTAATAGGCGCGGTCTTACCTGCTTGTTGGCAAAAAAAAATTAAGGTGGTTCCAAACCTCCTCTCTAAATTCTTTTTTTTTTTAACTTTGCAGAACGTTGTATCTAAACAAGCTGACCACAGTTCTAAACGGGGGTCACTGAGGTTGTTTTTAAGTTACAACCACTCGAAGATGAAATTAGCGGTGTTTTCAACAGGTTAAACTGTTGCTATGGTAACCCATTGTGTTGAGAATGACCACAATTTGTTCGCCAATGTTTAGGTATTTGCTTGATATTTTTGTTATATATACAAAAGCTTTATTGAAAACAAAACAGCGTTCTAACAATAATTTATAACATTTAACAAAACAAAAACATCACAAATCATATTTCACATCATCGATAAGACTTATCCCCCGTTCACACCAAGGGTTGAACATGTTTAAAAGCTGTTTAGTCAAACACAGTTTAAACTTTTTCCGTTTATAAAAGCTGCTTTAGGAGAGGTAGTAGTGATCTTTGAAAGTGTAAGTTGCTGGAACTGAAATAATGGAAACTTGTACCAGCTACCAGCAACGGAGATATCAGTATTGTTTGATTATAATCGCATCCCCCTTCCCCGGCTCGTCCCAAGTAAACAACTGTTACGCTGTAATCCATGGCAGTTTATTTATAACATCGAAAAATATAAACTAAGGTTTTGTTTACTACAATACCACTCCATCTTTCGAACTTAGAGGTTTTGTCAGGTATATTATTATACATTGTTTCTGAGAATTATCTTTTTTTTTTTTTTTTAATATTCAGCCATATTTTGAATTTCTGGCTTACCCTTTGCAGTTGTGTTCTCAGTTTGGTCTAAATTAACATCCATGCTTCTTTCCACAGTGTCTCCTGGCAAGGGATGAAAGAAGGCATTAATTACTTGTGAAATTATTTAAATTTGTTATCGTACATGTAATGGAGTGATGTCAAAGAGCACGCTGAGTTACCTTCTGAGGAGGAGGAGGTGGCAACGGTGGAGGGCGAAGAGCCATTGATGACCACTCTGTGTGTCTGACCATTGTCATCACACAACACAAGGGACTCTGGCATAAGGCCATAAGTGTCAGCAAACCAGAGGGCTTCCTTAGTCTTTTTCCTGTGTATCATAATAAAGGGAATTGTTACTCTTTTAATTGTTGTTGAGTACAGGCACCATACAACAGGTTAGCCTTGCTCTAAGTAATGTAGCTGCTTGGCACATTTCGCCTTGTTATGGAATGGAATTTAGTAGATATGTAGTCATTTTGTACGCCTTGTGTATTTATACTAATCAGCGCGTCATTAATGTGTATCAACGTGAAGATAGAACAGTGATTTCATTAGCCTTTTGCCTTGGTAACCATAGTGCAAATTGTGTATGGATCGTAATAAAAGTGAATTACTGCCTATTGCTTCATATTTATCTATCTGATTGTAAACTTCTAGACAAAATAAGAACTTAAAATCATGTTAAACTTACTGAATTTCCTGCAGATGCCGTTGTTGTTGCTTGTTGCTAACGTCACTGAAGGGTCTGCCTTTATGTCGGTAGCTTCCAGTTTGAGCGTCTCGCATTTGCTCGTATAATTTGGCCGCTTTCTCTTCTACAGTAGCGTTAAGGTGATGGAATGTTTTTTTCAAGAATCTCGTGTTCATTTCTCATTTCCGCGAAGATATCGTAAGGCGATTGTGAGATCTCCACAGGGTAAATTTACATTTTTAACCACGTCTCGGCTTTCTTGGTTCGTCACCGTTTTCCATTTCTCTCCTCTTTGATTTTGTTCACGAAAGTTCTTGTTCTCGTGTTTAATAACAGGGAGACCCGATCGAAGGCAGACTTCTCTAGAGAATAGTCATTTGGCTGTAAGTTCTTTTTCAGGACGGCAAAGAGCTTCTTTGAATTGCCCTCCAGAATCCTCCATTCCCACAGAACATTCCCGTTGATTTGGAGGCAGTAGCTTTCATCTTTTCCATCAACGAATGCCGGTGGAACCACGTGTACGAGTTAAGGCTGGACCAGGGATTCTGTGAGCTCTGAAAAGAGCTCCTGGACCAGATCGTTTACCCTTTCATCGGCCATCTTTTGACAAGCAATCATTCCGTGACTTCGTGAACCCGAGATAGAAGTGCTCTAAGTATTCAAATTTCGCGCGTGGGCAGCTTAGCAGCTGATCATTAACAACTCATTGGCTGTATTTAACGGACGAATGCATTTTTTCAATGGACTTGTGCCACGCATTGTTTGTTCGTAGCAACTATTGTGTATACGAAGACAATGGCTTGGCTCGAGAACACCCGTGAATTTTGAATCTTGAATTTTCAGTCGTAAAAGTCTACACTTTTTTTATCTCTAATTTCGGAGAAAAAACGGTCCTTGTCTAGGTAATAGTCATGTCTTCGATAATCCGATCTATCATCAGAAGATTCTTGCCTACTTTTGGAGAAAATGAACTTTTGAATATAACAAGGGTCCTTTCCCATACTAACAGAACCGTAAAAAGCACAGTTTTCAAAGTGAAAAGTCTACAACTTGTTCTCGGTATTTTTACTTGATTTTTGGCTAAAATGACAGAATGAACCGTCAACTAAAAAAAGCCGTTCTATCATCTGAAGAAAAGTACGTTTTCTTACTGCGAAATGGCGGTTTTAGCGAGCCTGAATTGCGGCGCCGTCATTCAACTTTCACGCTTGAATACTCTGCCGCCATGGCTCATTAATTTGCGTAAGTGTCTGGCCATTCTGCCCGATGCGGGTTTAGCCCTAAAGCATTTTACCATTATAGGCCGAAATAGTTTCAGTTTGGTGAATGTATACATTTGTGATAACCAGGCGAACAAGATAGATATATACAAAAAAGTGGCATTTCTTACAAACATTTAGTTCTGTTCGCTCTGTCAAGTATTGTTATTTCCGTTTTATAAAGTAACGTAGCGCTAAGGATAATACACTTGTAAAACAATTTTAAGTAAGTTATTATAACATTTAATTGTCTTCCCTAAGTTAGTGTCTAACAAGATGCCTGCTACACTGGCATTACGCGTGATGCTGGGGCTGATTCATTTATTCCAACTGTATGCTTCTCCGATTGATAAATCTATCCTTGCTAATGGAATAGTTTGAGTCACGACGATTGCGGTACGTTGTTTCCCTTGTATTATATTACGCGACCCAGACTTTCACTGGAAATTTTTGAAATTCCATTACGATAACATAAGCTTCTCAATGACCTCTTTTCAGTCTCGCGTCGTGGTCTAAGACTGTCAAACAAAGCACGATTTCTTCGCCAGGAACTCACCAATTTCCACCGTTTTTAATGTCGGGTGCTTCTCAGAAGTTATTCTTTCGATTCACCGCTTCAAAATGGTGAAATTTGCGTTTGAAAACGGCACACTTGAGTCCAGAACATGTTAACAATATGGCGCCAAATTTAATCTGTTTTTTATAAATAGATCAAATGTTGCGTTGACGTCACACAGGTAGGGGTGAGTGGGTCCCCTCCCTCGCGATGTAAGCGACAAGAATGGATTTTGATTGGGCTGCTTCTGTTGAAGACAATCAGAACAATACACCCCGAGTAGGAGAGGGGTGAGTTTAATGAATAAACAAGATGCCTGCTACACTGGCATTACGCGTGATGCTGGGGCTGATTCATTTATTCCAACTGTATGCTTCGCCGATTGATAAATCTATCCTTGCTAATGGAATAGTTTGAGTCACGACGATCGCGTTACGTTGTTTCCCTTGTATAACGCGACCCAGACTTTCACTGGAAATTTTTGAAATTCCATTACGATAACATAAGCTTCTCAATGACCTCTTTTCAGTCTTGCGTCGTGGTCTAAGACTATCAAACAAAGCACGATTCCTTCGCCAGGAACTCACCAATTTCCACCGTTTTAAATGTCGGGTGCTTCTTAGAAGTTATTCTTTCGATTTACCGCTTCAAAATGGTGAAATTTCCGTTTGAAAACGGCACACTTGAGTCCAGAACATGTTAACAATATAGCGTCAAATTTAATCTGTTTTTTATAAATAGATCAAATGATGCGTTGACGTCACACAGGTAGGGGTGAGTGGTTCCCCTCCCTCGCGATGTAAGCGACAAGAATGGATTTTGATTGGGCTGCTTCTGTTGAAGACAATCAGAACAATACACCCCGAGTAGGAGAGGGGTGAGTTTAATGAATAAATTAATGTACCGATTTGTAGCTACGAGGAAGAAAAAAAAAAAAAGAAAAAAAAAAAAAAGAAATCGACCCGTTTTTAGACACGGTATGCCCCTTCAGGGCATCCCGCGTAATTACTCTGGCCGTGAGGCACCGAGTTAAGTTCTGGGTCGCGTTCTTTTTTATTTGTATTATAATTTTTTTCGTGTCACGATTGTCCAAAGACTTCATATATGACCAAACGACGTGTCAAATGTCAGAGGGCGGATGCGTGACCTAAAAGCAAAATTTGCTTCAAATATTACGAACGAAGTTCACCGTAAGAAAAAAACTAAAAAAATCGTGCATCGACGTAAATGTAAACATTAGCCGTTTCTCGACTTGAAAATTCTCTGAAATTCCGCATACTAGTTAAAGATTCAAAGTTTGTGCGACACAAATAATTTTCATTGCGTGACAAGTGAAATGTGATACACAAGCGCGCGAAAACCACAGGAATTAACATGTCAATATGACAGTCTGAAAATAATTATTAATTTTACAACAAGAAAAATTGGGGCAAGTCAAGGTATATTTGAGTGACTGAAACGAAAATCGTGTAGTTTTCCTCCCCCAATATCCACCCTGTGTTGTCTTTGCCGAATTCTTATCAATAACATTACAGAAAAAGTAAAACGAAATTAACTTAAATGAAAAGTCAACAAATCAAGAACTTTCGAAACCTCGATGTGGTATTTCTCAATACTATCCTCAAACAAAAAGCTAATCTATTTAGGAGAGTGAGGTTGTCTTTCGCCATGGCACCTCACCGTGCCGATCAAGTTGAAAAGATGCAATAAGGACGTTCACCATGAATGGAACGAAAAAAAAAATTCTTTTCAGGTTAACTCTTTAAAATACAATTGCAGTCTTGGTATAGCATGCAGGTTGCTTCCCTCTCAGAGGCAGTCGAGAGAGATAGGTAGTTCTGGCACGAGGAAACTCCTCTTTCGTGTCTAGTAGGCGTGAATCCGCACTAACGTCTATTGCTCGCTCGAAAGTAATGGAATCTACTTTCAGAGAAATAAGGCTCTTAACGTAGCTTAATGGTCAAATTCATCAAAGGAAATTCCACCTAAGTTGAGGACGCATTAGCACCTGGAAAAAGTTGAAATTTTTTAGATCTTATTTTCTGGAGGGCGCACTGCATGGTGTCAAAGGACAAGGGTCACGACTGGTATGTTCTGTCTAAGAGATGGTCTTTTCAATCTCGTACGGGCGCCACTGTTTAAGTGTGACGTCTTCTTAGTGTGCTCCAGAGTATCCACCACACGAACGGCCTTTGACAAGGTCAGTGAGAGCATCTTTATAGGAGGCTTTCTTTCTCCGGTCCGTAATGAAGCTCTTCAGTTCGAACTTCTCGCAAATCATTTGCAACCAACCCATTTTCACGTTTCTTAAGGGATTGTCACTGACCAATGCACAGATTTTGTATTGGTAAAATAACAATGGGGTGCTCCAGGTTTTTCGGTAAAAATCGCTTCTCTTTCCTTGTCGAAATTGAACTCCCCTTTTGCGGCGTGAATGTTATCGACAACTGTAATCAATTGGTGACGAACCTTAGTCATAAGTTCATCAAAAGAAGACGTGATCTGCTGCATTGTCAGGAATTCTGATGGTTTGAAAAGGCGTTTATCATCAATAGAAGATAGATGATAGAGGATCTGTCCTCTGGAACAACATCCCTGTCGAAGCAAGAGTTCGTAATTTCACCCAGTTATATTAATTAGGCCAGCTCACAGGAAGACTATTTTTTCCTTGTACATGTAAATGATTGTAATACCACGTTTAGATAAAGATGATGACGACGACGATGATGATGATGATGATGATGATGATGATGATGATGATGATGATGATGATGATGATGATGATGAAATCCAAGGCTTGTCTCGGGATCGAATATTTCCGTCCTGTCGGCTGGCCAAAGTTGAACTATAGCCTCTTTGTTTTTCATTAAAACGGTAAGCCTGAGTGTTCGGCTCTACAGTGCCTGCAAATAGCTAAAAGGTATTGGCAATTTAGTGAAAACAAGTTTCAGGGAAAACCGTATAATTTAAAGCTCATCAGATTATAGTCCGAAATAATCTTTCTTGTTTACTACTCTCCAAAGAAGGCGAACGAAAGACACCTAATTTAGTACAGCCAGTGATTTTCATCCAGAAAAGACGCTTTCGGAATGACTGAGTAGGGTGACCAGGTAAAGGGTTTTAGGGACCTAGGGCAAGAAACAGCATTGCATTGTATCACACAGATATAGTGTATTCGTAATATCAATATTATATGTGTTTTTATTTTTCAATGATGACGATCAAAAACAGAGGAAGAGGAAGAATTAAATCTTTCCCGCCCTTTCATTTGCGTTTGGCGCTCCATCTATGCGCGTTCGAATCCCTTTTCTAGTGCTATAGCACATCTTAGTACGCCACTTATCCAAAGGAAAGGTATCTTAATATACGCGTGTAATGTGTGGTATTTTTCTTTCCTGTCCTCTAAAAATGACAAATTTGTAGTATACACGAAACATGTCTCACTGCATTTCGCTCATAACCTGTGTAAAATAGTCTAGTGATTATTCAAATTATAGTAGTCTTTATATGGCATTGGTTGAAGATATAACTTGAGAGTTCCAATCGGATTAAGGGCGCGGTTTTTTTATTCACAATTCTGGAATGAGAATCGCCAGAATGTAAAATGCGCGCGTTTTTCTATTCCGCATTCCTATTTCGGCCATTCCATCCATTCTGCTCCCAGGGGCAGAATGAACAGAATGTTGCCAATGAAAATCCAAGATGGCGGACGGCGAGATGAGCGCTGCGGATTCAAATACGTCTCTACCGGAGAAAAAAACAGATTACACTTTTGGACACAATGAAACATTGCTTCTAATTTCATTGTACCAAAAGTAAGAGGTTTTTTTCAGTGATGTTTCGTACAAGAAAAGGGCAATTTGGCAAATGATTGCCGACGACATGAAGAAAAATGGCTTCTCTCCGTTGGCAATTAACTGCGAGAACAGGTGGAAATGCCTTACATCTTCATTCCGGGCGTTTTTTTATGCAGACAATCCGAATTATTCCTAGCATTCCCGTACCAACCATTCTTATTCCAGAATTGTGGATAAAAAAAAACGCGCCCTAAGCTAACCCACAGTATTGGCAATGAACAACGATTCTTTGCTGTTTATTCCGCGGTCTCCCCTCGCCTGTAAAGATTTTTGACTTGTCCACTTCTCCAACGAAGGCCGTTCTTCTCTCGCTTGAGAAAACATATAGTAAAGGCGAATGGAAAGATTCAAACGCTAATCACGATTCCTGGAATAAAGTCAAGTGATGCAAGGCAGTGAATTTTGTGTTCCAAAAAATAGGGGAAAAACAGAAAAGGAAAACGAGTGTTCTTTCATGCTTTTTCACTCAAATGAAGACACTTCATCTGCTGTTTCCAGCAACAACACTATTTCCTCCTGAATTTCTTCATCGGACCCGATCTTTTGTGCTTTCAGTTGCGAGTGAACGACCCTACTGCATTTAAGCGTAACACATCGCAAATCTTGCGCATTTTTTGAACTGGATCTGCCCGGTAAGGTGCCATGGCGAAAGACAAACTCACACTCCGAAATAGATAAGCTTTTTGTTTGAGGATAGTATTGAGAAATACCACATCGAGGTTTCGAAAGTTCTTGATTTGTTGACTTTTCATTTAAGTTAATTTCGGTTTTACTTTTCCTGTAAAGTTATTGATGAGAATCCGGCACAGACAACACCGGGTGGATCTTGGGGACGGAAAACTACACGATTTTCGTTTCGGTCCATCAAATATACCTTGACTTGCCTCAATTTTTTCTTGTTGTAATTTCAACAAGATGCCCCTAATGGCATTTTCGCGAGATGCTTAATGTGGCCTCATTTATTCCCATTGTTTGCTTCGCAGGTTTTTAAAACTATCTTATAAAACTGGCTAATGGAATAGTTTGAGTCACAAAGATAGCGTGATTTCCGTATTCCCTTGTGTTACGCTACTTATTTATACCGGAAATTGCGACCACAGACATAGCCTGACTCACGTTTTCTTCTGGTTATGTAATTTCAATAAAAGTGTAAGATTACAAGTTGTTCTCGTCTCACCAAAAAAAAAAAAAAAAAAAAAAAATCAACAATCAAACCTTTAATCTTGTTTGAAGTTGACTTCTATTTGCGTTTAAACATCAATTCGAAAAAGTGATGTGATATGTGTTTTAGCTTATCATGACCTTTCCTCCCAGCATTGTGGTTCTACAACTGTCAAACAAAGCATGGTTCCTGCGCAAGGAACTCTCCAATTTTCATCGTTGTAACTGTCGAGTGCTTCTTAGAAGTTATTTTTTCGATTTACCGCTTTAAAAGGGTTAATTTTCTTTTTGAAAACGGTATAGTTGAGTCTAAAATATGTAAACAATATGGCCACCACAAGGAGGGAAGAGAATTTAATCCAAGTTTAATGAATAAATTAAATGATGATTTGACGTCACACGGGTAGGGATGAGGGGGGGGGGTCCCCTCCCTCGTGATATACCCGCCGATAATAGATTTTGATTGGGCCGTTTTTGTTAAAGACAACCAGAACAATAGATCCCTTCTAGGAGAAAGCAGAATTTAATGAATATAATAATGTGCAGATTTGAAGCTACCAAGAAGAAAAAAAAGATAGCGAGCCCAATTTTAGACACGGTCTGCCCTCAGGGCATCCCGCTTAAAAATTATTTTCAGACTGTCATTATTCTTTGCTTTTCGCGCGCTTGTGTATCACATTTCACTTTTCACGCAATGGAAATTATTCGCGTCGTATAAAAACTTTGAATCTCAAATATACGGAATTTCAGAGAATTTTCAGCCTTGCCTTGAGGATGTGATATCGCCAGATATAATGTATGTAACGCTTGCAGACAAGTAAGAGCATTTGCGTTGTGATTGAATCTGAATCAAGTAGTCAGTACTGACAAGGTTGCACTATTTCTTCCGGGATTTCTTCAGTATCCTCGACAAACACACAGAAAAACTAAGCTTGATTGGCAAGTGCAGTTATACAGATGGGCATCAAGAAGATTTTTTTGATTCTACTTTCAGGTAGTAAATGTATACAAAGGTAAAACAACGGACGCATTTCATCCATGTGGCAAGTCGAGAAACGCTAATGTTTACGTTTTCGTCGGTGCGCGATTTTTTCAGTTTTTTCTTGCGATGAACTTCATTCGTAATATTTTAAGCAAATTCTGCTTTTAGGTCACCCTCTGACATTTGACACGTCGTTTGGTCATATATGAAGTCTTTGGACAATCGCGACACGGAAAAAAACATATTAGAAAATAAAATTAAATACCGGTAGTTTAGGAGTGTAGCATGAGTGAGAGACAGGGTTTTAATTTCACTGATTTCAAGTTTTTTTTTCCCTTGGAAGGCTCTTTCATCTCGCTTGAACGTCTCAATATAAACTCGAAAATTTCGCCTGAAGAGAATGATTTGATAACTTAATGCTAATATGGGGCGCACTCAAGTTTAAAGCTAGTTATGTACGTGTATAAAAGCATGAGATGAATCCAGAGACCTTGGCTTTTATCTGAAAGCTTCCTTGAACTGTAAAAATGACGTGTGCATACGAACACGAGTAACATGAAGTACTAAAATGGCGAATTGTGACAAAGTGCACTCCACACTTCTCAACCTAGCGCGCTAACTTTCCACGGGCCAAACTAAATATTTTAACATGATAAATAAGAAAAATTGCCCGTTCAAAAAAGATCGGTTATTACCAGTATCTTCGTATACCCTCGATGATATGGTCAGCTGCAATATGGTAAAAATCACTCTATCTAAGGAATAGCAAACATTGTATTCTTTACGTGGGCAACTTCAAATGAAAGAATGTTCATGTCGAGATAAAATATAGTTTGGAAACAAGCACAAGGGATAAAAAAACGATTGTGAAAACATCAACTTGAGAAAACGTTTCCTTATCTTGAACAAGAGTTTTGAAAACTGTACTAATTTGCATAATTTCAATCGGGCCATCAGGCATGTTTAGGCCGATTTCGAACTTTCCCAATTTTTGCCAAAATAAAAATTCGCTGGAACTTTTAAATATTATTTTTGAAAATAGTTCACCAAAAGGGTCTTTTAGGGCAATAAAAAGAAACTCGAAATTTCGCTTCTGTCGCCGGATTCTTGAAAATTACTGACAACGCCTCTTAAGACATAGCATGTTATTTTCCTGTTTGTACTTATCCATCCTTCCTAAAAGCGTCACCTTATAGTTAAAGTGCATCGATAGAGTGTCACTTCCTTGTTCGAGGGGGCGCACCAGTATAAGTGTGTTTGCTCTCGTGTAGCCACTTATTCGACGGAGAAAATTTTTTGAGTAAATTCTATAACCGATTATAACCTGATTATGGCTATTGATTTTATTTATGGGACTGATAGTTTTTATGAAATTACTCAAAATAAAACAAATATTGTTATAACATAGCGCGCGTGCTTGCCTATCTAATTCCTATTGGCGTCATCATGGTACATTTCTCAACATACGAAAGGCCGCGCGTCCGTAAATTGATGTGTGCAAATCAGACAAACTCAGGTTTCCTTCGGTTAGTTTTTACAAAGTTTCCCCAGAAATGGAAGAAAATAGTGAAGAACTACCCGACTTTTCTCTTGGAATTGAGTTTTCTCCAACTTCACCGTGCACAACGCAAACATCGGGATGAATGGAAACCCTTGCTCCTGCCTCAAGTTGACTCAAACATTCTGTGGGCTTGGAAACTTGTTTGTCTACATTTTCAGTGATCAAATCAAAGAAGTAAAATTCATTGATATCAATTGTGGCGTGTTTATAACCAGCCAATACAGAAACTTTGTTTTTCCATACAGCGCATTGAGAAAATTTTGTAATCAATCATAAATAAAACTTGTTTTCTGCGCAGTACTTTGTTGTTGCTTTTCGCTGTGCGTATATCAAGTTATGGATGCACTTGGGAAGTTTGGAGAGCACTCAAGGAGCTAGAGTTGCTTTCGGCTACGCCTTGGGCAACTCTTACGCTTCTTTCGTGCTCTCCAAACTTCCCGCGTGCATCCATAACTTGATATACGCACGCTAAGCATGAACCAATTCTTAAGGTTGTGTGAAAAGAGGTGTGGCTATGTTTCAAAGCCTGGTGAACAAATACTAGATGGATTTGTTTTCAGTCAATGACACAGGCATATAGTTTGTAGGGCTTTTGAGCAAGTTTTGTAAAAGAAGGTGAACATATGGGACATAAAAAATGCAGTCAGAAAGTGAAAACAAGTACATAGTTAACTGCGCTTGCAAGGGCCACTGCGACAAGACAGCAAACCCCTTTTTCCTAACTCGGATCCATGCATTTTTAAGAAACGAGATTAATTAATTTTTACCCACCGTCTGAAACTTCATTTATACAAGCACAGGTCATGAGTTAATATATGGGCTATTTATCATCGATTTGTTTTATAAGTCTTTTTTAGCTACACTTTGTCTTTGTCAAACAGTTAATATTTTAACTGACCGTTTTCACAAATTGAGGCGAAATTGTAAACCTGTGACCAGGCCTAATTCCAAGGAAATCGTTTATCAAGCGAAACGACATTGGAGCCTGATTATATGCAAGGAGACATTGTGCTTAAGAAAAGTGGGTGCTTCGAAAAATGCAGCACATTCTAACACAAAAAGTGTATGCGAAAACTTTATTTAATGGTTAGTGAGTTACTTCTGTCAAGAGTTAAAAAGGCAATTTTACAACACATCCTGAGTGTTGGGGCCATTAATGTTTTAGGCAAAATAACATCTGCTCTTTAATACCTTGACTTCTCTCAGTTGATGAAATGGCCATAAAAATGAAATCGGTTTTCAAGGACTCTGATTGGTTACAGAAAATAGGGATATCTTATGTAGTCGAAACCTTAACTTCCATCTTTAACTCAGAAGTGACCAAGGTAAGGATTCCCCCAAACGACATACGTCAGTTTCAAAACGAGACCTTTACGCTCGAGCATTGGAATTTCTCCCCAAAATAAATCCTTCGACGGTTGGAAATGGAGCTTCATTAACTTTCAAACGACATGATTTCGAGCATTGAGCATATGTATGTTTCTGGGGAAGACAAAATTTAATTCGCTTTTTGACTTTATAATTAGTATGAAGTGACACGAATAAGTAGATAAATGGCTTACTCTTGACGATGAAGCCCACGTGATTCTCAATGATTCGTTATCAAACACTCTAAAAATCTTCGAGGGATCTTTATAAACAAGGCGACACAGCGAGTGAAACCATAGTTTAACAGCAAGTAAACTGAGTTGACGGTGAAATGAAGATTACAGCGTTGGTTTTAATATCCGCTTTGTTGCTGTTCAGCACTTTTGTTCAAAACAGCGAGGGGTTTGGTGGAACATTGCCCCCAATGGGGAAAAGGGAACTGCAGAGAAAGGTTTGTACCTCTGAGATAAATAGACAAAATGAAACAAAAAGAGGACAAAAATGAAAGAATTGCATTGGAATTGCATTGAAAATTGAGTTTGTTTCTGTGTTGATGCGTTTGCTGAAAAAGAGAAGTCATCAATTAACACTTTAAAACTCTGCATAATGAGTGTTATGATCTCTTGTTTTAAGGGTATTGAAAATAGTACCCAAAAAAATGAGTGAATTCAAGTTTTGTTGCGAGTTTACATGAAAGGGTGATTTTCAGTAAGGACGGATTCGGAGTCGGAGTTGTTAACCCGATAGCTTGCTGGCAAGTTATTGTCCAGTGTGCCTGCTCCTGGCATTTTACGCTCTCGTGGTCAACTAGTTATAATTGAACCAAACATCTTATAGCTGAAGAATTACCAAATGATTGACTGTCCAAAAAAGAAATCGACATGCAGTATGCGAGAGTTCATGTTTAACTTTCGTAGTTATTTTACTCATAATAGTTTTATCTTCTTTCCTTATTATAGTTCGAAAGAACAGCCAGACAAATTTGTGCTGCAGCAAGAACTTTGGATTGTGAAAGAATAGACTGACTAGACGAATGAATCTTGGATGGCCATACGAAGATAAAAAACATAGAGCAATATTCCGGCAGTTTGGATAGTAATGAAATCATGATGATGCTAAATGCTAGCAAAGTAGTTAATTAATGAATTGTTAAAATTTTAGGGCGTAAGAAAATGTAAAGTATAAAAAAAATAAAATGAACAGAATGTGTTGAACATTGTGTTTAGTATTTTACAGCTAATTTGAAAGCTCGCTAAGTTTTGGCTTTACTGAGTAATAGGCGCGGTCTTACCTGCGGTCTTACAACTCCTTGTATACCGAAATCGTCAACTCGTCCTCCTCTATCTCCTTTAAGAAAGCACTTGAAGCGTTTTTCTATAATAACTGTTAGTAGTTTTCATTTTCTTGTAGCTTTTCTTTTCGTCATATATCCTTCCGTTTGACATTGTAATTGTATCCGTCGTCGTGTTCTTATCTTCTTTTTTGATTTCATCTTGTAAAATAATAACTGAGGAGACCTAATTAATATAAGCTTCATAGTTTCCTTTAGGTCTCCTCGCCATTGTTACATTTATTTTTTTCTATTTTTCTTTGTTTACATTGTATTTGTGGTGTGGCAAAATAAACTTCATTCACTTGCTTGTTGCCAAAAAAAATTTAAGGTGGTTCCAAACCTCCTCCCTAAATTCTTTTTTTTAAACTTTGCAGAATGTTGTATCTAAACAAGCTGATTACAGTTCTAAATGGGGGTCACTGAGCTCGTTTTTAAGTTACAACCACTCGAAGATGAAATTAGCGGTGTTTTCAACAGGTTAAACTGTTGCTATGGTAACCTATTATGTTGAGAATGGCCACAATTTGTTCGCCAATGTTTAGGCATTTGTTTGATATTTTTTTGTATATATACAAAAGCTTTATTGAAAAGAAAAGACCGTTCTAACAATAATTTACAACATTTAACAAAAAAAAAAAAAAAATATCGCAAATCATATTTCACATCATCGATAAGACTAATCCCCCGTTCACACCAAGGCTTAAACATCTTTAAAAGCTGTTTAGTCAAACACAGTTTAAAATTGTTTCCGTTTATAAAAGCTGCTTTAGGATTTTTGTCGACTACAGATTAAGTACGAATGAAAGGATAAGTTAAAGTTTACTTGAATCCTTTATGTCAAAGCCAATGGTTCAGCTTTCTGTTACCAATTTTCACTTTGTTAAACCTAGTTTAATTCAACATGTTTATGTTGGTGCGGATGGGGCTTTGAGTTTACACGAAACTTAGAATATAACCTATCTAAAACTTAAAAAAAGAATAAAAAATGGGTAGGGGGGGGGGGAGTGCGTGAATTAAAATAAAAGCTTGTCAGCTTCCTCGTACTCAACACTTACTTAAGGACGGTGCCTGCTAATACCGAAGTATTTTTGTGTGGCTTATGACTATGCGGGAAAAACAGATCTTAGCAAGGCCTCTTGGAATCCAAAAAGAAAATTGGGGGTAACCACGCATTTTTCAGAGATAATTAAGCAATAATGTCTCTAAAAAGCGCCAAAATATAAAGCAATGTATGGATTTTTTTTTCCTAAATTGAAGCTTAATTATCTCTCAAAAATGCATGGTTACCCCTAATTTTCTTTTGAGATACCAAAAGCACTTGCTAAGTTCTGCTTTCTCCGTATACAGTCGAACCTCCCGTAAGCGACCACCCATAATGTCAAGGATATGTGGTCGCTTACGGGAGGTGGTCGCTTACCAGAGGGGGTCTAAATTTCCGGTAATTTGCATATGGTAATTGCAGAGACCTAACCCTTTGGCCAGTGCTTATCGAAACCTAACTTTTCTTTAGACTGTCTGATTCAGGAGCAAACAGTCAAAAACATTTTGGCAATGTTACATTTCAAGCGTAAAACATCTGCAACTTTCGCGTTTGTTTGTTTGTTTGTTAGATAATCCAGTTGCCGTTCTTTATCACCACAATTTTTCTGTTGAGTAATACAAGGTTGAGAGAGTCATCACCGGTCGTGCATGTACATGCATGCTATTTACAAGATAAGAGAGTTTCTTTCCTATAAGGGATTCAACCTGATTAAAGTGTACACTATGGTGCATGTGTATGTTATCATTTGTTTCAATGGTAAGCTATTTCGAGAGACCGTTACGGTAGCTCCGGCTGTGAGTTTTTGATACGGCGTCCGCTGTAATGATGTGGGCCAATCCACATGTTGCAATTTCCGCCCATGAGAGATACAGCAGATTATGTGTCAAGTGGTCGCCTACGGGAGGATAAAAACAATTGAAAATTCTAAACAATCATCTCTAAAAGTGGTCGCTAATGAGAGGTGGCCGCTTACGATAGGTGGTCGCAAAGGGAGGTTCGACTGTAGTTTTAAACCGCACAAAATTACCCCTGTATTAGTAGGCACCACCCATGGGAAACCTGAGTTTCTCGAGATGCGCAGAACTTATGCGCAGTAACAATAGTAGGCACCGTCCTTAATATGGTTTGCCACAATTTACAATGCGGTACTGTTCAAATAGTTTTCATCTTAAGTTGGTTTCTTTATCAAGCATTTGCTTGATACAGTATTATTGTATCTACCGATATAGAGAGGTAGTAGTGATCTTTGAAAGCATAAGTTGCTGGAACTGAAATGATAGAAACTTGCACCAGATACCTTAAACGGAGATATCAGTAATGTTTGATTATAATCGCACCCCCCTTCCCCGGCTGGTCCCAATTAAAGAACTGTTACGCTGTAATCCATGACAGTTTATTTATAACATCGAAAAATATAAACTAAGTTTTTTTTTCTACAATACCACTCCATCTTTCGAACTTAAAGGTTTTGTCAGGTATATTTCACTCTTCTCGCTACTGTTTAGCCTCCCACGCAGTCGTTTTTGGGGGACTCGAATTACCTCCTCCACACAAACGCCTGCTTACCCAAGCGCCACATTCCTTTCCGCCACTAAGCCAATCACAACGAACCTTCTAAAATCTGGAAGGTTGACCTTGACCTCAGAACGCCTCTCGCGGTCTCGAACAGTAAAAACATCACGGCAGAGACAGAACTTTACCGAGCTTACGTAAGCTTTGAGTATTGTGTGCCCTACGTTCAAAATTTCTAGTTTAAATGTCTATCAACTGACTGCCATCAAAGAATTAGAATTCGTGACGGGAAATAGCGATATTTTCGTCAATTTGCCGAATGGTTTCGCAAAGTCGCTTTAATATTTATTGCTTTGCCTTCAATCTTGTCGACCTTTTCGGTGTGGAGGAAACCGAAATATTATCCGATATGTCGGTAAACTTTAAAGATTTTGCAGTTGAAACTCGTTTTATTATTGCAATTTGTTCGAGGGCATGTACGACATTAGCTGACATTTTCCACAAGGACCACATGTTAATCGGCTCTTTGTCGTTTAACTTTCCGTTTAATAGTCTTCAATGGACTGATAAATACAGCAGATCTTCCCTTGAATCGAGTTAGTCTCTCGAAGCACTTCGTCCAAGCGAACAAATCTGCTCCAGAGTAACGTAGAGTAGCGTAAGAGGTGATATCTTCATCGACTGTCAACTCGATCAGGCGGGGAAGATCGACTACACTTTCCCGAAGATTTTGACTCTCCCAGCAGTTAATGGTGTCAAAACGTCGCACAAGAAGCGCTTTTATTCGCACACGATATTTGTTTTGGCGTTTCAGCCATAACCAGCCATTTCAGAAGTAAAAAAATAAATACACATTCTAACTTAACTCCCGCATCTCTCAAGACTGTACCAGAGACTGTTCAAAGCTCGCGGGAAACGGAAGCGGCCGTTGTAACCAGGAATTTGATTTGATATCATTGGACAATGACTCGATGGTGATTGGCTAGGGTGCTTGGGGAGTAAAACAATGGGAAAGGAATGTGGCGCTTGGGTAAGCAGGCGTTTGTGGGGAGGAGGTAATTCGAGTCCCCTAAAAACGACTGCGTGGGAGGCTAGCTACTGTTAAGCCCTGAAGCATTTTACCATTATAGGCCGAAATACTTTTTATATATCAACGCCAGTACCAAAAATAAGTTTCAGTTTGGTGAATTTATACATCGTGATAACCAGGCGAACAGGATAGATATATACAAAAAAAGTGGGATTTCCTACAAAACATTTAGTTCTGTTCGCCCTGTCATGTATTATTATTTCCGTTTTACAAAGTAACGTAGCGCTAAGGATAATACACTTGTAAAACAATTTTAAGTAACTTATTATAACATTTAATTGTCTTCCCTAAGTTAGTGTCTAATTACTCTGGCCGTGAGGCACCGAGTTAAGTTCTGGGTCGCGTTCTTTTTTATTTGTATCATAATTTTTTTCGTGTCACGATTGTCCAAAGACTTCATATATGACCAAACGACGTGTCAAATGTCAGAGGGCGGATACGTGACCTAAAAGCAGAATTTGCTTCAAATATTACGAACGAAGTTCACCGCAAGAAAAAAACTGAAAAAATCGGGCACCGAGGTAAATGTAAACATTAGCTGTTTGGCGGTTTCTCGACTTGCCACATGGATGAAATGCGTCCGTTGTTTTACCTTTGTATACATTTACCACCAGAAAGTAGAAACAAAAAATGTTCTTGATGCCCATCTGCATAAATACACTTGCCAATCAAGCTTAGTTTTTCTGTGTGTTTGTCGAGAATACTGAAGAAATCTCGGAAGAAATAGCGCAACATTGTTACTGACTACTTGACTCACTCAATCACAACCGGATAACACGACTGAAAACTAGATATAAAGAAATGCTCTTACTTGTCTGGAATCGTTGCATACATACATTATACCTGGCGATATCACATCCCCGAGGCAAGGCTGAAAATTCTGCATACTAGTTAAAGATTCAAACTTTGTACGAAGCAAAAAATTTTTCATTGCGTGACAAGTGAAATGTGATACACAGGCGCGCGAAACCACAGGAATTAACATGTCAATATGACAGTCTGAAAATAATTGTGAAAATTAAAACAAGAAAAAATTGAGGCAAGTCAAGGTATATTTGAGTGACTGAAACGAAAATCGTGTAGTTTTCCTCCCCTAATATCCACCCTGTGTTGTCTTTGCCGGATTCTCATCAATAACATTACAGAAAAAGTAAAACGAAATTAACTTAAATGAGAAGTCAACAAATCAAGAACTTTCGAAACCTATAATGTGGTATTTCTCAATACTATCCTCAAACAAAAAGCTAATCTATTTAGGAGAGTGAGGTTGTCTTTCGCCATGGCACCTCACCGTGCCGATCAAGTTGAAAAGATGCAATAAGGACGTTCACCATGAATGGAACGAAAAAAAAAATTCTTTTCAGGTTAACTCTTTAAAATACAATTGCAGTCTTGGTATAGCATGCAGGTTGCTTCCCTCTCAGAGGCAATCGAGAGAGATACTTAAATCTGGCACGAGGAAACTCCTCTTTCGTGTCTAGTAGGCGTGAATCCGCACTAACGTCTATTGCTCGCTCGAAAGTAATGGAATCTACTTTCCGAGAAATAAGGCTCTTAACGTAGCTTAATGGTAAATTTATCAAAGGCAATTCCACCTAAATTGAGGACGCGTTAGCACCTGGCAAAGGTTGAAATTTTTTAGATCTTATTTTCTGGAGGGCGCACTGCATGGTGTCAAAGGACAAGGGTCACGACTGGTATGTTCGGTCTAAGAGATGGTCTTTTCAATCTCGTACGGGCGCCACTGTTTAAGTGTGACGTCATCATTGTTAAATCTTCCTAGTGTGCTCCAGAGTACCACACGAACGGCCTTTAAGAAGGTCAATGAGAGCATCTTTATAGGAGGGTTTCTTTCTCCGGTCTGTAATAAAGCTCTTCAGTTCGAACTTCTCGCAAATCATTTGCAACCAACCCATTTTCACGTTTCTCAAGGGATTGTCACTGGCCAATGCACAGATGTTTTATTGGTAAGATAACAGTGGGGTGCTCCAGGTTTTTCGGCACGAATCGCTTTTCTTTCCTTGTCAAACTTGAACACCCCTTTTGCTGCGTGAATGCCATCGACAGTTGTAATCAATAGGCCTTATCACGGTTTTCGACGCCATTTTGACGAGTGGGCAAACAGGCTTGAAATAACAGTGTTTGTATGGAAATCCGATGTCAAATAATTTTCATAAAACATCGCTTCTAAAAAATTCATGAATTGGAAACTTTTGGCATTGGGAAACGGATTTTAAGAAAAAAATTGGAGGGATGTAGCTGCGTTAGAAAGTGTCCAGTCGTGTTTTGAACTTTCCATACATTTCCCTGTATTTTTTTAACCGCGAACTATTTTTAGCAGCAGTTCAGGGCTGGTTCGCTTTACAGCCAAATGTATGGAAAGTTCAAAACACGACAGGACGCTTTCCGGCACAGCTACATCCCTCCAATTTTTTTTCCTAAAATCCTTTTCCTGGTGCTAAAAGTTTCCAATTCATGAATTTTTCAAAAGCGATGTTTCATGAAAGCATTTGACATCTGATTTCCATACAAACACTGTTATTTCAAGCCTGTTTGCCTACTCGTCAAAATGGCGTCGAAAACCGTGATAAGGCCTATTGGTGACGAACCTTGGTCACAAGTGCACAAAAACAAGACGTGATCTGTTGCACTGTCAGAAATTCTGATGGTTTGAAAAGGCGTTTATCATCAATAGAGGATAGAGGATAGAGGATCTGTCCTCTGGAACAACATCCCTGTCGAGGCAAGAGTTCGTGATTTCATCCAGTTATATTAATTAGGCCAACTCACAGGAAGACCATTTTTTCCATGTACATATAAATGATTGTAATACCATGTTTAGATAAAGATGATGATGATGATGATGATGATGATGATGATGATGACGATGAAGTCCAAGGCTTGTATCAGGATCGAGTTTTCGTCCTGGCGGCTGGCCAAGATTAAACTGTAGCCTCTTTGTTTTTCATTAAAACGGTAAGCCTGAGTGTTCGGCTCTACAGTGCTTGCAAAAAGCTAAACGGTATTGGCAATTTAGTAAAAATAAGTTTCAGGGAAAACCGTATTATTTAAAGCTCATCAGATTATAGTCCAAAATAATCCTTCTTGTTTACTACTCTCCAAAGAAGGCGAACGAAAGACATCTAAATCAGTACAGCCAGTGATTTTCATCCAGAAAAGACGCTTTCGGAATGACGATAGGGTGACCAGGTAAAGGGTTTTAGAGACCTAGGGCAAGAAACAGCATTACATTGCATCACACAGATGTAATGTACTCGTCTGTGCTATAGCCAATATTATGTGTGTTTTTATTTTTCAATGATGACGATCAAAAACAGAGGAAGAGGAAGAAAACGACCCTACTGCATTTAAGCGTAACACATTGCAAATCTTGCGCATCTTTTGCACTTGATCTGCACGGTGAGGTGCCATGGCGAAAGACAAACTCACTCTCCGAAATAGGTTAGCTTTTTGTTTGAGAATGGTATTGAGAAATACCACATCGAGGTTTCGAAAGTTCTTGATTTGTTGACTTTTCATTTAAGTTAATTTCGGTTTTACTTTTCCTGTAACGTTATTGATGAGAATCCGGCACAGACAACACAGGGTGGATATTGGGGGAAGTAAAACTACACGATTTTCGTTTCAGTCACTCAAATATACCTTGACTTGACTCAATTTTTTCTTGCTATAATTTCAACAAGATGCCCCTAACGCTTAATGTGGCCTCATTTATTCCCATTGTTTGCTTCGGCGCAGGTTTTTAAAACTATCTAATAAAAATGGCTAATGGAATAGTTTGAGTCACAAAGATAGCGTGATTCCCTTGTGTTACGCTACTTATTTATACCGGAAATTGCGACCACAGACATAGCCTCAATCACGTTTTCTATTCTGGTTATGTAATTTCAATAAAAGCGTAAGATTACAAATCGTTCTCGTCTCACCAAAAAAAAAAAAAAGAAGAAAAAAAAATCAACAATCAAACCTTTAATCTTTTTTGAAGTTGATTTTCAGATGCGTTTAAACATCAATTCGACAATGTGATGTGATATGTGTTTTAGCTTATCATGACCTTTCCTCCTAGCATTGTGGTTCTGTAACTGTCAAACAAAGCATGATTCCTTCGCCAGAAACTCTCCAATTTTCACCGTTTTAACTGTCGAGTGCTTCTTAGAAGTTATTTTTTCGATTTACCGCGTCAAATGGGTTAATTTTCTTTTTGAAAACGGCATTGTTGAGTCTAAAATGTGTAAACAATATGGCCGCTACAAGGAGGAACAGAATTTAATCCAAGTGTAATGAATGAATTAAATGATGATTTGACATCACACTGGTAGGGACGAAGGGGGTCCCCTCCCTTGTGAAGACAATCAGAACAATAGATCCCTTCTAGGAGAAAGCGGAGTTTAATGAATAAACAAGATGCCCATACTGGCACTTACGCGAGATGCTGTGGCTAATTCATTTTTTCCAACTGTATGCTTCGCCGATTGATAAAACTATTCTTGCTAATGGAATATTTTGAGTCACGAAGATCGCGTTATGTTGTTTCCCTCGTGTTACTCTACTAAAAGGGTGTCACCGGAAATTTCAGAAAATTCCATTACGATAACGTAAGCTTTCCAATGACCTCTTTTTAGTCTCCCAACGTGGTTCGGGACTGTCAAACAAAGCACGATTCCTTCGCCAGGAACTCTCCAATTTCCACCGTTTTAGATGTCGAGTGCTTCTAAGAAGTTATTCTTTCGATTTACCACTTCAAAATGGTGAAATTTCCGTTTGAAAACGGCACACTTGAGTCCACGACATGTTAACAATATGGCGCCACCATTTAATCCAGTTTTAATGAATAAATCAAATGATGCGTTGACGTCACACAGGTAGGGGTAAGTGGCTCCCCTCCCTCGCGATATAAGAGACAAGAATGGATTTTGATTGGCCTGCTTCTGTTGAAGATAATCAGAACAATACTTCCCGAGTAGGAGAGGGGAGAGTTTAATGAATAAATTAATGTACAGATTTGTGGCTACGATGAAGAAAAAGAAATCGACCCGTTTTTAGACACGGTATGCCCCTCAGGGCATCCCGCGTAATTAATGTGCAGATTTGAAGCTACCATGAAGAAAAAAAAAAAGATAGCGAGCCCAATTTTAGATACGGTCTGCTCTCAGGGCATCCCGGTTAAAAATTAATTTCAGACTGTCATTATTCTATGCTTTTCGCGTGCTTGTGTACCACCTTTCACTTTTTACGCAATGGGAATTATTCGCGTCGTACAAAACTTTGAATCTCTAATATATAGAATTTCAGAGAATTTTCAGCCTTGCCTTGGGGATGTAATATCGCCAGATATAATGTATATAACGCTTGCAGACAAGTAAGAGTATTTCTTTATATCTAGTTTTCAGTCGTGTTATCCGGTTGCGATTGAATCTGAATCAAGTAGTCAGTACTGACAACGTTGCACTATTTCTTCCGGGATTTCTTCAGTATTCTCGACAAACATACAGAAAAACTAAGCTTGACTGGCAAGTGCAGTTATACAGATGGGCATCAAGAAGATATTTTTGTTTCTACTTTCGGGTGGTAAATGTATACAAAGGTAAAAGAACGGACGCATTTCATCCATGTGGCAAGTCGAGAAACGCTAATGTTTACGTTTACTTCGGTGCGCGATTTTTTCAGTTTTTTCTTGCGATGAAGTTCGTTCGTAATATTTGAAGCAAATTCTGCTTTTGGGTCACGTATCCGCCCTCTGACATTTGACACATCGTTTGGTCATATATGAAGTCTTTAGACAATCGCGATAAGAAAAAAAAATATTACTATTAAAATAGAATAGAACAGCAAATTCTGCTTTTAGGTCACGTAAAAAGGGAGCATTTACAGTTTTCTAGTTTAAAAATAACGGTAGTTTTTGGGAGTGTAGCATGAGTGAGAGACAGGCTTCTAATTTCACTGATTTTAAGTTTTTTCCCTTGGAAGGCTCTTTCATCTCGCTTGAACGTCTCAATATAAACTCGAAAATTTCGCCTGAAGAGAATGATTTGATAGCTTAATGCTAATATGGCGCGCAGTCAAGTTTAAAGCTAGTTATTTACGTGTATAAAAGCATGAGATGAATCCAGAGACCTTGGCTTTTATCTGAAAGCTTCCGTGAACTGTACAAATGACGTGTGCATACGAACACGAGTAACATGAAGTACTATAAAGGCGAATTGTGTCAAAGTTCATTGCACACTTCCCGACCTAGCGCGCTCACTTTCCACGGGCCAAACTAAATATTTTAACGTGATAAATAAGAAAAATTGCCCGTTCAAAACAGTTCGTTTATTACCAGTATCTTCGTATATCCCCGATGGTATGGTCATCTGCAATATGGAAAAAATCACTCTGTCAAAGAAATAACAAACATTACATTCTTTACGTGGGCAACTTCAAATGAAAGAATGTTCAGGTCGAGATAAAATATAGTTTAGAAACAAGCACAAGGGATATAAAAACGATTGTGAAAACATCAACTTGAGAAAACGTTTCCTTATCTTGAACAAGAGTTTTGAAAACTGTACTAATTTGCATAATTTCAATCGGGCCATCGGCCATGTCTAGGCCGATTTCGAACTTTCCCAATTTTTCCAAAATAAAAATTCGCTGAAACTTTTTGAATATTATCTGTGAAAAAAAGTTCACCAAAAGGGCCTTTTGAGGTAAATAAAAAGAAACTCGAATTTTCGCTTCTGTCGCCGGATTCTTGAAAGTTACTAACAACGCCTCTTAAGACATAGCATGTTATTTTCCTGTTTGTACTTATCCATCTTTCCCAAAAGCGTCGCCTTAGCGCTCAAGTGCGTCGATGGAGTGTCACTTGCTTGTTCGAAGGGGGCACCAGAATAAGTATGTTTGCTCTCATGTAGCCACTTATTCGACGGAGAAAATTTTTCGAGTAAACTCTATAACTGATTATAACCTGATTTTAGCTCCTGATTTTATTTATGGGACTGATAGATTTGATGAAATTACTCAAAATAAAACAAATATTGTTATAACATAGCGTGCGTGCTTCTTTATCTAATTCCTATTGGCGTCATCATGGTGCATTACTCAACATACGCACGGCCGCGCGTCCATAAAATGACGTGTGCAAATCAGACAAACTCGGGTTTCCTTCACTTAGTTTTTACAAAGTTTCCCCAGAAATGGAAGAAAAAAGTGAAGAACTACCCCACCTTTCTCTTGGAATTGAATTTTCCCCAACTGTACCGTGCAAAACGTAAACATCGGGATGAATGGAAACCCTAGCTCCTACCTTAAATTGACTTTAACATTCTGTGGGCTTGGAAACTTGTTTGACTACTTTTTCAGTGATCAAATCAAAGAATTAAAATTCATTGATATCATTGTGGTGTGTTTATAACCAGCCAATACAGAAACGTTTTTCCAAACAGCGCATTGAGAAAATTTTGTAATCAATCATAAATAAAACTTGTTTTCTGCGCAGTACTTTGTTGTCACTATACTATAAAAGAATTGGTTCATGCTTTTAGCTGTGCGTATATCAAGTTTTGGATGCACTTGGGAAGTTTGGAGAGCACTCAAGGAGCTAGAGTTGCTTTCGGCTACGCCTTGGGCAACTCTTACGCTTCTTTTGTGCTCTCTAAACTTCCTGCGTGCATCCATAACTCGATACACGCACGCTAAGCGTGTAAAAGAGGTGTGGTTATGTACAAAGCCTGGTGAATAAATACTACATGTATTTCTTCGGTCAATGACACAGGCATATAGTTTGTAGGGCTTTTGAGCAAGCTACGAAAAGAAGCCGGTTGAACATATGGGACATAAAAAATGCAGTCAGAAAGTGAAAACCAGTAATTAACTGCGTTTGCAAGGGCCACCGCGGCAAGACAGCAAGACAGCAAATCTCTCTATCCATGCATTTTTAAGAAACGAGATTAATTTAATTTTAACCCACCGTCTGAAACTTTATTTATACAGGCACAAGTCATGAGTTAATATATGAACTATTTATCATCGATTTTTTTTTAATTTTTCTTTTTGAGCTACACTTTATCTTTGTCAAACAGTTAATATTTTAATGCTGATTTGACAAATTAAGGCGAAATTGTAAACCTGTGACCAGGCCTAATTCCATTAAGGGAATCGTTTATCAAGAGAAACGAAAATGGAGACGATAACATTTATTTAATGGTTAGTAAGGTATTTCTGTCAAGAGTTAAAAAAGTCAATTTTACCACACATCTTGAGTGTTAGGGCCATTAATGTTTCAGGAAAAATCCCATCTGCTCTTTAACACGTTGACTTTAATACCATCTTATCATTATAGGAAGATGTTTTTTATACATCAATGCCAGTGTCAAAAATAAACTTCAGTTTGGTGAGTTTATATTTCTAGTTCGAAACAAATTATTATAAGTTCAAAACCTTAATTCATCAGCCCATTGACCTACCAAATGGTCGATAAAACATCACGTGCAGTGGTTTTAAAACCCGATAAAACGTCCTCCTTATTAATATGCGGTGTTTAATGTTTTTCTCGTATGCTAATTTCCAACGTTCACAAAAGCACCATTGTTATAGAGTGTTTTCACATGACGTCACGGCGGCCATGTTGGTGTCCCAAACTAAACCTCTGGGAATTGAACTATATTTTTATGCAAATGATTTCTTTTGCTTCATTAAACCAATATGGCCGGTAGGCACGTGAATGAAGACACTTTATAGAACTCTCTTGACACACGCTTTTCCAGGAATGTTTTTGAAGCCGTTCAAAAAACTCGCAGCACATGTTTTATCGGGTCTAAAACCACTCGGCTTAAAAGTAACAGATCAAGTTTTTCATCAGGGGCTCCAAACACCGAGAAACGGATGAAAGCACAACGCCGAAGGCGAAGTGCTTTTATTGTTTCGAGTTGTTTGGAACACCTGATGAAAAAGGAAGCACGAGTTTTTGAGCTGGCTTCTCAAACTAGTGTCAGAATTTAGTGGAATTATTTCCGAAGAATAGGTAATAGGCCATTTTCATGATGGCGTCATTTGACTAAAACTACTATTTTGTTTTTCTTTTCAAATTCAAATTTTGTAATCCCAGTAAAGAGCAAAGAACAATAGCTCTAATTAGCATGAGAAAACAAAAAACTGAAGGATTGTGGTAGTTGTAGTCAAATGACACCATAGTGAAAATGTCCTATTAGAAGGCGTGCTCAATAGGCTATTGTTTGTTTCTTATTCGTGGTAAATAAAATGAATATTTAATATGCGGCTATGCGGACGGGTTTTTTTGGTAGATTAACATTACGGCGCGTAATGGAGCTTGAGTCCGGATCAGAACGATTTCGCGTTCCTAAAACTTCTTTTTAAGAAAATGTTTTGGTGAATGACGCCGTTCTAGCTTCAACTAAGCACAAAAACAAGTGGACTGTGAGCATTTTTGCCGAATGGCAGAGGTTAAGAGAGGTTAAAGTTCCGGTATTGGTTTGTGGTGGTCTCTTCAAGGACTACGTTATTTGGAGGAGAAAAATGGATCCGAAGCTTGAAATCCTCTGGGCTGAGTTGCTCGAGGCATGGTTAGCGTTAACCATCAGTTAAGCGGTATTAAATCCTATAGGTTTCTATGGTATTTAATCCGGGTTAGCGCTAACCATGCTTCGAGCAACTGGGCCCTAGATGCTAGTGACAAAAGGTAATTGACAACTTTTAGACCGCATTGTCAGAATTTTAAAATGCACTGTTTTGGGAATTGAATTTGGTGTGTTGTTTTTGGAAGGTGTGTCCTGTTCCGACGTTGCGGTAATGATTGAAGCGGCAAATATATTGTATCTAGTATTAAGACTGATTAAAATTCAAGTTTCTTGATCAGTGTCTTGATCAGTTTTTGAACTAATCGAATGTGTCTTGATCGGTATGTTCATTGGGTATCAAAATACATGCACGTGACCCAATTGACGCAAGCTGATTGGGTCATCAGTACATGAGAAATCCAGGTCAAAAACGAGGGCGAGTGCTTTATCACGGGTTCCAAATACTGAGAAACAGATGAAAGCACGAGGCCGCAGGCCGAGTGCTTTCATCTGTTTCGAGGTATTTGGAACCCGTGATAAAGCACGAAGCCCGAGTTTTTGACATGTCTTCTCAAATGAAACAATAAGAAATTAATCTCATTAAAATGCAAATGTTTGATCTCAGATGAAAAACATGTTTCATCTCAGATGAAAACCTGGTGGTGTTTCATCTGGTGTTTCATTGGGGTATCAAGATTCATCCACCTGACCGAAATGGAGGTCATTTATTGGCTTTTGACTGCATGAATTATTAATGAGTTTGAGAAGTAATATATCAAACACGAGGAAATGTGTTTCATCAGATATCCAAACACCTCGAAGACATTTAAAAAAACTCGGCTGCGCCTCGTTTTTTCAACCTACTTTTCAGTGTTTGGATATCTGATGAAACACCTTTCCTCGTGTTTGATATATTACATAAAACACTGCTGCTCGTGTTTTAAAAATTACATAAATACATCGCGATTAAATCAGGCGAACAAGATAGATATTTAAAAAAGTGGGATTTCTTACAAAATGTTTAGTTCTTTTCGCTTTGTCATGTATTACCATTTCCGTTTTACAAAGTAACGTAACGCTAAAGGATAATACACTTGTAAAAATAACTTGTTGTAGCATTCTAAATTGTCTTCCGTAAGTTAATGTTTAATTTGAAATCAAAATGTTTTGCGACTTTTTCTGTAAGTCATAAGTTTCATAGGAAACTAAAGCCGGCCGCACACTTGAGGAAAGAGCTGAGCGAACTGCAAGAGCGAACAGCTGAGCGAACCTCGCGAGGCAATCACGTGTGCGGTTGAGTTTTCGTGAGTTTTACGCCTCGCGAGGCCGTGTTTGATGTTTGAGATTAGGCGAAATTCTCACGAAAACTCAACCGCACACTTTAAGAGGAAACAGCTGAGCAAACTGCCTTGCGATGTCTCCTCAAGTGCGCGGCAGGCTTAAGTTTCTAGGGCGTGAGGGATTTGGTGAAAAGAATAACGAATACCCATTTAGTATTCTAACTCCAGGGCATTTCAGTTTTAGCATATATTTATTTCAAATTTCGGTGTTATTCGGTATATCCAAACGAATTCTAATCAGTTTATTTTTCCCCGCATCGAAAAAGCTTACCTTGTGAGCCTTCAGTAACTAAATTAGGCTAGATTATAAAGAAAACTGAGGCTAAATTATAAACCTGTGACCAGGCGTGACTTCATGGGAATCGTTTATTAAGCGAAACGAAAATGGAGCCTGATTATGTGGAAGGAGACAATGTGTTTAAGAAAAGTGGGCGCTTTGAAAAATCCCTTTTAACACAAACAGTGTATGAAGACTTTATTTAATGGTTAGTGAGGTACTTCTGTCAAGAGTAAAAAAAGTCAATTTTACCACACATGTTGAGTGTTAGGGCCATTAATGTTTTAGGAAAAATCCCATTTGCTCTTTAATACCTTGACTTCTCTCAGTTGATGAAACAGCTATAAAAATGAACTTGGTTTTGAAGGACTCTGATTGGCTACAGAGAACAGGGGATATCTTATGTAGTCGGAACCTTAACTTCCATCTTTAACTCAGGCCGGTGACCAAGTTAAGGATTCCCCCAAACGACATACGTCAGTTTCAAAATAAGACCTTTACGCTCGAGCATTTGAATTTCTCCCCAAAATAAATCCTTCGACGGTTGAAAATGGAACCTCGTTAACTTTCAAACGATATGAATTTGAGCATTGAGCATATGTATGTTCCTGGGGAAGACAAAAATTAAATTCGCTTTTTGACTTTATAATTAGTATGAAGTGACACGAATAAGTATATAAATGGCTTACTCTTGACGATGAAACCCAAGTGATTCTCGATGATTCGTTATCAAACACTTTAAAAATCCTCGAGGGATCTTTATAAACAAGGAGACACAGCGAGTGAAACCATAGTTTAACAGCAAGTAAACTGAGTTGACGGTGAAATGAAGATTACAGCGTTGGTTTTAATATCCGCTTTGTTGCTGTTCAGCACCTTTGTTCAAAATAGCGAGGGATGGAGTGGACCAATTCCCGTGGGGAAAAGGGCACTGCAGAGAAAGGTTTGTACCTCTGGGATAATAGACAAAATGAAAACTAAAACAAGGACAAAAAACGAAAGAATTGCATTGGAAATTTAGTTTGTGTCTGTGTTGATGCGTTTGCTGAAAAAGAAAAGTCATCAAGTAATACCTCAAAACTCTGCATAATGTGTGTTACGAACTCTTGGTTTAAGGGTATTGAAAATAGTACCAAAAGAAATAAGTGAATTCAAGTTTTGTAGCGAGTTTACATCAAAGGGTGATTTTCAGTAACGGCGGATTGGGAGTCGGGGTCGTTAGCGGAGTCGTATGATCGCCTCTGGCTACGGCCGAGTGAAAACCAAACAACGGAGTCATTAGCGGAATTGTTAGCTCGACGGAAGTTTCCATTTTCTTGTGATGGTGCTTATGATTCCGTCTCAATTGTATATATTTTCATTTTAAATATCATTTTTACTAACCATTTTGTACTTGCACCAGTGATTTTTATCCGCTTTTTTTTTTTTTTGCAATTTTTCAATCTTTTTAAAAAAGTTCAGTCAGGGGATGTTGTATAGGGATAACCTCGCGGTCCTCTTTTTCTACGTTTCTGCCGAACACGACTGCCACTTCGTCGGCAATAGAAACCAGGTACTAAGCTAACGACACACCAGCCGATTGAAAATCGCTAGGTTTGTTTTATTACGCGACAGGTGCGCAGCTGCCGCGATGAAGATTTTCGTGGATCGCCATATAAAATCGCTGTCAAATATGGCATGTCAAATACCTGCAATTACATTCGCCGTCATTTGTCTAGTAGTTAGCCTGCGAGCAAGCTCCCGGGGGGAGTCGAGGAAAGTCGAGGGAGGGGGGGAAGGGGGGGGGGGGGAAGGAGGTGGGCAACCCGATAGCTTGCTGGTAAGTTATCGTCTAGTGTGCCCGCTCCTGCGAGTTTTACGCGCACGTGGTCAACTTATTGAACCAATCAGCTTATAGCTGAAGTATTACCTAACGATTGACTGTCAACTAAGGAATCGAAATGCAGTATGAGAGGGTTCAAATTGAACTGTCGAAGTACTTTTACTTATAATAGTTTTATCTTCTTTCCTTATTATAGTTTGAAAGAACAGCCAGTGACATTTGTGCTGCAGCAAGAACTTTGGATTGTGAAAGACTAGAACTAGACGAATGAATCTTGGATGGCCATACGAAGATAAAAAACAAAGAACCATATTCCGGCAGTTTGGACATTAATGAAATCATGATGATGCTAAATGTTAGCAAACTAGTTAATTAATGAATAGTGAAAATTTTAGGGAGTAGGAAAATGTAAGGTATAAAAAAATAAAATGAACCGAATGTGTTGAATATTGTGGCCTGTATTTTACAGCTAATTTGAAAGCTCGCTAAGTTTTAGCTTTAATAGGCGCGGTCTTACCTACTAGCTGCCAAAAACAAAAACAAACAAACGAAAAAAAAAAACAAAAAACAAAAAACAAAAAAATCGAAAATTTAAGGTTGTTCCAAACCTCCTCTCTAAATGTTCTTTTTAAACTTTGCAGAATGTTGTATCTAAACAAGCTGATTACAGTTCTAAATGGGGGTCACTGAGCTCGTTTTTGAGTTACAAGCACTCAAAGATAAAATTAGCGGTGTTTTCAACAGGTTAAACGGTTTCTGTGATAACTTATTATGTTGAGAATGACCACAATTTGTTCGCCAATCTTTAGGCATTTGCTTGATATTTTTTTATACATACAAAAGCTTTATTGAAAACAAAAGGCCGTTCTAACTTTAATTTACAACATTGAACTAAACAAAAACATCGCAAATCATATTTCACATCATGGATAAGACTTATGCCCCGTTTACAAGGCTTATACACGTTTAAAAGCTGTTTAGGCAAACACAGTTTAAAACTGTTTCTTTTATAAAAGCTGCTTTCGGATTTTTGTCGACTACAGATTTAACCAAATGAAAGGATAAGTTTTTAGGTTTACTTGAATCCTATGTCAAAGCCAATGGTTCAGCTTTCCGTTACCAATTTTCATTTTCTTATACCTGGTTAACATGTTTTGTTGGTGTGGATGGGGCTATAAGTTTACACGAAACTTAATATACAACCTATCTAAAACTAAAAAAAAACATGGGGGGGGGGGGGGGGGCGTGAATTAAAATAAAAGTCTGTCAGCTTCCTCGTACTCCACCTATACTTAATATGGTTTGCCACAATTTACAATGTTATCTTTCATGTATTGTTGTATCAACTGATAAAGAGTGGTAGTAGTGATCCGTGAAAGATTAAGTTGCTGAAACTGAAATGATGGAAACCTGTACAAGCTACCTAAAAACGGAGATATCAGTAATGGTTGATGATAATCCCCCCCGGCTTGTCCCAATTCCGGCATGGCAGTTTATTTATAACATCGAAAGTTTCTTCTTGTTTTCTACAATACCACTCCATCTTTCGAACTTAGATGTTTTGTTTTCTCTTCTCGTTATTCAGTTCAGTTCAGTTTATTGTTTTGTTATAAATAGTGTACAAATATGAATTATTATTATTTAACACTAATGGCGAGGAAGCCCAGGGGAAGCCACCGGGCTTATGAGGACTGGGCTCCCTCAGTTTAAGTAACTGGAACAAAGTATTATAATAGTTATACATGGGACCAAAATGGCAGAGCTACAGTAAATCTTAAAATATATTACTTGGTTATGTTAATCATAGTTAGGCCAAAAAAAGCGAAAATGAAAGTGAAAAGCAGAGGTAAATTAATAAATATATAAATGAATATTTATGATAAGAGGAATGCTTTCAACTTACTACAAAATAAAGCGGTACTTGTTGCATTTCGAATTTCAGGACTAAGAGAGTTATAAAATTTAGGACCTTGGAAACTGATGGAGAACTCCCTATATTATTCCTGCATTGTGGTAGATAAAAAAGCTCGTAACTTCTAGTGCCATAGGAATGCACTTGGCGTGTCACCAAAAACATGTTATTGAAGCTATCAGGAAGTAAGCCAGATTTATATTGATACATAAATTTTCCTATCTGAAGTTTGTTTAGCCCTAAAGCATCTTTCAATTATAGGCCAAAGTACTTTTTATACATCAACACCGGTGCCAAAAATAAATTTCAGTTTGGTGAATTCATACATCGTGATAACCAGGCGAACAAGATAGATAGAGCTATTTCAGTTAACGTTGTCGGTTCAAAGCATAAAGCTAATAGACAAGACCGAAAGTTTACATGGGATTTTTATGAATAAATTAATCAAAATCAGTCATGCCTGTAGAAAACAATAGGCTGTAATTAGCAGTACGATGACCTGCACGTGCAGGAATGATTTTGATGAAATTATTCATAAAAAAATAATCCCACAAAACATTGCGGTCTTGTCTTTTAGCTTGATTTTAATCCGTCAACGTTAATTGAATTAGCTGTATATAAAAAAAGCGGTGAGGGTAAAAGGCGGCATGAGTTTGCGGGATGGCATGTGGCATGATCAAATTTTGTAAACTGTCATTTTACGAGTTTATGGTTTTACGTAACGTAACGGACTGTTGTGTAACATAGTGTCCAAATATGGTAGCTCCATATTTGGGCATGCCATGTGGTCGTGTGAGCAGAGCAGATTGTAAGAGTGTGTTGCTCGCGGACGACATTAAAACTGAAGAATCAAGTGTTCTTCGCGTTCTGTGTTAGCGAACCCAGGGTACGGTAACATTGGTTTCAGAAGTGGGATGGCAGACGCGGATATTAGCGACGAAAGCGGGGAAATTGTTTTCAAAACGGAGGATGCGAGTGTCGTGGATGAAAAGGTCTCGCCGCTCACCTCTACGGCGGCGGACTCCGGTTCGAACTTGGACGCTATTATGAAAGTACTTCAGTCCATACAGAAACAAAATCAAGGGATAGAAAACAGGCTGGAACAACAAGGGCTAAAAACTGAACTTCAAGTAGAAGAACTTTCTCTACGCTTCAAAGAACTAGGTACTCGTGTGAATAATCAAGCATTGCAACTGGAAACTGAGCTAAAGTTACACGGAGATAAATTGACTGTGAAAATAAATGCTTTGGAGGAAGATTTTGTAAATAAGGTGGAATTCCTTGACTCGAGACAACGTTCCTTCGAAGAAAATGTTAAGGAAAGGCTCAAAGGGACACAAGAAGACGCTCGACTCGCAGCTGAAGACTTTTAGTGATAAACTGAACAAAACGCTGGATACGGCGGAACAACAAATGCATGTTAAAGAAGAAAGTTTCACGCTTTTGAAAGCAAGCCTTTCACCTGAAGTCTCCAAGTTTTCAACGCCTCTCTCAGTTTCCAGTGGAGACCCTGAACAAAAACAGCCGGTTGAAAAACCACCTTCGTTTGACGGCTAATCACAGTGGGAACCGTACATCGCACAGTTCGAAATCGTTGCTGGAATGAATCAATGGAACGACGAGCAGAAGGATAACTACCTTGCGACGAGCCTGAAAGGTTCTGCCTTGAGTCTACTGGGAAATCTTCCATCAGATACCCGTCAAGACTATAAGGAGTTGGTTGCAGGTCTAGAGGGGAGATTTGGTTCGGCGCACCAGCAAAAACTGCATCCTTCCAAGTTTAAAAGTAGATTGAGACGGCGTGAAGAATCACTGCAAGAGCTAGCCGAGGATTAGGAGCGTTTGGCTAGGCTGGCTTACCCTCTTGCGCCAGAAGAAATGAAGGATCTGCTGGCCAAGGAGCAATTTATTGATGCTATCCTGGATGGGGATACCAGACTACGTTTGAAGCAAAGTCGTCCCCAGTCCCTTCGAGCAGCTCTCACCTTGGCTATGGAGTTAGAATCTTAGCAGCTAGAATCTCGCCAAAGGGACTTTCAGGCTCGTGGAGTAAACTGTGGCACAGCAGAAGGAACTTCAACTGAAAAGCCTGGTCATGGGGAATGCCGCCAGGATGATTTACTGGCACAAGTCAAACGGCTTCTTGCTGAAGTGGTCTCCTCCCAAGGTCACGGTTAGCCTTATCAAGGGGATCTGGATACCAGGCCACAGTGTTGGGGTTGCGGAAAGAGGGAACATATTAAACGAAACTGTTGGAACCTTGGTGGGAACTGGTCAAGAGATGTGCAGACGCAGGGCAACTCTAAAACTCCCTTAGACTAAGACAGGCCGGCCTCGAGGGGGAAAGACCGGCCCAGTAAACAGTCAATTCAACCTCACAAGTTATGATGATGACTCGACAGTTGTCCCACAAGGGGAACAGCCTCACAGTAAATGGAAACATTGATGGTGTGTGTGGCAGGCCGAAGCCGCCGCCGCCAGGAACACAAAAATAAAATGCCACAGCTTGAATGCACTTCCAAAGTTTAATGAAGAAGAAAAGGGCGAAATACGAAGATAACGTTTAATCCAAAACAAGTGTGCTAGTGAGTGATTCGACTGAAATAAAATGAAACGGGAATTATAAATTAAAAACTGAAACAAAAAAACAAGAACTACGCGAAATAAACAAACCGAAGTATACAAGCAAACAACTAAGAGAAATACTTACAAAACTATGGCCATAAAAAAACTTGAAAATAAAAATGAAATGCAAAGAACGCTTCCCAACTGACAAATATACCCGCTCGCAGAACACGACGCAATACAAACTTGAGACAGAAGAAAAATAACCTAGCTGGTAAACAGTAGCTTATATACCAACGCGGTATGTAAATTTTTATGTAACACACTGAAATAATTCCGTGCAAACTCCTTAGGGATAAATTAAATTCTAGGCGCAACAGTGTGATCTTTCCTATGGTCGTTGACACAGGAGCTAATGTCACAGTAGTCCGACCAGATGTACTGAGCAAGAGTACACTTTCTCGCTTACAGGGTACCATGAGTGTACTTAAAACTGCGACAGGAGACGCAGCGAATGTTGCTGGTAAACTATGGCTCGGGATAACGATTGGAGGCACAGAAGTCTCCCATGAAACAGTAGTTGCAGATATTTCCGACAAGTTCATACTCGGCCTGGACTTCTTGATGGCCCATGGTTGTACAGTTGATGCTGGAGCAGGAAGCCTGCGTATCAGAGTAGAGGAAGTCCCTCTTCATAAGCCCTCGGCTAGACAACAAGCTCGCTGTTGTCGTTTAACAGCTGTGGAAGACACGCTGATTTCTCCTTACAGTGAAACCCTCGTAGCGGTGAGGATCATGGATGATCCACTTGGCAAACCGTGGGGAGCAGTAGGCCCATCGTTTACTGCTAAGCTTCCACCTGATGTTATGGTTGGTAAGATGCTGGTAGATGCCCAACAAGATTATGTTCCTGTGAGAGAGGTAAATCTCTCTGGTCAACCAAGAACAATTTGTCAAGGTACTGAGATAGCAAACTGTGAACCCGTAGAAAGTGTCATTCACCAACAGCATGACTGATTCTCAAGTCAAAGGGGATGACTTGCCAAAACATTTAAAGGACCTATATGCCCGAGGCAAGGAAGGGTTAAATGCTGGTCAACAGCGTCAGCTGCACGATCTCCTGCTTGAATTTCAAGACATCTTCTCAAAGGGGCCTCAAGATCTGGGCAAGACTGGCCTAGCAAAACATGAGATCAACACCGGTGATGCTGCCCCTGTTCGTCACCACCCAAGGAGACTACCTTTGTCACAGTGTGAGGAAGCCTTTAAAGCTGTCAAGGACATGTAGAAACAAGTCATAATTGAACCCTCAGTCAGTCCCTGGGTCTCACCTGTC
>NW_028145526.1:510000-517500 GCF_977016875.1 Pavona decussata
CAAACGGAAATACCATAACCTCTCGACATTCGACTTCCCATCGCATTTAAGTTATAGAATTTACTCGAAAAATTGTCTCCCTCGAATAAGTGGCTACATGAGAGCAAACATACTTATACTGGTGCGCCCCCTCGATCAAGGACGTGACACTCCATCGACGCACTTGAACTCTAAGGCGACGCTTTAAGAACGGATGAATAAGTGAAAACAGGAAAATGACATGCTTTGTCTTACACCAGCTTGAACGGGACTAACATATTGACATAACTTAGACAGTTGCTTGTTTTATCGTTTTTCACCGTATTAAAAACAAGCCGCCATCGTTGACCTGGAGTATAAAGCTTTCCAGAAGAAAGGGGGAAGAGTGGGAAAAGGAAAGAGAAGCCTTTCTTAAGAAAACCTGATTATTTATTATAATAATTTTCTTCCTCTCTTGTATTTTTATTGAATTAGTGGTATACAATACAGCCAGCCACATAACTTACACTACGGATACTTACACAACTAGAATACGAAGAACGTTAACCTTTGTTTACATTGTTTTTCAACAGGGCTGGTATACATACAAGAGAGAGAAATTATAACTAATAAGCAAGACATAGATAAAAAATGAAAAACGAAAATAAAATAGCAGTGGCACATCCCTCGAGACGAACATATTTATCGCAGCTCATGCGCATCGTGCTGTCCATTTTGCTGTGAACTTCCTCAGTGTGTTATTTAAAAAAGCAATCGTGCGTTCACAAAGGATCTTTTCATTTAGCAACAAGCTGAAGTTTTCAAAACTGGGGGAGGCTTTGTTTAACCACGAAAGAAAGATGTGATATTTTGCAATGATGACATAATGATTGAGAGCTAGACAAATATTTAACACAGGCTTATAACCATATAGAATATCCGTAGCGTTTAAGGTGACATTTTCCCATCTCTTTTCGTTCCACCAACTGATTACCATTTGCCAAAACATTTGAGTCCTGGGGCATTCATATAGAAGGTGAAGTAAATTTTCATGGAGGTGATTACAACGATCACAGCTCGGAGATGTTCTCAGCTTCATTTTGTAAAGTTTGCTATTAGTTGGTAGGATGTTATTTACCACCTTATATTGAAAACATCTAAGTTTGTTTTCCATTGTGACCTTGAAGGGTAACTCATAAATAGCTTTAAATGTGAGATTTTTTTCGGCTAGTATCTTTTCTACATTCGGAGGTTTAAGCATTTTCAGCACAAAAATTTTGCGCGCAATTTTGGCCGTGACGTTCGCGGAAGTGAACTTGTGTTCGCCAGTGTTATTGAGAGGTTTTGAATTAAGAATTGATTTTTTTCATAGATTAAGGATCGCTGAGAGGAGACCATTATAAGCTAGAAAGTCCACTGCCAAATCATATTTTCGTTTAAAATCGGATCTCGATAGAAAGTGTCCGCTTTCGTTTAGAAGATAGTAAATTTTAGTAACCACTTTTCTGTACCACGACGAGTGAAACACAGGTTTCCCGTCTACTCTTACGAAGCGGTTGTTCCAAATAGTTTCATGTTGATATTCCATAATCGTGGAAGGGTTCTTAGAGTGCAATTCCTGCCAAACAGTCAGTATATCTCTGTAAATCCTTAGCACATGTGTGGTCAAATTTAAATCGTGTGTGTCGAGGTAACATTCAAAGATAAATCGATCCCCATATTGAGATGTAATAGAGGAGAATACGGAACACCATTTACTACCGTCAGCTTAATGTAAACGTTTGACCCAAGCTGCTTTAAGCGATTTATCCAATATGGTGAAATCAACCATAATAAGACCGCGTTTATCCACGGGGAGTATTGCTTGAAGTTCCAGATAAATTTAAAGCAAATATCGTTAACTTTTTCAGCAAAGTTCAGAGGCACTGTAAAAACAGACGTATTATAAACTAACTTAAAAATTGCAAGAGTCTTAAATATACAAATTTTTCCTATGAGAGTTAAGTTCCTAGTTGTCCATTGATTTAAAACGTTCTTTAGCTTCACAAGCTTCTCTTCAAAATCGATTTTGTAACTAGTGGTGGAGTCATAGGCGAAGGCGACACCTAGCGCAAATACATATTCTTCAGGCCATGCAATGTGGAATGGGGCGTGTTTGCCTAAGCTGCATTTTAGGTTTCCAAGCCACATTCCTTCCGTTTTCGAGATTTATATATTCAGCCCTGAGCAGATTCCGAAATCATGCAAGAGATTGAATAGGAAGCCTGATACTAAGCTTAGGTTTTTGTTTGATTAACAAAGGTTTCTTAACAGGGTTTAATGATCGCCTTCCGAATCAGGAGAATAATAAACCCCCATGGCGCCTCTTCAATTATCGCAAACGCAGGAAGCAACAGTGGGCAATGCAGAATCTTCAGACGTCTTCCGGTGAGGGGAAGTCTTTGAATGTTCAAAACATTTTGGTAACTTTCAGGAGTGTTTGGTTGAACTACGGAACTGTTTAAAGACATCGAGGACTTAATTACCGCCAGTTTAAACCTTAGGCGATAAACGAGACGGCTTTTTGATCTGTTATTTTTTTTTACCGTAATTAGATAGAAAAAAGAGTGGTCATCGTTGGTCTGGAGTATAAAGCTTTTCGGGTGAACGGGGGAAGTGGGGGAGAGGAAGGGAAAGAGAAGCAAGCCTAGAAGTCAAAATGGTATCCTGGTTACGTTCTCCATCCCTGATTATGGCTCATGTTTTTAATTATGCGACAGATAGTTTTAAAGAATATAATCATGATCTTCTACATTTATCAGTAAGGGTGTGAAAAAAATATCGGTTTGTGTGAAAAGAGGTGGGGTTATGTTTCAAAGCTTGGTGAATAAATACTAGATGTATTTTTCAGTCAATGACACAGGCATATAGTTTGTAGGGCTTTTGAGCAAGCTTTGTAAAGGAAGTTAAACATATGGAACAATGCAGCCAGAAAGTGAAAGCTAGTACATAATGAACTGCGTTTGCAAGGGCCATCACGACAGGACAGGAAGACAGGAAATCCCTTTTTCTTAACTCGGATCCATGCATTTTTAAGAAACGAGATTAAGTTAATTTTAGCCCACCGTCTGGAACTTTATTTATACAAGTACAAGACATGAGTTGGTATACGGACTATTTATCATGGATTTTTTTTTAATTTTTCTTTTTGAGCTACACTTTATCTTTGTCAAACAGTTGATATTTTAATGCTGCTTTGACAAATTGAGGCGAAATTGTAAGCCTGTGACCAAGCCTAATTCCATTAAGGGAATCGTTTATCAAGCTTTAGTGAGGTACTTTTGTCAAGAGTTAAAAAGGTCAATTTTACTACACATCCTGAGTGTTATGGCCATTGATGTTTTAAGAAAAATCCCATCTGCTCTTTAATACCTTGACTTCTCTCAGTTGATGAAAAAGCCATAAAAATGAACTCGGTTTTCAAGGACTCTGATTGGTTACAGAAAATAGGGATATCTTATGTAGTCGAAACCTTAACTTCCATCTTCAACTCAGGCCGGTGACCAAGTTAAGGATTCCCCCAAACGACATACGTCAGTTTCAAAAAGAGACCTTTACGCTCGAACATTGGAATTTCTCCCCAAAATAAATCCTTCGACGGTTGGAAATGGAACTTCATTAACTTTCAAACGATATGAATTTGAGCATTGAGCATATGTATGTTCCTGCGGAAGACAAAAATTTAATTCGCCTTTTGACTTTACAATTAATATGAAGTGGCACGAATAAGTAGATAAATGGCTTACTCTTGACGATGAATCCCACGTGATTCTCGATGATTCGTTATCAAACACTTTAAAAATCCTCGAGGGATCTTTATAAACAAGGAGACACAGCGAGTGAAGCCATACTTTAACAGCAAGTAAACTGAGTTGACGGTGAAATGAAGATTACAGCGTTGGTTTTAATATCCGCTTTGTTGCTGTTCAGCACCTTTGTTCAAAACAGCGAGGGGTTTGGTGGAACATTGCCCCCGGGGAATAAGGGACTGCAGAGAAAGGTTTGTACCTCTGGGATAAATAGACAAAATGAAACAAAAAAAAAGGACAAAAATGAAAGAATTGCATTGAAAATTCAGTTTGTTTCTGTGTTGATGCGTTTGCTGAAAAAGAAAAGTCATCAATTAATACTTCAAAACTCTGTATAATGAGTGTTATGATCTCTTGTTTTAAGGGTATTGAAAATAGTACCAAAAAAAAAAAGAGTAAATTCAAGTTTTGTTGCCAGTTTACATGAAAGGGTGATTTTCAGTAACGACGGATTCGGAGTCGGCGTTGTTAGCGGAGTGAAAACTAAACGACAGAGTCGTTTAAACTTAAATTGTAAGTTCAACTGAATCGGACACGCAAGAATCAGAAGCTAAGCTTCCATTTCCTTGCGATGGTGCTTATCATTCCGTCTCTCACAATGCAGTGAAGACCAGCTTGTAGGAGTCACAAGCAGAAGCTGAAGAATAAACCAATCACAGTGCCGAGTCGTTCCTCAGGCATTGTGAGTGGCTTTTTGTTCCGCTTCCACTTTGCGACTCCGACAAGTTGGTCTTTACTGGATTGTAAGAGACAGAATCATAAGCACAGTCGTTGTTTGATTTTCACTAGATCTTAAAACACAACGTTTCTGCCGATTACGACTCCGACTTCTTCGGTAGTAAAAACCAGCTTCTAAGCTAACGACACACCAGCTGATTTAGCTAGGTTTATTTTGTTACGAGACAGGTGCCCCGCTGCTGCGATGAGGATTTTCGCCGATCGCCGTATAAAATCGCTGGCAGATATGGCATATCAGATATCTGCAACCGAATTAAATTTGCCGTCATTTGTCTAGTAGTTAGCCTGCGAGCAAGCTCCCGGGGGTGTCAGTGGCGGGGAAGGGTGGGGGGAGGGGGTCGGGTGCGCAACCTGATAGCTTTCTGGCAAGTTATCGTCTAGTGTGTCCATCACGCGATTGTATGCGGTCGTGGTCAACTAATTGAACCAATCAGCTTATAGCTGAAGAATTACCAAATGATTGACTGTCAACTAAGGAATCGAAATGCAGTATGGGAGGGTTAACATTCAACTGTCGTAGTACTTTTACTCATAATAGTTTTATCTTCTTTCCTTATTATAGTTGAAAAGAACAGCCAGACACATTTGTGCTGCAGGAAGAACTTTGGATTGTGAAAGAATAGAACTAGACGGATGATTCTTGGATGGCAACACGAAGATAAAAAACAAAGAGCCATATTCCAGCAGTTTGGACATTGACGAAATTATGATGATGCTTAATGCTAACAAACTAGTTAATTAATGGATTGTGAAAATTTTAGAGAGTAAGAAAATGTAAAGTATAAAAAAATAAAATGAACCGAATGTATTGAACATTGTGTCCATCAAATCTTAACTATTTCTTATTTCTCCAAATTTTACTACTCTTTTGAGAAAAACTATCTCCTCCCAAATATACCTTAAAATCACCAAAAAATTTACAAAACGCCCCAAAACATTTATTTGTGTTTTGAGTATTAGGGTTTTTGTATTGCTTGAAACGCGAACGAGATATTTCCATTAAACCGATTTTAAGAGGCGTGAAAACGGCTTTCAGGTTACTTGAATCCTATGTCAAAGCCAATGTGGTTGAGCTTTCGGTTACCAATTTTCATTTTATTAAACCTGGTTAGCATGTTTTGTTGGTGTGGATAGGGCTTTAAGTTTACACGAAACTTAATGATATATAACCTATCTCAAACTAAAATAAAAGTCTGTCAGCTTCCTCGTTTTCCACACATACTTAAAATATGGTTTGCCACAATTTACAATGCGGTACTGTTCAAATAGTTTTGATAAAAATTCATCTAAAGTTGTTTTCTTTATCAAGGATTTGCCTTATACAGTATTGTTGCATCAAAGAGTGGTAGTAGTGATCCTTGAAAAATTAAGTTGCTGGAACTGAAATGATGGAAACCTGTACAAGCTACCAAAAAATGGAGATATCAGTAATGGTTGATGGTTATCCCCCCGGCTTGTCCCAATTATACAACTGTTAATCCGGCATGGCAGTTTATTTATTTCAAAGTAGATTTTTTGGTACAACAATCGCAACCCCGCCCTTACGGTCTCCATCCCTGATCATGGCTCCTGATAAAATTCAACTTCCACTAAAAAAACAAACGGTAAAACTCTAACCTCTCGCCATTCAACTTCCCAACGCACTTAAGTTATAGAATTTGCTCGAAAAATTGTTTCCCTCGAATAAGTGGCTTCATGAGAGGAAACATTCTTATACTGGTGCGCCCCCTCAAACAAGGAAGTGACACTCCATCGACGCACTTGAACTCTAAGGCGACGCTTTAAGAACGGATGAATAAGTAAAAACAGGAAAATGACATGCTTTGTCTTAAACCAGCTTGAACGGGACTAACATATTGACATAACCGAGACGGTTTTTTGTTTTGTTATTTTTTACCGTATTAAAAAAAAAGCAGCCATCGTTGACCTGGAGTATAAAGCTTTTCGGGAGAAAGGGGAAAGGGAGGGAAAAGGAAAGACAAGCCTTTCTTAAGAAGGCCTGATTTGTTTTTTAAAGAATATTTTTCACCCTCTCTTGTATTTTTATTGAATTATTTGTATACAATACAGCCAGCCACATAACTTACACTACGGATACTTACACAACTAGAATACAAAGAACTTTTACCTTTCGTTAAATTGCTTTTCAACAGGGCTAGTATACATACAAGAGAGAGAAATTATAACTAATAAGCAAGACATAAATAAAAAATGAAAAAGGAAAATAAAATAGGGATGGCACATCCCTCGAGACATGTACATAGGCATTCATATAGAGGGTGAAAAAATTTTTCATGGGTGTGATTACAACGATCACATCTCGGAGATGTTCTCAGCTTCATTTTGTAAAGTTTGCTATTAGTTGATAGAATGTTATGTACCACCTTATATTGAAAACATCTAAGTTTGTTTTCTATTGTGACCTTGAAGGGTAACTCATAAATAGCTTTAAATGTGAGATTTTGTTTGGCTAGTATCCTTTCAACATTCGGAGGTTTAAGCATTCTCAGCACAAACATTTTGCGCGCAATTTTGGCTGTGACGTTCGCGGAAGTGAGGTTGTGTTCACCATTGTTATTGAGAGGTTCTGAATTAAGAATTGATTTCTTCCATAGATTAGGGAATCGCAGAGAGGAGACCATTATAAGTTAGAAAGTCCACTGCCAAACCATATTTTCGTTGAAAATCGGATCTCGATAGAAAGTTTTCGCTTTCGTTTAGACGATGGCAAATTTTAGTAACCACTTTTCTGTACCATGACGCGTAAAACACAGGTTTCCCGTCTATTATTACGAAGCGGTTGTTCCAAATAGTTTCATGTTGATATTCCATAATCGTGGAAGGGTCTTTAGAGTGCAATTCCTGTCAAACAGTCAGTATATCTCTGTAAAACCTTAGCACATGTGTGGTCAAATTTAAAATCGTGTGTGTCGAAATTACATTCAAAGATAAATCG
>NW_028145526.1:525000-585000 GCF_977016875.1 Pavona decussata
CAAAAATTTAAGGTTGTTCCAAACCTCCTCCCTAAATGTTCTTTTTAAACTTTGCAGAACGTTGTATCTAAACAAGCTGATTACAGTTCTAAATGGGGGTCACTGAGCTCATTTCTGAGTTACAAGCACTCAAAGATAAAATTAGCGGCGTTTTCAACAGGTTAAAGGGTTGCTATGGTAACCTATTATGTTGAGAATGACCCCAATTTGTTCGCCAATGTTTAAGCATTTGCTTAAATGTCTGTTATCTATATATACAGCTATTTCAATTAACGTTGTCGGTTCAAAGCATAAAGCTAAAAGACAAGACCGAAAGTTTACGTGGGATTTTTATGAATAAATTTATCAAAATCGGTCATGCCTGGAGAAAACAATAGGTTGTAATTAGCAGTACAATGACCTGCACGTGCAGGGATGATTTTGATGAAATTATTCATAAAAAATAATCCCACAAAACGTTGCGGTCTTGTCTTTTAGCTTTATTTTGATCCGACCACGTTAATTGAAATAGCTGTATACAAAAGCTTTATTGAAAACAAAAGGCCGTTCTAATATTAATTTACAACATTAAATTAAACAAAACATCGCAAATCATATTTCACATCATGGATAAGACTTATGCCCCGTTCACACCAAGGCTTAAACATGTTTAAAAGCTGTTTAGTTAAACACAGTTTAAAATTGTTTCTTTTGTAAAAGCTGCTTTCGGATTTTTGTCGACTACAGATTTAGCACGAATAAAAGGAGCAAGGATAAAAGAAAGAAAATTATTTTTGGAACACCAACAGACAGTTACCCCCAACCCAAGCGCACACCAGGTTGGTAGGGGACTGTTTGGGTGTCCATATATCAATTTTTAACTTCAAATTCTAATTTTTAAACTACATCAAATCTTAACTATTTCTTATTTCTCCAAATTTTACTACTCTTTTGAGAAAAACTATCTCCTCCCAAATATACCTTTTGCCGAAAAGCTTACTGCTTCTTGTGACGGCTGTTAGCTTACTGCTTTCAAGAAGTATTACACGTATTTAAGACTTGAGATCATTCGATTATTAGCTGTTGATTTCTATGGTCATCGAAAGGACAATAAAGCTGTAAACACGTTCTTATCTGTTTTCAAACTCTTTCTTTTTTTTTCAAGTTCGCATGATAAATGATTTCCTCAACATCAAACTAACACTTTAACATCAAAATAAGCTAATAATTCACAAAATGCTTCCAGCAGAACTTTAATAATGAACTGAAGAGGTGAAACAAAACTACTAGCAGAGAAACCGACAAGTTTTCATGCATGTCCGCGGGAGTGAAAACAAATGTTAAGCTTAGATCATGACAGGAAAGCTTCTTACCTTATCATTTTGAAGTATGTATCTTGACTTAAACCTTGAAACCAATCCAGATGTTTCAACTCGGTGTCGGTCACAGTCAAATGCATCCTCCACTATATCCTGGCATCAGTAATATAACAAACTTTGTTTAGAGCTGAGAAACCGGCTGCAGATTTACGAATGTGAGAAGGTAAAAAGCTGGTATAATTTTTAGCGTATTTTTTTCCTGGTTAGAAAGTTCATACATGTAGCCGGTTGTTGTTTTGTTTCTTCCTTTGTATGGCCACGAAACTTGATTCCAAGTAGCAAAAACCTCTTTTTTCGAGTTGAACACAAGCAAGAAACCAGTGAAAGCTGACAGAGCTCAATATGGAGGATGCGAAACTGCATAACAACTTTGCAGCATCATAACTTTCCACAACCGTTTAGACTTTCTTTGGGATTTGAACCCATGACCTCTGCGATGCCGGTGCAGTGCTCTACCAACTGAGCTATCAAGCCAACTGGGCGCTGGTCATATTGTGAGTTCGTATATACCCGTAAATAATGAGATTAAATTAATATAAATATATGAAACATATATTTTGAACTGCAGATGAAAGATCAGAAAGAAGAAGATCCTTGCAGTTACTACGCAACTTATTAAGCACTTGCGAAAAGATCGTGTATCGGCGCGGGTTTATGACGTGAAGGGTGGCGCATTTTTTTCTAAAAGTAGATTTTTTGGTACAATACTCGCAACCCCACGCTTACGGTCTCCATCCCTGATTATGGCTCTGATTATGGCTACTGATAAAATTCAACTTCCGCTAAAAAACAAACGGAAATACCATAACCTCTCGACATTTGGTTTCCCAACACATTTGAGTTATAGAATTTACTCGAAAAATTGTCTCCCTAGAATAAGTGGCTACATGAAAGCAAACATACTTATACTGGTGCGCCCCCTCGAACAAGGAAGTGACACTCCATTGACGCACTTGAACTCTAAGGCGACGCTTTCAGAACGGATGAATAAGTAAAAACAGGAAAATGACATGCTTTGTCTTACACCAGCTTGAACGGGACTAACATATTGACATAACCGAGACGGTTGCTTGTTTTATCATTTTTTACCGTATTAAAAACAAGCCGCCATCGTTGACCCGGAGTATAAAGCTTTCCGGAAGAAACGGGGAAGAGTGGGAAAAGGAATGAGAAGCCTTTCTTAAGAAAACCTGATTATTTATTATTATTATTATTATTATTATTATTTTTTTTTTATTGTTTGCAAAATCACATTACTTACATTACTTACAGTACGGGCTAAATATATCACTAGACAATACAGTATTCTACCTACAATACATGCTTACTGGTTACTTACGCTACTGAACAAAACAGGACTCTACTTACAATTTAATACAGATAGCCTTAAACATAACAGTAACTAGATTACTTACAAACTGCGGGTTACACGCTACTAAAAAAAAAAAAAAAAAAAAAAACAGGAAAGCAGTAAGAAAAGAATGAAATTTTGTCACTGGAAAAAAAAAAAAAAATTGTGCGTTTTCGTTAATTTAAATTAATTTTAAATTTCCCATTTTTCAACTTTCCATTGTAAGATTAGCGCTGACTTCAATTCTAGAATATTTGGAGGTTTTTCTAACATTTTACATGAGTAGTAATATTTCTGAGTTTGTACAGTAAGGATCTGGAATTTCCGCATTAATTTTGAGTTAGTACTCGGGGGTGGATCATAGTCTTTAAATAGGTACTGTTGTTTAGATGGAGTAAAATTTACTTTGTGCTTATTATTAAACCATGTTAAGGCTTCTTGAAAGAGTTTTTGGCCTGCAGGGCACTCCAGAAATGCATGTTCCAAGGAATCAGCTGAATTACAGAAAAAACACTCCTCATTATCTGCTATTTTAAATCGTTTGAGCTCTTTTTTGGTCACTAAAATACGGTGTAACATTTTAAAGGAGAATTGTCTCAGTTTGTTGTTAGTAGAGAGGCGAGGTATATTTTGGAATAATTTTTGCCATTTACATTCTATATCGGGGTATTGTCTGGCCCAAGTTTTTATGGCTGTTGGTGTAACTTCTGCTTTTTCTTGAAAGAGATGATAATAGTCTTTACATTTCTAAACCATTCCTATAAATTGTTTCTTTCCATGGAAGGCCACCACTTTTGTCTAGATGGCTAAGCGTTGTATTCCAATCTCCTACCATAATGACCCTAGAAACACAGGTTTTAGTTACCAAAAGATGGGTAATTTTTTGCAGAAATGGAATTTGCAGGCGACAATCCGTTGGTGCATAAATATTGACTAATGATAATTCCTCTGTTGTTAATTTCAAATTAGCAAAGATATACCGCCCTTCTTCATCATTTTCTATGGTTTCTAAGGGAAAGCCGTTTGGTTTCACTAATATACATACACCTCTAGAGTGCTCTGAGCCGTGAGAAAATAATATCTGTCCACCCCATTCAGCACGCCAAATAGTTTCGTCTTCTGTCTTTGAGAATGTTTCTTGAAGGCAAAAAATTGAAGCTTTTTGTTTTTTCAGATAACAGAATATAGCTCTTCTTTTTTCTGCTTTACGGAGGCCACGCACATTCAGTGACAAAATCTTCAAGTTAGACATTGTTTATACAAAACAGTAAGAAACAAAATTCGAGTATAAATTAAGCTAAAGAAAATTAGGCCCCCCTAAAAAGGAAACAAAACACGGACTACAAAATAATTGACACTAAACTAAGGCTAATAACAAAAGGACACTAACGCTTAAATTACTCTTCTGGGATTTATCCGCGTTCGTCCGAAAGTGAAAAAAAACAAGCTATGCAAAATCCTAAACCTCCATCCGTCATCGAAGCAAATGAAGCAAAATTTGTAATAATATCAGTTTTGTAACGTGATCGACGATCGAGAGGAAGAGAAAGATAAAGGCTGCGGGCATAATAAATAAACTAAGCTTAAGCTACATATGAAGTATAAACTATCAACGTAATCTGCTAAGGTCCGCCTCACACTTAATGTGAGTAGCAGAGCTACCTTCAGGATCTGTTTTCACATATATTGTGCCATCTAAAGTCCAGATTCTCCAGTTTTGACTTCCTTTTTTTTCTCTGACCTTTTTGAACAATTGTGATCTTAAGGCAGTCAAATTCTCGTTGATATAGATTTTGTGAGCTCCTTCGATGAAACCTTCGAAATTTGCCCTGCGTAGCTTTTTCCTGTTCTTGTATAGTCTATTTCTACTGTAATAATTGGTAAACCGGACAATAATCGGCCTAGGCCGAGTATTACCTGATTATTTATTATAATATTTTTCTTCCTCTCTTGTATTTTTATTGAATTAGTGGTATACAATACAGCCAGCCCCATAAGTTACACTACGGATACTTACACAACTAGAATACGAAGAACTTTTACCTTTCTTTAAATTGTTTTTCAACAGGGCTAGTATACATACAAGAGAAAGAAATTATAACTAATAAGCAAGACATAAATAAAAAATGAAATAGGAAAATAAAATAGCAGTGGCACATCCCTCGAGACGAACATATTTATCGCAGCTCATGCGCATAGTGCTGTCCATTTTGCTGTGAACTTCCTCAGTGTGTTATTTTTAAAACCAATTGTGCGTTCACAAATTAAAGGATCTTTTCATTAAGTAAGAAGCTGAAGTTTTCAAAACTGGAGGAGGCTTTGTTTAACCACGAAAGAAAGATGTGATATTTTGCAATGATGACATAATGATTAAGAGCTAGACAAATATTTAACACAGGCTTATAACCATATAGAATATCCGTAGCGTTTAAGGTGACATTTTCCCATCTCTTTTCGTTCCACCAACTGATTACCATTTGCCAAAAAATTTGAGTACTAGGGCATTCATATAGAAGGTGAAGTAAATTTTCATGGGGGTGATTACAACAATGACAGCTCGGAGATGTTCTCAGTTTCATTTTGTAAAGTTTGCTATTAGTTGGTAGAATGTTATGTACCACCTTATATTGAAAACATCTAAGTTTGTTTTCTATTGTGACCTTGATGGGTAACTCATAAATAGCTTTAAATGTGAGATTTTTTTCGGCTAGTATCCTTTCTACATTCGTAGGTTTAAGCATTTTCAGCACAAAAATTTTGCGCGCAATTTTGGCCGTGACGTTCGCGGAAGTGAAGTTGTGTTCGCCAGTGTTATTGAGAGGATTTGAATTAAGAATTGATTTCTTCCATCGATTAAGGATCGCTGAGAGGAGACCATTATAAGTAAGAAAGTCCACTGCCAAACCATATTTTTGTTGAAAATCGGATCTCGATAGAAAGTTTCCGCTTTCGTTTAGAAGATAGTAAATGTTAGTAACCACTTTTCTGTACCATGACGCGTAAAACACAGGTTTCCCGTCTATTATTACGAAGCGGTTGTTCCAAATAGTTCCATGTTGATATTCCATAATCGTGGAAGGGTCCTTAGAGTGCAATTCCTGCCAAACAGTCAGTATATCTCTGTAAATCCTTAGCACATGTGTGGTCAAATTTAAATCGTGTGTGTCGAGATTACATTCAAAGATAAATCGATCCCCATATTGAGATATAATAGAGGAGAATACGGAACACCATTTACTACCGTCAGCTTCATGTAAACGTTTGACCCAAGCTGCTTTAAGCGATTTATCCAATATGGTGAAATCAACCATAATAAGACCGCGTTTATCCACATAAAGTATTTTTGTTTTGTTTTTGCTTGAAGTTCCAGATAAATTTAAAGCAAATATCGTTAACTTTTTCAGCAAAGTTCAGAGGCACTGTAAAAACAGACGTATTATAAACTAACTTAGAAATGGTAAGAGTCTTAACAATACAAATTTTTCCTATGAGAGTTAAGTTCCTAGTTGTCCATTGATTTAAAACGTGCTTTAGCGTCACAAGCTTCTCTTCAAAATCAATTTTGTAACTAGTGGTGGAGTCATAGGCGAAGGCGACACCTAGCGCAAATAGATATTCTTCTGGCCATGCAATGTGGAATGAGGTGTGTTTGCCTTAGTCGCATTTTAGGTTTCCAAGCCACATTTCTTCCGTTTTCGAGATATTTATATTCAGCCCTGAGCAGATTCCGAAATCATGCAAGAGATTGAATAGGAAGCCGGATACTAAGCTTAGGTTTTCGTTTGATTAACAAAGGTTTCTTAACAGGGTTTAATAATCGCCTTCCGAATCAGAAAAATAATAAACCCCCATGGCGCCTCTTCAATTATCGCAAACGCAGGAAGCAACAGTGGGAACCGAGAATCTTCAGACGTCTTCCGGTTAGGGGAAGTCTCTGAATGTTCAAAACATTTTGGTAACTTTCAGGAGTGTTTGGTTGAACTACGGAACTCTTTAAAGACATCGAGGACCGAGGACTTAATTACCGTCAGTTTAGACCTTGGGCGATAAACGAGACGGCTTTTTGATCTGTTATTTTGTTTTACCGTAATTAGGTAGAAAAAAGAGTGGTCATCGTTGGACTGGAGTATAAAGCTTTTCGGGTGAACGGGGGAAGTGGGGGAGGGGAAGGGAAAGAGAAGCAAGCCTAGAAGTCAAAATGGTATCCTGGTTACGTTCTCCATCCCTGATTATGGCTCCTGTTTTTAATTATGCGACAGATAGTTTTAAAGAAATTAATCATAATCTTCTACATTTATCAGTAAGGTTGTGAAAAAAATATCGATTTGTGTGAAAAGAGGTGGGGTTATGTTTCAAAGCTTGGTGAATAAATACTAGATGTATTTTTCAGTCAATGACACAGGCATATAGTTTGTAGGGCTTTTGAGCAAGCTTTGTAAAAGAAGCCGGTTGAACATATGGAACAATGCAGCCAGAAAGTGAAAACTAGTACATAATGAACTGCGTTTGCAAGGGCCATCGCGACAGGACAGGAAAACAGGAAATCCCTTTTTCCTAACTCGGATCCATGTATTTTTAAGAAACGAGATTAAGTTAATTTTAACCCACCGTCTGAAACTTTATTTATACAAGCACAAGACGAGAGTTGGTATACGGACTATTTATCATCGATTGTTTTTTTCATTTTTCTTTTTGAGCTACACTTGTAAACCTGTGACCAAGCCTAATTCCATTAAGGGAATCGTTTATCAAGCTTTAGTGATGTACTTTTGTCAAGAGTTAAAAAGGTCAATTTTACAACACATCCTGAGTGTTATGGCCATTGATGTTTTAGGAAAAATCCCATCTGCTCTTTAAAACGTTGACTTCTCTCAGTTGATGAAAAAGCCATAAAAATGAACTTGGTTTTCAAGGACTCTGATTGGTTACAGAAAATAGGGATATTCAACTCAGGCCGGTGACCAAGTTAAGGATTCCCCCAAACGACATACGTCAGTTTCAAAAAGAGACCTTTACGTTCCAGCATTTGAATTTCTCCCCAAAATAAATCCTTCGACGGTTGGAAATGGAACTTCATTAACTTTCAAACGATATGAATTTGAGCATTGAGCATACGTATGTTCCTGCGGAAGACAAAAATTTAATTCGCTTTTCGACTTTACAATTAATATGAAGTGACACGAATAAGTAGATAAATGGCTTACTCTTGACAATGAAGCCCACGTGATTCTCGATGATTCGTTATCAAACACTTTAAAAATCTTTGAGGGATCTTTATAAACAAGGAGACACAGCGAGTGAAACCATAGTTTAACAGCAAGTAAACTGAGTTGATGGTGAAATGAAGATTACAGCGTTGGTTTTAATCTCGGCCTTGTTGCTGTTCAGCACCTTTGTTGAAAACAGCGAGGGGTTTGGTGGAACATTGCCCCCGGGGAATAAGGGACTGCAGAGAAAGGTTTGTACCTCTGGGATAAATAGACAAAATGAAACAAAAAAAGGACAAAAATGAAAGAATTGCATTGGAATTGCATTGAAAATTGAGTTTGTTTCTGTGTTGATGCGTTTGCTGAAAAAGAAAAGTCATCAATTAATACTTCAAAACCCTGCATAATGAGTGTTATGATCTCTTGTTTTAAGGGTATTGAAAATAGTACCCAAAAAAATGAGTGAATTCAAGTTTTGTTGCGAGTTTACATGAAAGGGTAATTTTCAGTAACGACGGATTCGGAGTCGGCGTTGTTAGCGGAGTGAAAACTAAACGACAGAGTCGTTTAAACTTAAATTGTAAGTTCAACTGAATCGGACACGCAAGAATCAGAAGCTAAGCTTCCATTTCCTTGCGATGGTGCTTATCATTCCGTCTCTCACAATGCATTGAAGACCAGCTTGTAGGAGTCACAAGCAGGCATTGTGAGTGGCTTTTTGTTCCGCTTCCACTTTGCGACTCCGACAAGTTGGTCTTTACTGGATTGTAAGAGACAGAATCATAAGCGCAGTCGTTGTTTGATTTTCACTAGATCTTAACACTCAACGTTTCTGCCGATTACGACTCCGACTTCTTCGGTAGTAAAAACCAGCTTCTAAGCTAACGACACACCAGCTGATTTAGCTAGGTTTATTTTGTTACGAGACAGGTGCCCCGCTGCTGCGATGAGGATTTTCGCCGATCGCCGTATAAAATCGCTGGCAGATATGGCATATCAGATATCTGCAACCGAATTAAATTTGCCGTCATTTGTCTAGTAGTTAGCCTGCGAGCAAGCTCCCGGGGATGTCAGTGGCAGGGAAGGGGGGGGGGGAGGAGGGGGTCGGGTGCGCAACCTGATAGCTTTCTGGCAAGTTATCGTCTAGTGTGAGTAGTTAGATATTTGGGTGTATGAGCTCACTTTTCAAAAAATGATAAAAAGTCCCATACGAAACCTTATAAATCCAATATTTTTCCTAACTCCTGCAACGGAGACGCCATTAACTCCACATTATCTCACCCCAATTACTGCATACATTATCTGAAACCACAATTACTGATTTATCCACCATCTTGATTTTTGAATTCAACCCTAAACTCAAAAACCTAAAAACCTAAATCCTCGGTTTCTCAAAAACCTAAATTTTTCTCCGTTCTGTTTTTAGCCACTTTATAACATCTGAAATAAACTTTTCGAGTAAACTTTACTTCAAATGTTTGTAATTTATTCACGCAACTGTCATACAACTTCACTGAAAAATTTCACAAATGACTATGTGTTTCACTGAAAAATTTCACAATTGTGAAGCAAAATTGTGACGATTGTGATTGGTTGAGAGAATCATACGACTGTCATATGACTTGTAAACAATAACAATCTGATGACTCATTTCATAGGGAAAGTCCCTTATGTATGACATCATCAAGTACACTATGACACAACCCAAAGGGGACTGGACACTAGTTTGTTAATACACGTGTCGGCCATTTTGTCGCAATTTTGTGAAAAGCTTGTGTTTTGATGTTTATGGTTCCTGTTTTGGGATTTTTGGACATTTATTTCTCCACTTTCATCGTTCTGATGTTTGTAGATGCTTTTTGAGGTAAGAATATCATTTATCTTGCACCCAACAATAGATTTTTTTATTGGATCGACTCGCTATCGAATTAATATTCGTGAAGCCGTGATAGAATGAGCTTATTTATTTTTGCACATCGACTAAATCCTTGATTGGGATCCAAGAGTTAAAGGCATCATTGTATCCTTTTCACTTAACCAAAGCTTGTTTCTTCTTGTAATCTCTCCTGATAACTTTATCGATTCTGAATATCTCCTGTTTAGCTTTCAATAATTCTGGTTCATAAAAGCTGCCTTGTATCTCTTCATTATTGAGATCTTTCAGTTTATATGTGATCGGATTGGTGTATTGAATTTTATCGATAATGAAGACCTCTTCTGTCCAGTTTTCTGTATAACCTCGATCAAACAGCTTTCTTTTATACTTTGATATTCTAACCTTATCACCAACTTTAAATTTTGCTTGTGATGACAATTGCTTGAAATTGCCATAAAGATTGAAGTAAACAGTTCCTTCATTCTTTTTCTTAGATGCTTCTGTCGGTGTCATTTTTATTGAACTGTGTTTAGTGTTATTATACTGATTTAATATTTCAGGCAAAATATCCAGATACATTGTATTGCCTTGGGCAGTGAATCGTTTCCACATTTTATTTTTAATCGTCCGGTTCCACCTTTCCACCACTGATGACTTTTCTTCATTTTCAGTCGAATACAGTGTAATGTTATGTTTATTGAGCAAGTCTTTGAAATGTTTGTTGTAGAACTCTGAGCCTTTATCAGTCCACAGATACTTTGGTTTTCGACCCTCTTTGAATATGCTTTGAAATGCTGTAGTTATGGTCTCACCTTTTTTATCTTTTAATGGGACAATCCAACCGTATTTACTGAAAACATCTATAGTCATGAGAAGATACCTATTACCTTTATTCCATTTACTGAATTGTTGCATTTCAACAAGGTCAGCAGCCCATATTTCATCAATATTATTTACAATAACACGCCGCCGAGTAAAGTTACGCCTTATGGGTTTATGCAGCTCATTAGCTAATTTTTCTTGCCAGTTTTCCTCTTTACCCGACGGCTTTTGACGTTTTTTGGAACCCCAAGACCCAGTTTTTGTTTTGTATTTATTGCATTTCTTGCCAACCAATGTCCCCATTGTCGTTCGGAAAATGGAACAGCATCCAATGCTTTTACCATCTTTTTATCGGCTTTGTTTTTACATTTTTTGTCATCTTTGCAGACTGAATAATCAACATCATGTTGCATGGCTATTGCATCTGTTTTGCCTGTTGGTTTATCATATATTTCCAATATTTGCCCTGTTTTGGGGTTATATTTTACTTGTTTTTCCAAATCATTGAATTGCCCAGTATATTTATGTCCGGGTAGTACCCAACCAGCTTTGGGTTTTGGGAGCTTGCCAATTGCTTTGTGTATATCAATTGAACCACCGCTTTTGGGTCGTCCTTTCATTCCTTTTTCATACTCACCCCAATTTGGTGGATGCCAACCAATTGCATCATAACTTGAGCATTTCGGTGTGTTATGATATTTGCTTCCAATTTTTACCATGCTTTCACATGGATAATCTTTGTATTTTTCTAATGTCTTTTTCCCAGCCTTGCCAGACCAAAATTGACTCGACAATATGCCAGTATCTGTGCTAAATGCACTTTTGGCAATATCTCCCGATTTGTATCTATCAAAGACTTCCTTTGTTGATGGAATTAATGTTCCAACAACATCCATCGACTTCGATGCAACCTTACCTGGTGTACCGAGTTGTTCCAAAATTGTATTCAAATTACCACCATCAAGTTCTTTTCGGTCAGTTTTGTACCTTCTTTTTGGTCTTACTTTGGTTGATAATTTATCAAACATCTCTGATCCAGTCTCTTGAACAAAAGGAGTTGCTTTAGAGATAGCATAATCAATAGCTTTTTTCTGCAATTTAGGGTTTCTAAGTGCTTCAGACCCATAATATCGACCTATTTCAACTGCTTTCTTTCCCATCCATGGTAATGCATGTTGAATTAACATATCAGCACCAGTTGGTGCTAAAGTATCCATTATGCCCGCCCTTTCGAACGGGCTATTTAGTTTCCCTGTTTTTTAACAAATTTGGTTTTAGTTATACCACATTCAGCACATGTACAGAAGAACATGAGCCGACCATTTTTGGCTTGCTTGTAACCTGCAGGCTCAACACATTCAGCTTCTTTCTTTTGTTTAACACAATATGATTTGACCATTTTATATCACTATATTAGATTAATTATCATCAGAGTCAGACTCATAATCCGTCTCATAATCCTCTGACTCAGAATCTGTTACCAATGTACACCATAAACATAATTTTCCTGAAAATTCTGTGTATTCATCACATTCTTCACAATATCTTATATCAACCATTATACAAATTAATTAGATAATTTTTTAAAATATTGGATTATAAAATTATGATTGACACTTTGATTGTTCATGTCAAAATGTGCATTGTGGATTGTTTTCAATATACTTGTACCCTTTTGTCTCTCAAATAAATAATACAAACACCAATAGCCACATAATACTGAATCTCTTTCCTGGATTTCATCACCTGAATACATTAATCGTTTGCCACTTGTTGACATAAATTGCATAATTTCTTTTGGCATAATTAACCCAAAACTATCAAAATATTCTGCATATTTGTTTCCGTTTCGATACGCAACCCAATGTGTACCTGGTCCAATCTGTGAATCCAGGTTAATGATACCAACTTCATCTTTTTTCATCTTTTGTGGTAGATTATCTCTGCTGTAAATGCCTCTGAAGTGTTTTATTTTGAGTTTTTTGACCCAATCAATGAGTTCAAAGTTACTGAGTGGTTTATTTATGAATTTCACAGAATGTCTCCGATTAATGGAATCCCCTTGAATGGACTGTTTTTGCCTAATAACCGACCTTTTCCTTTTTTGGTTTTTTTTTTCCTTTACCTTTACCATATTGATCCCATGTACCGAAAAATGGAGGCGGCCTATAATTAACTGGTAGGACCAAACCACCATCTTTTTTGGTTGTGTTTGGAACAAAAACTGGGACCGATCTTCTGGATCTACTTCTATCCACCTGTAACCCTTTACCCATTAATGCATTCAAAACCATTGGAATGCCAATTGAAGCCAATAATGTCCCCAAAAAACCTCCTGATTGTTCCTTAGTTGGTTTAATTACAATCTGTCCACCAGTATGTATTGCATTGACAATTTGCTTCTTTTGTGCTTCAGTGAGCCAATCTTTGTATTTTATTAATTGATCAATTTTATTTTGAGGAATGAGGAAACCACCAGCTTGTCCTCTACCAAATATTTTATTGACTCCCACATTTGCAAGCCCAGAAAGTGCTCCAGTAGCTAATGGTCCAACTGCTTTTGCTGCCATTGGTAGTAATTTTGTGCCAATTTTGAATAATGATGACCAAAGACTGCCTCCTTGTTGTACAGCTTTTCGCATCTGTGTTTTGCTTATTTTAATATCTGCTCCAGTTTTGTTTTGCATTGCCTTTTTCAGCCTATTTATTTGTGTTATGGTTAACATCAGCTGATCCGGTCCAGTTAATTCAGAATTTGATAATCTTATTGTTATTGCTGAATTGTTTTTTAATGCTTTTGCTAGTTTATCTTTTTGCCCAATTGATAGTTTTACTCCGTGTGAATGATAAGTTGTCATATTTTTTATATAACTAACGTTACGTTAAAAATTTATTCCATTTATCGAAACAATAGTTTTCCATCCTTCTGGATGAGCTCAGCGTCTTGTTCATATAATGTCAATGCATAAACTGAATATGCAGTTGCAGTTGTGCCAGATAATTCATAGTGGAATGTCAGCTTTGTGGTACCATCTTTGATATCCATTTTTTGTTTTGTTAAATCGAAATACAAGAATGGGAATAGTGTTTTGAAGTTATTGATATTCAACAAAGTCCCCTGACTGTATTCATTATTTGCATGCACATATTTGAGGACATCTCTGTAAACTCGAGTCAAATCAGCTTCTGGAGTGTAATGTACATCAGGATATTCATTACCATTAGCCACAGATAAATGACAATTCAGCAATGTTCTGGGATCTGTTGATACACTAAATGTATTGTACAAAAATGGATTTGCTGTTTGTGCTCCAATATTTGCATCATTGATAAGGAAAACAAACACATGTCTTGGCTTTGAAATACCACTTGTTATCTGAAAATTACCACTTCTTTGTGTTGATGAATTGCTTCTTTCCACATTTTCACGCAAATAAACCCATTTATGCGGCTTCAAAAATTGATTCATGTATAGTGATTGTCCTTCTGAATTGAAAGTGATTCGTGGCACAATAAGCTCCATTCTCGTAATCATGACACGACATGCTGCACCTCCGGTTCTCCAAATAAGATTGTCATCAGATTCAATCTCCAAATTCAATTCCAATCGTGTTGATGGTAATAACTCATCTCTCAATGCTTCAAAGAATGAGTATCGATTCAATGGTATTTCTGTATTGACAACAACTGATGTTCCTAAGAGCGCTTTTCTTATTTTTGCCCCAGCACTGACTGCAGCTTCTTGAAACCTTGGTTCTCTGGAAGTATCCAAATAGAAAAACTCATTGGTTGCAGTGGATTGAGCATATCCTGGACTATATTCCAATAGATTCTTGATATTGACGCAATGATTTGCATCATTACAATCATACACATGTTTACCATTTAGCCTGATGTCCAGATGATGTATAAGACTGTAAGAACCATTGACAATATTATTTTCATCATTTGCAACCAAATTTGCATTGGCCATTGTTTGGACTTTAAAACCAACTGATATTCTTGCATTATACCAATCAAATGGGGTCACTTCTCCTGTGTTGTCAACAACAAAACGATAACCATCTTTCTTTTGTGACCTATTATTCCCTGGATTACCAGTATTCAATGGTGTCTCCAATTGGAAGAAGACATCTTCGTATCTCTCAATGTATTTTGGATTTCTGAATGATTTCATTTATACAGATATGTTACATTATTTTCATTTTCTCCTTCTTTTGAGTTTTCCACCGGATATCATCTGATTGACTCTCTCAGCTATTTGAAAATCAGTCAGTGGCTGCTCCATTTTTGGTTGGCTCATTGTAACTGATTTTGTTTTGGAAGGTTGTTTTTTGCTCAATAATTGAATTATTTTATCACCTGCTTTATTACCAGCAAACTCACCAGTTTTGGTGACTGCTTTTTCAGCTGCAGTTTTGGCTCCTTTTTTAGCTAATTCTTTTGCTGTTTTTCCGAAAAGTTTTGATCCAACTGATCTGAAAACATCCATAATTCCTTCACCATGGATATGTTTTATCGCATAACGACCCAATTCTGGGTCAAAACGTGGTTTAAATTCACTTTGTCGTACCATATATTGATATATTATATTAAACTAGACCTGAGAATCAAGCTCATGAACCAGTCAATGCCATTCAAGTCAATTGGCCGACCCAAAGCGTCAGTCACTGTTATCCCCATTTCTGAAATAATTGATTTGGAAACTGGACTGAATAATGCTCTTTTTGGCTCAAAAGTAAATGGATAACTCCTTGTTAAATTGTCAGTGGGTATCATTATCAGTGTATTTGTGAATCGTCCATCACTGAGGCTATCAGTTATAATATCACAATTAATATTCAAAACGTCAATATCATTGGTAATATTTGGCAATTTTGTCCCATGTTCAGTTTGGTTAATTAACTTTGGTTCAAATCCAATAAGTGCTCCACAATTAGAGTTTCTAATATCAAGCTTCCATTGGTTGTCTAGCTCAATGACAACTCTATATGATGAAAGCACAAAATATAGATTGATGCCCTTGCTGGAAGATGGTTTATCTCCATTTTGAATTATTGATTGAGTGATATAATCATCAAGATCATCATATGAATACATTCCATCAACAAATGTGATTATCTTCCATTTTGTACCATTATCTGGGCTGTATTTGATTGTATTATTGTTGTATCCTGCATTGACATTATGCCACGAGTATGTCATTGAAACTCGATCAACAGCTAGCTCATGTCTCATTGTTGTGTCAAGCTTCAATGGTGGATCAAATTTGATAATAAAGTCTTCAGGCCGACTTCGACCTATTTTTTGTCGGTTAACAGATGAAATATGTATCGCCCTTTCTTGCATATATTATTTGATTATATATTATGCAAGAATAATCCGCGTCCTAGCGGTGCATATATCATTACATTATATATTGTTGCAATAAATCAATGAGTTGTTTGTTGTTTATCAAGCCAAGTTGATTCAATTTATGGGCTATTTGTGAAAATTCCTCTTTGACTCCATTATTGCCAGCCAAAATGGATCCACCAAGCAATTCCATTCTGTCAATCAAATCATTAGCATCATTGAAATAAACAACACCAGAGCCCAATTTCTTGAATTTTTTGCTGGATTTATGGATTGGAATCTCACTGAGTTGGTTCAATTCATCAAATACCATTTTGGCAATATCACTGCATTTCTTCTTTGAATTAAATCTCTTGGTCAATAAATCGATTGTATCGAAATCAACCTTTTTGTCCATTACTTTGCGTTTATCTTTTGTTGCCACAAGTCTAAGTTGTCCCATTAATTTTGGAATATCAATCATTAGTCCACCATATTTCCCAGAAGATGATATTTTGTATGCATTTCTCTTTGGTTGCGTATAACCATAACCTTTTTTGATGGTTTTCATTCCTTCTGGGATTATTTTAATGCGCCCTCTGTATCTTTGTAATAATTTTATATCTTCATCTATTTTATCAATTTTGTCTTTATTCTTGGTCTTTCCTTGGCCCTTGGATAAAGGACCCTTCTTTGTTCCAAGTTTTTTCAACATTTTGCCAATATTAGCATCATAATCCTTGATGTCAATATCTCCTTGCATAGAAGCTTGGAGAACAGAACTCGGAGGTGCAAGATCGTATTGCATCAATTTTTGGAACTCATCATCATCAAAACCAGCATCCAAATTTGACATTGCTGGTTGATAATCTACTGGTAACTTTGATTCTGGTAATTGTGGTTGTGGTTTTGTTTCAGGCTGATAAGTTAACATAGCAATGTCTTCCAAACCTGAAGTCAACGCTTTTTGGTTTTTCTCCAATTGTTCAATCAGTTTGTCTCGTTTTTCATCAATTGTTTGTTTTGTTTCCTCTTGAGCTTTAAAAATTGGTTTGAAAGTTTCTGATAAACCTTGTTGTAAATCTTGTTTATCATGCTTGTACTCCTTCAATGTATCTCTAACTTGTTTGGTTATTGTTCCAGCCTTAATCTTGGCCTCAGATAGTTGTTTTAATCTTTGTAGATCCATTATATTATTAACTTATATTAACTTTTCTCAACTTATATAATGTATTGATATAAATGGAAATCCCAAATTATGACAGACATGATAAAAACACTAATTTCAAAAGATTGTATGGTTACATGCCAAGTGACACGTTTCGGATGTTAATATGTGGTAATTCAGGATCTGGAAAGACAAATTTATTGTACCATATGCTGATGAAACCCCTTTTGTATTATGATAGAATACATTTATATGCCAAAACTTTAGAGCAACAAAAATACAAGGATATGATTCAAACATTGACTGATATATCAAATAGTGTCGGGTATAATGTCCTTGTTTGTAGCAATGATGATATAATTCCAGTGGAGGAATTGAAGGATGATGATGCCCAGAAGATAGTCATATTTGATGTCTTTATTTGTGAAAAAAACCAGAAACCATTGATTGATTATTTCATTCGTGGCAGACACAAGAACTGCTCTGTTATTTATCTGAGCCAATCGTTCTACAAAACACCAAAAGATATTCGACTCAATTGCTCTCATTTCTGTGTCTATGACTTTCCTAGCAGCAATGAAAGAAGTCTGATATCTCGTGAGTTGGGAGTCGACAAGGATAAATACATTAAAGCAACAAACGAGCCATTTTCATTTCTATATGTTGATAAGCCCATGAAAAGAATTAACAGGAATTTTTATGGAACAATATAACCAAATGATATAAATGGGAATATTCAACGAACATAGTTCATCGTCTTCTTTCACAACGGGAGGATTCAGAACGGTTCCTCTTCAAGGAGCCGCTGGGCCTCAAGGAATAGGGTTTAAATTAACCCAAAATGGAAATTATGATATACAAAACAAAAAACTTGTTAATGTTAAACAAGGAGCTGATCCCAATGATGTTGTCACAAAGAGCCAAATACAATTGCTGGATAATGCTCCTGGTAATGTACAAGCTGATAAAGCAGTAATTTACAGCAATACTGGTAGTGTTCATACCAATAGTATCTATCTACAAGACACGCCAGACGGTGCTGGCAGCTCCAATGATGTTCGATTATTGACTGAGCATCAGTCTTATGAAAACATTCATCTTAATATACCAGATTTGAAAAACTTTGATGGCCATGGTGGACGAGCTAAAAGTGAAATAATGGTTACATCAACAGAACAACATATTACTGGACGGAAAACATTTTTTGATATTAGTGTTTTAAAACCCGATAATAACGATCAAGCGGCGAATAAAAAATATGTCGATGATAAGATTAAAAAAATACCATCACCTGATTTATCTACATATTTGAAAAAAGATGGCACTGTGAAATGACTGGAAATCTGGATATGGGTAATCAACAAATTACTAATCTTGGAGCCAATATACAAAATACATATGATGTCGTTAATTTAGGTTTCTGTGATACTAAATATTTACAAAAAGTCTCCAATAGTGACCTCGATATGGACAATCATAAAATCAAAGATATGGCGCAACCAACTGATGATAATGATGCTGTTAATAAACACTACGTTGATCATAACTTTCTCAACAGGTTAACACCCAATGCTCTTGGTGGTGAATTAGATATGAGAGGTCATAAAATAATCGTTCTTGGAAATCCTTCCAATCCCAATGATGCTTCCACTAAAGCATATGTTGATACAGAAATAGCTAAAATACCATCTGTTGGAAGTGATTTGAGTGTATATTTGAAAAAAGATGGAAGTGTTGCAATGACTGGAAACCTTGATATGAATAATAAACAAATCAAAGATATGGCTCAACCAACTGATGATAATGATGCTACTACCAAAAAATATTTTGATGACAAATTGGAGCAAATTAATCTTGTCAGCAGCCTTAAAACAAATGAATTCAAATATCTTACAGATACCGATGAAAGCAGTTCAGAATATAATATCACAGTGAATGGAATAGCTGCTTTCAATCAATCCCCACATCAGAATAAAAAAGCTTATGATATCACATTGATTAAAGACAGTGGAAGTAATGATTACAGATCAAGGATAGGTTTCAATATTTATACTCTTGCTATTGGAACATACACAATTGTGTTTGAATTCTACCCACCAGAAATGACTAATATTCAATTATCATGTGATGCTTCTGAAGCATACATTTACAAAGCTGTACAGCGTGATTTCACTGCTTATAGCAAGCTATTGGTTCAATTCAATAACAACAGCAAACAAACTCCAAATTACATCTATTTGACGATGCATGGAACAGCTACAGCGACTCCAGTACAATGTCATCTGGTTGTTTACGGTGTCAAAGATTGGTCAGATAGCGTTTATCCAGGAGTGTATGATGGCTTGAACAATGTCATGTTTGAATATAAAAATGGAGATATGCAGATGCAAGTCAATTTGGATATGAATAATAAGATTATTTCTGGTTTAATAAATCCGTTATATGATTCTGAAGCAATGAATTTGGGTATTTTTACCAACTTATTCAAAACGAAATACACTGGAACTATTGCCAGTGGTGTTTTTCACAATTTCATGACGAACTTAAGCCTCCGAAAAAAATTATGCAAATTAGGCTAAGGACCGAATGAATCGGTCCATGGCTTATTATTAACTGTAACCTAAGACCACAGATCGCACTATGAGCCCCATCGAAGTGTCGCTTTTAAATATTTGTGGTAGCGCTTCATCTCACTTGTTGATTTCCAAAGTGCATGCGGAGAGAAACATTAAACCTCTAACCCGGGCATTTTTTGACGTAAAAAGATTATTTGCGTGGCTGTTCGCGCGAGGACACTCGATCACGTCTGACTTCGCGGGAAGAATAAACCGCCAATTACGCAAGTAGAAACACAACTAAAGCCTCGCATAATTTACTACATAACGTAATATATTGTTCAAACCGTTAAAACTGACATCTTGACAGCATTTACGAAAAAATTGCATGTACATAGCCAAAACAACGTTAACGGAAATAAAATTACGAGTCGACCGCAACAATACGGCCTCGTAACCGCAATCCCTGATAAGAACGCCAGGCCTTTTCTCAGTGTGAAACAAAAGAATCGAGCGCGAAGTTACAGGAAGCCCAAAGTCTTTACACTCACTATCCACAATAAGAACTTCAAGGCCAATAATGTAATGTGGTGTGAAAATACACAGCACTCAAAAAATATTCATGCACATAGGTGAAGAACGAAATACTCAGCGCAACTTGTTCTTAAATATTCTGTTGGTATAGTCCATTTTACAAAGTGGCACAAAGTTCTTTCATCGAGGGACGTTTCTCCGTGTTGTCACAACAAGCCAGTTTTGCTGCCTTTAGCGACTCTGCAGTCGCTGTTGGAAGCAAATCCAGCACGTCCAATGCCATTTTCCCGAAGAAAAAAAAAATGTCCGAAGCCACTGGATCGCTTGCATTGTGGAAAGTATTAACTCCTGTCTACACCCAAAAGCCGCTGGTAAGTAACTTTATTGTGCTTGGAAGAACAAATGTATACGTAGATTGATTCGTTGTATTCGAAGAGTTGTCTGCATATCTAGGGACGACACTCAAGCGTCAACAAGCTCAGCGTATTATATTGCGAGATCAGTGCAGTGTTGACTCAACATTTAACTGACACTCTATTGAGGTGGTACTCGAGAATAGATTGACTTAGACTGCAAGCAGTCCCTTCCTGGATAGTCGAGAGGTCACGCGAAATGGCCGCGCGCGAAAAAAAGACTAGAGCGAACGAGCGAAAGGGGGGGGGGGGGGGGGACTCCAGTCTCGCTGCGCTATGAGCACACCATCTCGCCTAACCAGACAGGGACTGCTTGCAGTCTAAGATTGATCCTTTCAGAATCGGTTGGCTATTATTATCCAAATATAAGATCGTTTACAAAGTTTCAGTTCGAGGGGAGTTGAGTTTAGCGAGACATGACCAAATGAAGTTTCGTCTCCAAGGAAAATTGTGCGGGATAATTACCACAACAGACCACTAAAAATGGAATCGCAGTTTACGAAAAACAAAAACAATTAAAAGCCGTGCCAAAAACGTCCCTGTTATAACAACAAATAACTTTTGTTATTGGCAGCGGCTTAGCAGCGAAACTTAAGATAGAGGAACTCCTTGATAAGGGGTTGCTTAAATGTGGGTTTGCCTGTATGTGCATCGGTTGTTTAGTTAAGTCGATGTGACAACTTTTCATTCCTTAATTATTTTTGTTCACAGTGACAGGTTTCCAACCGGGCTTATACTATATTCAACAAAGTCGACTATACTAAAAGAACGATCACAAACTGTTCTCCTTTCCAACATTTGCTTCCAGGGAGATGGTGTCGCGTCGAAAGATTTTATGTGCCTGAAGACTTCATCCCAAACCTTTTGACTGACATGCAGTTCTAAACAGCACGGGAGAAAAGAGGCACTTACGCCCACCGATATGGGGAGAAACGTTAAGAGTTTTCCATTACAGGAACTATGACATTAACGATGTTGTCACCGCCTTTACCGAACCAGGTAGCGAACCATTAAAATTAAATAAGACTTACCTCGGAGACAAGGAAGTGGCCGAGAAAAACATGCCACTGAATGGACTGGAAGCACTGGAGGCAGCCAAAGAACAAGCTAGAAACGGAATGACTATCAAATCTCCGACTTTGCAACTGCAAATAGTAGTTGGGCGTGGCCAGGGCAGGGCAACCAGAGAATTTGAAATAATCTGGTGACCAGGACTATTCACAAGCAGCATCCACGAAAAGCTAACCTTACGGTTTTAAATTTCCAAAGTGCTACTTTGAAAAACTGTTTCTGCTTCATGAATTGAATTCGCTTCATTTATACTATTATGATCTAACGACCACTTCATGTTTAAATAAAGCTTCAAAGAAGAGTCGTGCGTTTCAAAACCTATAATTTGGCTGTCAGAAACAAAACGTGTTGCAGGAAAATAATTCTACCTTCAATCGGTCAACTTTTGAGGTCTTTCGAATGGATAAACAAAAAGTAATACAGTTACTGATTCCATTAAATAACATTCTGCCTTAAGATAAAAACACTTCAAACTGAACTGACTACCGAAGTGAGACGGAACAGAAAATGTTAAAGTTCTGCCTTCAGATAACAACAGCCCAAGTTGAACTGACTACCCAAGTGAGACAGAACAGAAAATAACTTAATAATGTTAAATTTCTACCTTCAGATAACAACAGTCTAAACTGAACTGACTACCCAAGTGCGACAGAACAAAAAATGAATTAATATGTTAAAGTTCTGCCTTCAGATAACAACAGCCCAAGTTGAACTGACTACCCAAGTGAGACAGAACAGAAAATAAATTAATAATGTTAAATTTCTGCCTTCAGATAACAACAGTCTAAACTGACCTGACTACCCAAGTGAGACAGAACAGAAAATAAATTAATAATGTTAAATTTCTGCCTTCAGATAACAACAGTCTAAACTGAACTGACTACCCTAGTGAGACAGAACAGAAGATGAATTAATGTTAAGTTCTGCCTTCAGATAACAACAGCCCAAGTTGAACTGACTACCCAAGTGAGACAGAACAGAAAATAAATTAATAATGTTAAATTTCTGCCTTCAGATAACAACAGTCTAAACTGAACTGACTACCCAAGTGAGACAGAACAGAAAATGAATTAATGTTAAAGTTCTGCCTTCAGATAACAACAGCCCAAGTTGAACTGACTACCCAAGTGAGACAGAACAGAAAATAAATTAATAATGTTAAATTTCTACCTTCAGATAACAACAGTCTAAACTGACCTGACTACCCAAGTGCGACAGAACAGAAAATGAATTAATATGTTAAAGTTCTGCCTTCAGATAACAACAGCCCAAGTTGAACTGACTACCCAAGTGAGACAGAACAGAAAATAAATTAATAATGTTAAATTTCTGCCTTCAGATAACAACAGTCTAAACTGAAGTGAGACAGAACAGAAAATGAATCAATGTTAAAGTTCTGCCTTCAGATAACAACAGCCCAAGTTGAACTGACTACCCAAGTCAGACAGAACAGAAAATGAATTAATAATGTCAAATTTCTGCCTTCAGATAACAACAGTCTAAACTGACCTGACTACCCAAGTGAGACAGAACAGAAAATGAATTAATAATGTTAAATTTCTGCCTTCAGATAACAACAGTCTAAACTGAACTGACTACCCAAGTGAGACAGAACAGAAAATGAATTAATGTTAAAGTTCTGCCTTCAGATAACAACAGCCCAAGTTGAACTGACTACCCAAGTGAGACAGAACAGAAAATAAATTAATAATGTTAAATTTCTGCCTTCAGATAACAACAGTCTAAACTGACCTGACTACCCAAGTGAGACAGAACAGAAAATATAAATTAATAATGTTAAATTTCTATCTTCAGATAACAACAGTCTAAACTGAACTGACTACCCAAGTGAGACAGACCAGAAGATGAATTAATGTTAAAGTTCTGCCTTCAGATAACAACAGCCCAAGCTGAACTGACTACCCAAGTGAGACAGAACAGAAAATGAATTAATAATGTTAAATTTCTATCTTCAGATAACAACAGTCTAAACTGAACTGACTACCCAAGCTAAGGATGTCTAAGTACGGCTATATCTTAGTACAGTTAAGGATGTCTAAGTACGGCTAAGGATGTCTTACTACAGTTAATATGTCTTAGTACGGTTAAGGATGTGTAAGTACAGACTTCTGAAGATAAAGAAAACAAAATAATTATATACTTTACAGCCTGTATTCTGGCCCATACTGTCCAAATTACTGGTAGTTCTAAAGCTATAGGATGCTATGGTAAACTGCCTAATAAATTAATGCTTTAATTTCATTGGAGCCAATTTATTTAGATTTTAAACTTTTGCTATGGCCAGCGTTCTTGTTAAGTTTTTGAATAGGCAACTACAGGATTAACAAGTTAGAGGCTATGGCTGTTGACTGACTAACATGAAAGTCTGTTTTTTATTTCCTGAAAATGTAACAAACATCAAATGACTCATTAAAAATGGAAGTTATTTTTCTCTCTTTTGCTTGAAAGTCAGCCAAAGCAGCATTCAGGCCTGAGAAAAACATACAGTAATTAAGTGACCTTCCCGTTATAACAAATGATGTAAACACTTCAGGTTCCAAGAAATGTTGTCAAATAAACTATGGGCATGACCTTTACTGACAGCACTCAGTCACAGCTTTGTTCAGGCAGGTTCGCAGTGTTTCTCCTTGTATTTTGTGAGACTTGTACAAAAATAATCCATTGGGGGGAAGGGAAGTTGGGTGGGGGGAGGGTTGAGTCACCTTTGGCTGTCTATAAATTTCTCAGAGTTTCTTGTTTTTTCATAGTAAGTTGATTCCCCACTTACAAATATTTAAATTGTGGTCGACGGCATGCAGTGAAAAGGCAAATCATTGTTTGGAGTTTAAAGTTCAGAACACCTTATTGAAAGGTGCAGTAAAAGCAATCCCTGTTCGGATTAGTGTAAGAAATCATTTGGGACTGGCTTAATTGAATGACCTCCAATTAGAAGTCCCTCTTTAAATTAATAAGTGTTTCTGATTAATAAATTTTAATAAATAATATTAATCAATTTAAGGCGTTTTCAACAATCACTTACCCCACTTTTTCCAAGTTGTGACAAACTCAGCAGAGTTTTCCAAGCCCGGTCTGGTACCTTTGCTTCGAGTTTGAAGTACAAGAGAATACCCAGTCAAGAACTCTCATAACATGAAACGCACGCGCGTGTAAATTTCCCGCCAAAACCAAAACATGTCGTCATGATCAGGTTCAAGGTCTAATGGCATGGAGCTTAAAATGTTTTTAAACACAGACGTACTTAAATGCTTGGGAAGATATCAAGGAATCAGCTGGGATATCCTTTTGGCGCACAAGACCAGCAAATAAACCAAACGTTAAAACCACGTAAAGGATACTCGGCATTCTGTTGAAATTCGGAGGGGACGCAGATTTCGCGGGAAGAAATTCCCTCGCCGATCTTCTTTGGATCTCGTCAGGAAACCTTCGAAATATCTTGCCTTTTTGCGAAGTCATTCGGTCGAATTCCACGAATGGCCTTAGTGAGTATGTACCAGTGCTTTTAAGGATCAAGCGATGAACTTTTGACCCTCCAAAGATTGGATGGGAACGAAGACTCGCTTGCCATCGTCTCCATAAAAGCGGTGCATCGAATGGATTAGAAATCAAATGCATGATGCTATTAATAAAGTAGAATAATAACCTGGCTTGGTGATAATTTAACTTTTATACTTAATCCAGCTCCCGCGATCGCGCCGTCTACGAAATAACAAAATGCGTACAGTTGCCAATATGGCGACGTAAACAATCACACTCATTACGCAATGCTTGTGGAGTCACGTGGTCAGTTTAGTTCAATGTTTTTTCGCTTAAACAAGGCTAGCGGGGATTCAAATTGCCATCGTTAATGATGTAGAAACGTTATTTTTAAATCACTAGAAAATCCAACTTTTACAGTCAATCCTCGTCACGCGTGACCGTATTTTTTTTTAAATTTGAACGGAGTTTTGAAGTCAGTTTCGAACTTCAGAGTTGACGGTATAAAGCTATGACTTTTTCTTTACATTACAGCATTAAGTATTTCAAGAATAAAAGTTGTTTTTCTTGAGTATTTTGAATCTTCTTTCCCGTTAATACGCCTTTTTTCGGAAAGATTTCCAGAGAAATGTTCAACATTCCATACAAATGCAGGTCATTACAAAGAGGATTTCAAATGTTCATTACATTCTCGGAAATACTGGCCACGCGTGATCGATCGTGTCGTCTCTTTTAGGCGGCCTGTACAAATACGCGATCTCTATATATTTCGTTGTGGTATATTTTTTCTCGCGTTCAAATGCGTGTCGCGTGTGTAACCCGGGGGCGCTGTTCATTTTATTTCCTGTCAGGGTTAATGAGATAATTACTTTAACAGTGACATCCAAACACCTTCCTGATTGATGTCTCTCAGCTATATTTGACACACCCTGGAATCATTTTACGGCTCCCGTGGAGATTTTTTTCCTTGGCTTAAGTTTGTCATGAGTATTCCTGTCTCAGGAAATATTTATTTCAATTTGTATTCAGTTGTTTTGGTAAGCAATATTCAAGTTTCAAATGCACAAATATTGATTAGGGGGAAACTGCAAGGACAAACATCAAACACTGACACATATGACAGAATAGGAAACATAATCAATGGAAGTAATACGTTTAATATGCCCAAATCAAGGAAATTTGTCAGTATTGATTCTATGTCAATATTGGATAATATTGGAGCAGGAACTGCTGTTAATGGAACTTTTGAATTGAAAGTATTATACTCTGATTTTTTTGAAAGATATCATGCTGACAATAAAAGTTGGTTGTCAAATATTGAAACTTCAAGTGTTGTTAACGGCGACATAAAAAATGGAGTTTTTGAAAATGTACATGGTTACAAATTTGGAACATTAGGCCCGGTTAAAATAAAAAATATTGTAATTAATACAAAAAATCAATACCAAGTTTCTTTTGTCGCCATTGCTAACAGTAAAACTTTATTTTCCCATTTAATACAATTTAATATGAAAATTGGAGGAAATTTCGTAACTACAAATACAACAATCAAACCCATGATAATTCAAATGGGGATTTTTAAAAGAATTCCAGGGTTTAATTCTCCAATTATAAACAAAGAAGTCACAGGAACTTTTGAAATTTATTTATCAACACTATTAATATAATGCCATACGTTGAAGACGAAAATGGAAACCATATTCTTGATGAAAATGGAGATAAAATAGAATTCACAGTCACTTATGAAAATTTACCAGATGGATTCAAATATAGAGAACCAATACATCTGAATGATGATGGTCATTTGGATACAGAAAACAGACATTTGGTGATAAAAGATGGAATTAATTCAAATCATGCAATTTCACTCCAACAATTAATTAACAACAATGAGGACATCATCAAACCATATGTTGAAACACAAATACAACAAGCTCTGGCTCAGTTTAAAGCTCAACAAGCTCAGGAAGCTGTAACGTTTCTCAACAATCAAGTTGCAATGAGAATAGGAAGAAAAAGTGGTACAATACCAAAAACAAATTACACATGGATAAAATTATTGAGTAAAGATGACATTAAAGGAATCAATACATTGCAAGAGATTATTGTGACAAACACATATATCAGGAGAAATGACAGATATCATCATTCCAAATCCGATTTGGTGTCATCATCATTTGATCAATTGGAATTCTTCTTTGATGTGTCATTTGAAAACTATTATTGCTACTTCAACAATCATCCATCTGATTGGACAATGAAGTATTTTGTTGAATATATTAGGATACAATTACCTGACAATAATGATGAATAAAAATATTGTAATCAAATTGTATAATGAAAGAATTGTCAGAATTGCAAGAACACATTCGAACATCGATGATAGATTTTCACCGTAAATTGAGTCTTCCAATATTGCCCAGACAGGAATGCAAGATAAAAAGTATCGTAATATTCACATATTTGCATGAAAAACATTACAACACAGGTTTACCTGATGAAGTTTACAAAGAGTTAATTCATGATGGAATCGGATTAATTGGACCTGGAGATGGATGGTTAACAGCTATTCTCCATAAATTATTTGGTTGGCAACCATATATCAGGTCTCATGGAATATTACATGATGCTTATGGTCAATTTTACAACAAATATCATCATGACAAAGGATACATGTACACCATTAATGAGAAAAAAACATATCCTTGGATGAAAAAATGCATGTTTTTGGGTCAAATAACTGGTCTCTATTATTGCATCAAAAATAAGATAACCATATAATATATGCGAAACAATTCAAAACAAAAGAAGAAATTAATAATTGATTTCAATCATATTTCAAATCGATTATCAAAAGAAGAAATTGATGAATTGAAAGCTTATTACATGTCATATCACAAAAAGATGTGGATGTACAAAAGTGCATACAAAAGATTAAAAAAATGGGAGTTTGCTGGTAATATTTCATCCATTGTGTTTGCAACTGGTGGCATTGCATCATCAATTGCAACCAGTGGAGCTTCATTATTGGCAATATCATCAGTTTCTGTCGTAATTCAAGCTTATATGAAGCATAAAAATATTGAAATAAGGTTGTATCAATGTCAATATGCTTTTCAAACTTACGGACATTTATTAAATGAAATAAAAGAAATAATGAGAAATGGACATTTTGATAGAGATGATTTGACAAACAAGCTTACTCAAAATGATGATTTCATTTTGGATAATTCGCCGATTGTCGATAAATGGGGTGACAAATATGATAAAAAATATCAGATATTCACTTATGTATGATTAATAATGTGCATGATTTGGGGGCCAATAATGTCCATAATTTTATCCCAATAAACATTGTATAATTTCATTGTTTTTTTTGGATTTTGTCAACTCAATTTGGGAAGAATCAATTTTCATCAATTGCAATATTCTATGCAAAAGATATTTCAAACTGATTATTCTCTTTCTTTTGCCATTGATTTGTGGTAATATTTTGTTTATTTCAACGAATATTTTATGAATTTTGAAATTGGTTGAACAACTGATTTCAACTTTGTTTTTCAAAATAATTTGATCTAATGTATGCGACAAATGGTATTTTCTATTATACACTGTTTTCTTGTATATTTTGAACAAATTGGCATGAAAATTGATGTATTCTGTTTTGAAATCCTCACTAATCACTTGTCCACAATTCACACAAGTCAATTGACCAGAGATATCTCGAATGTTTTGATTTTCACAGCATTGTGGCATATTTGATGTTTTATTGGATGATTATTTGATAGTTGCAAAAGAAGCAATAATCATAGCAATGCAGGGTTTGACAGAGAGATGAATCCACCTGCATGGAATCATCTTTGATGGGGATTGGTATGTGTTTGGCACCCATCATACCATTCTTGTTTTTTGTTTTATGGGGCATACACCCAACAAAACATTCAAAAATTGATGAAAAAATAGTCGAAAATTGATGAAAAATGAAAATTGAAAACCAAGTTTTAAACACAAAGTTTGAGGCACAAGTTTTGTCACAAATTTTGTTTACAAACGAAAATGTCCATAAGCATATGAATCAAGACCATTCGGATGTAGATATCGTTTATCATCAAAACATGACAATGATGTTTTGTTGATGGTGTAACTACCAAGTTCATGATGGTTACTCCTGATTGTTTTCATTTGGTGGTACAATTGTTTTTCATTAAACAACACATCTTTGTAATCAGCATGATTGATTTCTTGTTTTATTACATTCTTTTTGATTCCTTTGGCTGTTTTGCCACCATTGTTGTTATCTTTGATGTATGAATACATCTTGGATCTCAATCCCACAAATTCAGTAATGGGTACACCAGCGGCTTCATCTTTGAATTTTCCAATAACTTTCTTGTTTGTGGAGTCATAAAATTGATGATTTGATGGATAATCCGAGTTATCGAACATTTCTTTTTTATTCCAAAAATCTTGATACACATCTTCGGCTTCAATTTCGTATGTCAAACTATCAGTATCAGTGAATAGTAATTTGGCTTTGTTACCATATTTTCTTTTGATAAAGTTGTAATGAAAGTCATACATGAGAGTCTTACTCAAATCAAGGATACACATACCAACGTATGCTGGTCGATTGAGAGTCAATGATTCCTTGATTTTGTGAACTGCAACCAAGTTTTCATTAAATATTTTGCTATTGATGAATGTTGGTTTGGATGTCAGTTTCGATAATTGTTTCTCATTGGTAACTAATTTGATATCTTCCCGTTTTCTGATATTCTCCATAGTCTTACCAAACACTGAGTTATTCATCAGTTTGAAGAAATCTTTCTCAAAAGCATTCTTTGCATTAGTTCTTTGACGTGTATTGAAATCAATGTATGTCTTCAACCAAGGACTTTGATTAAAGGATAATACACGATAGATTTTAGTCAATTTCAAACCCGATTCACGATACAATTGTAGATTACGATAATGTAATACATATTTTGTTTTGTTTGCTAATGTTGGAATCAATTTATTGACTTGTCCACTTTTGATTCCAAATTTTTCTGCAATTCTTTGACAATAATCTGACAGCATATCTTGTGTCACTTTGATTTGTTCAGCGCCACATGGATAATCATTATGCAGGTCATGTAATTCATGAGGATATTCCAAATCAACTTCTAACACGTATCTAGTCTTGTTATCTTTGGGAACTGTTTTCCAATGAATGTTTTTTATTTGTTGTTTATTCAACCATTTGAAATTCCCAGTTGGAAGATATTGTGACATAGCCCAACCATAGAGATTGTTTGCATCCAAATACATGATATGTTTACTGGGTTTATTTGGATTCCAATTTTGCATGTATTTGTTGTTTGCTTTACCGTATCTATTGGCAATGTAACTGATTCCGCCTCTCATTCCCTTTTCAACAAATTGATACATATCAATATCCGTAATGAGTCCCAAATTAACTTCAGTCATTTTCAACATTGCATCCCAAGATAATCCTGGAGATGTAAAATAATGACATGGATCCAATCTATAATATTCCAAACATGTTTTCCTGAAATTTTCAAATACATCAGCCAGCAATAAAACATCAGATTTGAGATATAAATCATGGTAGTCGCCCATATTTTTCAAATTAAAAGTATTCCAAACATTTTGTGCATGACTGTATTCTTCATCAGTAATATGTGTATTATTCATTTGACTGTAAAATTCATCTTTGGTTGGTAATTGAGTATCATTGAATTTATCAAAATTACTCATATAATCGTACGGATAAACTCCTTTTTGTTTCATTAATTGCAGTTTTTCACCTTTGAAGACTTCATTGGTATATTTGTATGCATCTTCTGGTAGATTCTTTACAAGATTAGCCAATGATTGATTCATAAACTGAAGACTGTCGATAAATACTAAATTATAACCCAACATGAAGGCCATGTATTTCTTCATATTATTTGGGATTACATTAATTTTGTGTTGTCTGGTTTCACCTTTTCTATCCACATAAGTATTGGTCTCAATAATTTTACCAATTTCTTGCATTATAAAATGACTATCATATCCTTTCAAATTATGAAATATTACAGGGATTTTGTCAGTTATTGTAAAATCCCTGTTACATTGATTATGGGCTGAGCCACGGAATTCGCCATTAATATGACAATGATCTCTGACACGTTTATCTGTTTTCTTGTATTTTTTACCACAAATATGACAAGATGTTGCTTTTTGGAATTTGTCTTCATCTTCTGGAGACATAACTAATGGTTTATTGAATTTGTATTTAATAGTTTGTCTGCAGTATTTGACTTCAGCAAGCATTGCCTCCATGAATTTGTAAACAGCTTTTTCTCCACGATAATATTTTATTGGTTTGGAATATTTGTCATCATAGCAGCAAACAACTTTGTATCCATAACCACAATCAGTGTGTTTTTGATAAGCTTCAGTAAAAGATTGTTGGTTAGATTGATTACAACCATGAATTGGTTCAGTAATTGCTTCAAAATCTGCATAAATCACGAATGGCGCTTGCATTTGTTTATTATAATTTGTGAATTCTATTTTGTAGCCGAGATTTGGCATTTTGATAGCTTGTTCACCATTGATTTCAATACATACTTCCTTATGCTTGGTTAAAACTCGTTCTGATGAAAAACATTGCAAACAATGCATACAAAAATGTTTTCTCTGATGTGATTTGGTTTTGTGGTGCATAAATCGATTAAAATCTTTGATAAGACAGTAATGTTTATTTTCATCATCTGAGATTAGCAATAGATTCATCACATTCTCAAACTTTTCTTTGGACACATAAATTGGATAAGTTTGTTTGTTTTCATAACCGAATACGTTGATGTTAATACTGTTTTGGGTTTCAAGTTTTGTTGTATTGTTTGACTGAAACAGGGAATTCAATTCCTTGGTAATCCAATTGTGGCATGAATGCTTTATCTGTTTTTTTGATTCTTTGTGGATCTTTAATTTGTGGATTTAAATGTCTAACGTGACACCATCGAAAGCATTCATTGTCTTTATTCTTGAGATTTATTAATCCATGTTTGTGATGTTGAAGTTCAGTTGGAAGTTGAATATAAGAACTTCCAGTAAGAGTCTCATATTTGATAATATTGATGTAATGTCCATTGATTGATTTAATTATCCAAGCTGAACCTTCACTAATCCATTTGTGAATATCATTCATAATTTGTTCAACATCAACATCCAAAGATTCTTGAAAATCATTGGCATTAGTTATTGTTTTTGGTTTACTATTAAAATATCCAATTCTGGAGACAGTTTGGTTTCCTTTTTGTTGTTCAAAATAAATTGTCAAAGTTTCAATAAATTTAATTCCTTTCATTTGAGTTAATAATTGTTTCATAAAATGAGCAATAGCTAATCTGGTTGAACTCATTTGAATCAAAGGATCTGTTTCATTTTTAATTCCAACTTCATAAGATTTTGTATATCCCTTGAATGCTCTTGCAATTTCTGTGATTTGGGTTCTTTGTGTTGGAACTGGAGCCATTTTCTTCATCCTTGGTGCTGCTTTGGGTATTAATTGATTATCAAATTATACTTTTTTCACTCTGGGTGCAGCTTTGGGTTTATCAGCAAATTGAATCGGAGGTGGAATTATGTTGTTTCTCGGCAAAGGTTGAGGTCCATCTCTAAATTGAACAGGTGGTTTGATGATTGTATTCTCATAATCTTTTACCATTTGTTTGACAGATTGTCTAGGCTTTGGAATTGGAACCATTTTCTTAGTTCGAGGCTTTGGAACCGGTTTTTGTTTAGCGAGTAATAATTCAATTAACTGATTTTTCGTTAATTTTGATAAATTATTTTTATCCATATATCTATAATACATATTATTTTTGAAAGTGCGGTTATTTTGCGATTCCAGGTTTGGCATAGATGAATGAAGACTGGAGGCAACATTCACACCAAGATTTTGCGTGGACGGAGTACTTGGTCGGCTCCTATTTCGTGTCACTTTGTCGCGGGAATTCATCCCTGTATACACTCATTGAGCATACACAGGAAATATATACAAAAAATTACCAAAAATTCGTATTCGGAAAATGTTCTTGCAATTGTTTTTTGTATGGAAATTGATTGTTTTTAATATAAGTCATCAATGTTTTATATTTTTTGTTAATTAACAATTTTTCTTCATCTGTAAATTCATCGTCTGATTCTTTCATTTTAATATCCAATTTCATTGATTCAATGGGTTTATCAGTTGTGATTTCAATTAATGTTTTATATTTATAAGCATGTTTAATATTTTCTGATTGAGTGACTAATTCAAGGTTGTTGATGCAATTGTTTTGTTTATTTGAGTCTTTGTGATTGATTTGCATTTTATCAGGAATATCACCGTTGTAACATTCAAAAACAAATCGATGAACATCAATACATTTTCTTTGTAAACCGTTTTGACTCAATCTTTTTCTCATGTAACCAGTTGATTGTAAAGTTCCAATTGAACATCTATTGGTTTTTTTATTAAATATTTGACCATGTTTATTGGCTCCAAAGTTTGTATAAATATGATGATAATGAAAAACTTCACATTTTATTGAAACATTTTGTGGTGATTTAATTTTTTTACCTTTGCATTCATTTCCTTCGTATATCATATTTTGTTGTCTGGTAACAAGTTCCAGATTTTTAATTGAATTGTCTTGTTTGTTACAATTTATGTGATGTATTTGATAATCTTCTGGGATAATTCGTTGATTAACAGCTTCCCAAATAAATCGATGAGCTGTATATCTTTTTTGTATATTAAAATTGTAAACAGCTGTAGTCACATATCCATTAAATTGTAAGTTCCCCTTTCTTGGTATTAATGTCTTTTTATTAATAATGTATCCATCTTTTGAACATCCATAATTGTCGTATATTGGATGTATATAAAATATTTTATCATTAATATTGATAGTCTTTGCGATTGGTTTTTGCTTAAATGATTGAACACCAACAGATTCAACCATATCTGGATTTTGCGTGGACGGAGTACCAGATCGGCTCCTTTTATCGTGTTTTCTTGTTTGTGGCATCTTGGCCTAAAATTCCATTTAATATTCATGAAATCTAAGGTCAATTTTGAATCTCATACATTTCTTCAAATTTACTTTTTCCACTTATTTTCTCTTTTTTTAAATATACGAGTTTTGTCTTTAAGCCCTTTTGGTTTTCAAATTCATGTCAAAACTGTCTTCCAAAACCACATCATTCATAGTCAAATCAAAATGTTGATTAAATTAGCCTTGTATTCAACATCATTAATCCCTGTAAAGTGGAAAATCAGTGTCGTCCATATCGTGACACATTCTGTAATACATCTTATTGATTAACCTGTTTTCTGTGCGTGTAAACTCACAATCATTGTCTTCCATTGGTGGAAATTCCATTAATCTATTGACTGTTTGCAATTCTTCTTCAGAGTATGAGCTGTTAAAAAAGGCTTTTCTGGCTTTGTGCATGTGTTTCATATTTTCAGAGGCTGTTACCAATTGCAAATTTTCAATTGAATTGTTCTGGCGATTGGAATCAATGTGATTTACCTGTATTTTAGACGGAATATGTGTCTGATTTACGGCCTCATAGACGAATCGATGAGCGGGGCATGTATTGTTACGTCCCGGAGAAATTATATAATAGCCGTTCTCAGACAAATATCCTTTTCTTGGTTCCAATCTTTTTCGGTTGATTATGTAACCATCATCTGAGGCTCCGTAATTTTCAAATGTTGGATGAATAAAATATGTTTTATCATTGTGATCAAAGGTGTTACTCATTTTTCGAATATAAATAAGGTTACATAAAATTGAATAACCGGTTTAAACCGGTTTTGAAAAACCTAAATTTAGGTTTTTGAGAAACCGAGGATTTAGGTTTTTAGGTTTTTGAGTTTAGGGTTGAATTCAAAAATCAAGATGGTGGATAAATCAGTAATTGTGGTTTCAGATAATTTATGCAGTAATTGGGGTGAGATAATGTGGAGTTAATGGAGTCTCCGTTGCAGGAGTTAGGAAAAATATTGGATTTATAAGGTTTCGTATGGGATTTTTTATCATTTTTTGAAAAGTGAGCTCATACACCCAAATATCTAACTACTAGTGTGTCCATCACGCGATTGTATGCGTTCGTGGTCAACTAATTGAACCAATCAGCTTATAGCTGAAGAATTACCAAATGATTGACTGTCAACTAAGGAATCGAAATGCAGTATGAGGGGGTTCACATTCAACTGTCGTAGTACTTTTACTCATAATAGTTTTATCTTCTTTCCTTATTATAGTTGAAAAGAACAGCCAGACACATTTGTGCTGCAGGAAGAACTTTGGATTGTGAAAGAATAGAACTAGACGGATGATTCTTGGATGGCAACACGAAGATAAAAAACAAAGAGCCATATTCCAGCAGTTTGGACATTGACGAAATTATGATGATGCTTAATGCTAACAAACTAGTTAATTAATGGATTGTGAAAATTTTAGAGAGTAAGAAAATGTAAAGTATAAAAAAATAAAATGAACCGAATGTATTGAACATTGTGTCCATCAAATCTTAACTATTTCTTATTTCTCCAAATTTTACTACTCTTTTGAGAAAAACTATCTCCTCCCAAATATACCTTAAAATCACCAAAAAATTTACAAAACACCCCAAAACATTGATTTGTGTTTTGAGCATAGGGTCTTTGTATTGCTTGAAACGCGAACGAGATATTTCCATTAAACCGATTTTAAGGGGCGTGAAAACGGCTTTCTGGTTACTTGAATCCTATGTCAAAGTTAATGTGGTTGAGCTTTCGGTTACCAATTTTCATTTTATTAAACCTGGTTAGCATGTTTTGTTGGTGTGGATAGGGCTTTAAGTTTACACGAAACTTAATGATATATGACCTATCTCAAACTAAAATAAAAGTCTGTCAGCTTCCTCGTTTTCCACACATACTTAAAATATGGTTTGCCACAATTTACAATGCGGTACTGTTCAAATAGTTTTGATAAAAATTCATCTTAAGTTGTTTTCTTTATCAAGGATTTGCCTTATACAGTATTGTTGCATCAAAGAGTGGTAGTAGTGATCCTTGAAAGATTAAGTTGCTGGAACTGAAATGATGGAAACCTATACAAGCTACCAAAAAAAGGAGATATCACTAATGGTTGATGGTTATCCCCCCGGCTTGTCCCAATTATACAACTGTTAATCCGGCATGGCAGTTTATTTATTTCAAAGTAGATTTTTTGGTACAACAATCGCAACCCCGCCCTTACGGTCTCCATCCCTGATCATGGCTCCTGATAAAATTCAACTTCCACTAAAAAAACAAACGGTAAAACTATAACCTCTCGCCATTCAACTTTCCAACGCACTTAAGTTATAGAATTTGCTCGAAAAATTGTTTCCCTCGAATAAGTGGCTACATGAGAGCAAACATACTTATACTGGTGCGCCCCCTCAAACAAGGAAGTAGCACTCCATCGACGCACTTGAACTCTAAGGCGACGCTTTAAGAACGGATGAATAAGTTAAAACAGGAAAATGACATGCTTTGTCTTAAACCAGCTTGAACGGGACTAACATATTGACATAACCGAGACGGTTTTTTGTTTTGTTATTTTTTACCGTATTAAAAAAAAGCGGCCATCGTTGACCTGGAGTATAAAGCTTTTCGGGAGAAAGGGGAAAGGGAGGGAAAAGGAAAGACAAGCCTTTCTTAAGAAGGCCTGATTTTTTTTAAAATAATATTTTTCACCCTCTCTTGTATTTTTATTGAATTATTTGTATACAATACAGTCAGCCACATAACTTACACTATGGATACTTACACAACTAGAATACAAAGAACTTTTACCTTTCTTAAAATTGCTTTTCAACAGGGCTAGTATACATACAAGAGAGAGAAATTATAACTAATAAGCAAGACATAAATAAAAAATGAAAAAGGAAAATAAAATAGGGATGGCACATACCTCGAGACATGTACATGGGCATTGATATAGAAGGTGAAAAAAATTTTCATGGGTGTGATTACAACGATCACAGCTCGGAGATGTTCTCAGCTTCATTTTGTTAAGTTCGCTATTAGTTGGTAGAATGTTATGTGCCACCTTATACTGAAAACATCTAAGTTTGTTTTCTATTGTGACCTTGAAGGGTAACTCATAAATAGCTTTAAATGTGAGATTTTGTTCGGCTAGTATCCTTTCTACATTCGGAGGTTTAAGCATTCTCAGCACAAACATTTTGCGCGCAATTTTGGCTGTGACGTTCGCGGAAGTGAAGTTGTGTTCACCATTGTGATTGAGAGGTTCTGAATTAAGAATTGATTTTTTCCATAGATTAGGGAATCGCAGAGAGGAGACCATTATAAGTCAGAAAGTCTACTGCCAAACCATATTTTCGTTGAAAATCGGATCTCGATAGAAAGTTTTTGCTTTCGTTTAGAAGATGGCAAATTTTAGTTACCCCTTTTCTGTACCATGACGCGTAAAACACAGGTTTCTCGTCTATTCTTACGAAACGGTTGTTCCAAATAGTTTCATGTTGATATTCCATAATCGTGGAAGGGTCCTTAGGGTGCAATTCCTGTCAAACAGGCAGTATCTCTCTGTAAAACCTTAGCACATGTGTGGTCAAATTTAAATCGTGTGTGTCGAAATTACATTCAAAGATAAATCGACCGCCATAATGAGATATAATAGAGGAGAATATGGACACCATTTACTAGCGTCAGTTTCATGTAAACGTTTGTCCCAAGCTGCTTTAAGCGATTTATCCAATATGGTGAAATGAACCATATTAAGACCGCCTTTATCCACAGGAAGTATTTTTGTTTTGTTTTTTCTTGAAGTTCCAGATAAATTTAAAGCAAATATCGTTATAAGTTCGGTGGCACTGTAAGAACAGACGTACTATAAACTAACTTAGAAATTGGAAGAGTCTTAACAATACATATTCTTCCTATGAGAGTTAACTTCCTAGTTGTCCACTGACTTAAAACGTTTTTTATCGTCACAAGCTTCTCTTCAAAATCGATTTTGTAACTAGTGGTGGAGTCATAGGCGAAGGCGACACCTAGCGCAAATACATATTCTTCTGGCCATGCAATGTGGAATGGGGGCGTGTTTGCCTAAGTTGCATTTTAGGCTTCAAAGCCACATTCCTTCCGTTTTCGAGATATTTATTTTCAGCCCTGAGAAGATTCCGAAATTATGCAAGAGATTGAATAGAATAACTGATAGTAAGGTTAGGTTTTCGTTTGATTAAGAAATGTTTCTTAACAGGGTTTAATGATCGCCTCCCGAATCAGAAAAATAATAAACCCCCATGGCTCCTCTTCAATTATTGCAAACGCAAGAAGCAACAGTGGGCGATGCAGAATCTTCAGACGTCTTCCGGTGAGGTGAAGTCTTTGAATGTTTAAACATTTTGGTAACTTTCAGGAGTGTTGGATTGAACTACGGAACTGTTTAAAGACATCGAGGACTTTATTACCGTCAGTTTAGACCTTGGGCGATAAACGAGAGGGCTTTTTGATCTGCTCTTTTTTTTACCGTAATTAGATAGAAAAAAGAGTGGTCATCGTTGGAGTATAAAGCTTTTCGGGTGAACAGGGGGAAGTGGGCGAGGGAAAGGGAAAGAGAAGGAAGCACAGAAGTCAAAATGGCATCCTGGTTACGTTCACCATCCCTGATTATGGCTCCTGATTTTATTTATGCGACAGATAGTTTTGAAGAAATTAATTATGATCTTCTACATTCATCAGTAAGGTTGTGAAAAAAATATCGGTTTGTGTGAAAAGAAGTGTGGTTATGTTTCAAAGCTTGGTGAATAAATACTAGATGTCTTTTTCAGTCAATGAACAGGCATATAGTTTGTAGGGCGTTGGAGCTAGCTTTGTGAAAGAAGGTGAACATATGGGACATAAAAAATGCTGTCAGAAATTGAAAACCAGTGCATAATTAACTGCGTTTGCAAGGGCCACCGCGGCAAGACAGCAAGACAGCAAATCCCTTTTTCCTAACTCGCATTCATGTACAAGACATGAGTTAATATACCAACTATTTATCATCGATTTGTTTTCATTTTTCTTTTCAAGCTACACTTTATCTTTGTCAAACAGTTAATATTTTAATGCTGATTTGACAAATTGAGGCGAAATTGTTAACCTGTGACCAGGCCTAATTCCATTAAGGGAATCGTTTATCAAGAGAAACGAAAATGGAGCCTGATTACATTTATTTAATGGTTAGTCGGAGGTACTTCTGTCAAGAGTTAAAAAGGTCAATTTTACCACACATCCTTGACAATGGCGCCAAGATGTCGCCGAAACGTAGGACTTTTCTCTCGTTAGTTTTTGCCTGTATATGTTTATCTAAATCATTGTTGATTGGAATCCTGATTGTTAGGGCCATTAATATTTTAGGCAAAATCCCATCTTCTCTTTAATACGTTGACCTCTCTCAGTTGATGAAAAAGCCATAAAAATGAACTCGGTTTTCAGGGACTCTGATTGGTTACAGAAAATAGGGATATCTTATGTAGTCGAAACCTTAACTTCCATCTTTAACTCAGGAGTGACCAAGTTAAGGATTCCCCCAAACGACATACGTCAGTTTCAAAAAGAGACCTTTACGCTCAAAAATTGGAATTTCTCCCCAAATAAAATCCTTCGACGGTTGGAAATAGAACTTCATTAACTTTCAAACGATATGGATTTGAGCATTGAGTATACGTATGTTCCTACGGAAGACAAAAATTAAATTCGCTTTTTGACTTTATAATTAGTATGAAGTGACACGAACAAGTAGATAAATGGTTTACTCTTGACGATGAAGCCCACGTGATTCTCGATGATTCGTTATCAAACACTTTAAAAATCCTCGAGGGATCTTTATAAACAAGGAGACACAGCGAGTGAAACCATAGTTTAACAGCAGGTAAACTGAGTTGACGGTGAAATGAAGATTACAACGTTGGTTTTAATATCGGCTTTGTTGCTGTTCAGCACCTTTGTTGAAAACAGCGAGGGGTTTGGTGGAACATTGCCCCCGGGGAATAAGGGACTGCAAAGAAAGGTTTGTACCTCTGGGATAAATAGACAAAATGAAACAAAAAGAGGACAAAAATGAAAGAATTGCATTGGAATTGCATTGAAAATTCAGTTTGTTTCTGTGTTGATGCGTTTGCTGAAATAGAAAAGTCATCAATTAATACTTCAAAACTCTGCATAATGAGTGTTATGATCTCTTGTTTTAAGGGTATTTAAAATAGTACCCAAAAAATGAGTGAATTCAAGTTTTATTGTGAGTTTACATGAAAGGGTGATTTTCAGTAAAGTCGGGGTCGTTAGCGGAGTCGTATGATCGCCTACGGCCGAGTGAAAACCAAACAACGGAGTCATTAGCGGAATTGTAAGCTCGACGGAAGTGTTCCATTTTCTTGTGATGGTGCTTATGATTCCGTCTCAATTGTATATATTTTCAATTTAAATATCATTTTTACTAACCATTTTGCACTTGCACCAGTGATTTTTAACCACGTTTTTTTGCAATTTTTCAATATTTTTAAAAAAGTTCACTCATGGGACCTCTTCTATAGGGATAACCTCGCGGCCCTCTTTTTCTACGTTTCTTCCGAACACGACTGCCACTTCGTCGGCAGTAGAAACCAGCTTCAAAGCTAACGACACACCAGCCGATTGAAAATCGCCAAGCTTGTTTTATTACGCGACAGGTGCGCAGCTGCCGCAATTAAGATTTAAATTTCGTCGATCGCCGTATAAAATCGCTGTCAAATATGGCGTGTCAGATACTTGCAATTAAATTCACCGTCATTTGTCATTTGTAGTTAGCCTGCGAGATAACTCCTGGGGGGAGTCAGGGTGGGGGGAGGTGGGCAACCCGATAGCTTGCTGGTAAGTTATCGTCTAGTGTGCCCGCTCCTGCGGTTTTACGCGCACGTGGTCAACTAATTAAACTAATCAGCTTATAGCTGAAGTATTACCAAATGATTGACTGTCAACTAAGGAATCGAAATGCAGTATGCGAGAGTTCACGTTTAACTTTCGTAGTTCTTTTACTCATAATAGTTTTATCTTCTTTCCTTATTATAGTTTGAAAGAACAGCCAGAGACATTTGTGCTGCAGCAAGAACTTTGGATTGTGAAAGAATAGAACTAGACGAATGAATCTTGGATGGCAATACGAAGATAAAAAACGAAGAGCAATATTCTGGCAGTTTGGACATTGACGAAATCATAATGATGCTAAATGCTAGCAGACTAGTTAATTAATGAATTGTTAAAATTTTAGGGCGTAAGAAAATGTAAAGTATAAAAAAATAAAATGAACCGAATGTGTTGAACATTGTGTCTAGTATTTTACAGCTAATTTGAGAGCTCGCTAAGTTTTGGCTTTACTGAGTAATAGGGGCGGTCTTACCTGCGGTCTTACAACTCCTTGTGTACCGAAATGGTCAACTCGTCCTCCTCTATCTCCTTTAAGAAAGCACTTGAAGAGTTTTTCTATAATAACTATAAGTAGTTTTCATTTTCTTGTAGCTTTTCTTTTCGTAATATATCCTTCCGTTTGACATTGTAATTGTATCCGTCGTCGTGTTCTTATCTCCTTTTTTGATTTCATCTTGTAAAATAATAACTGAGGAGAACTAATTAATATAAGCTTCATAGTTTCCTTTAGGTCTCCGAGTGATAAAAATCTGCGAGTCAGCGAGCCATGCGAGCCAAGGTGTGAGCTATGCGAGCCGTGCGAGCCATGCGAGCCATGCGAGCCATGCGAGCCGTGCGAGTCACGCGAGTCATGCGAGCCACAATATAAATGTTAAGAATTTTTATTTGTTGTATTTACATTCACGTAAGAACAAGAACAAGAGCATCGGAACAAGAAGAATAACATCGCAATATTTAATTCTTACAGTGGGACAACGCAAACCATCATATTTCAGTTTTTTGTTAATTGACACGCCAGGACTGATTGTTAGTGTCATTCCAATCTTGTAAGGTATGATAAATGAGTACTCAAAGATGAGCGAAGTCAATATTGTCGCACTAAATTTGATTTGAAAAGAAGTAGCGTAACAGAAGCATTTGCCGTCAGCTGGTGAGTCGAATGCTATCTCGAAACCAGCCTCTGCCACTCTAGTGGCGAGTTTTGAAGAAAGACTTGTCTAAGGGAAAGGACAACCACATGCAGCAGTCAGCCAACCGACAGAGTTCTGATAACTCTGATTCACTAAAGACCAAACCTGTTAAAATGGCGCTATTTACTCACCATTCTTGACGCCAACACAGGGAGATCGAAGTGCTGTTCTTTTCTTTCTGTTTTTTTTCTTGAATGAAGTTCCAGGGTGTCAGTAAAACGCGGGGTCGGGGTCGGGGTTGGGGTCTCTCTTTTTTTTTTTCCTTTTTTTTAAATGTTTTTTTTTTCAACATTACAGGTCATTTGTGGGTCAAATAAGGATTAAAGCCAATATAAAAAAAGTTTAGTCTCTAAAGCTTACTTGCTTAGGATAGGTCATCGGTGACAACACTCGATGCAGTTCCGTATTCTGGCGGACATTGGTTCCGTGAAGTGACTACCTTTTATTCCTCGAAGAAATGAAATGAGGCAAAAAATACAAGGTACGAGACAATATATTTCCTTGAACTAACAAATTCGTGAACTAGAATGTGCATGGACTTACTATGAACACTGGCCCCGCCGCCTTCCATGGTCGTACTCGTTTGTTACAGTCAATCCATGTCACTCGTGACTATTATTTCCGAGAATGAAATAAACATGCGTTCGAATTCCTTTGTAAAGCTTGGCTTTTGAATAGAATGTAGAACATTTATCTGGAAATCTTTCCGAAAAAGACGCATTAACTGACAAAAAAAAAAAGATTCAATATACTCGAGAGACAATTGTTGTTCTTAAAACACTTGTGCTGTAATGTGAAGAAATAGTTTTATAAAACTAAACAATCAAATTTGCCCTGGCACTTTCTTAAGACTCTAAATTGGTTTTCTTTCAAAAGGTTACTGTTACCGTGAGCTTCTAAGAAATGTCTACCGATTGCCGAATTTTTGTGCTCAGCAATGCGTTGATGAAGGTGTCGGGCTGTGCAGCCGACATAATCTGGATCACACAGATCACATGAAAAATGGTAAACAACACACTCCTTATTCACAGTTGACGGCTTGATTCCTTTGGGTTTAAGATCTTGCCCCAAAATCTTGCTCATGAAAACTTTGCCAGTTCTCGTGAGCAAGAAATTGGGGCAAGATCTTAAACCCAAAGAAATCAAGCCGTCAATTCATTTGGGTAGCGGTGCAGCCGTATGTTTTTCTCGGATTTTTTTTTTTCTGAAGTCTTGAACCTGAATAAATTTTTGCGTATTGTTTTTATTTTTTGCGCATCTTGGGCGATTTTGAATAGGCAAAATTCTCTCCAAAATTATAACAAAAACGAAAAAAAAAAAAAAAAAGAAAAAAAAAAAGAAAAAAAAAAGAAAAAAAATTCGTCCAAAATTTTCTCACGCGAATGTAAATAAAACAAATAAAGATTCTTAACATTTGCATTGTGGCTCGCATGACTCGCATGACTCACGTGACTCGCATGGCTCGCCAGTGGCTCGCATGGCTCGCTGGCTCGCATGGCTCGCTGGCTCGCAGATTTCGCTGACCCTAGGTCTCCTCGCCATTGTTACATCTATTTTTTTCTATTTTTTTTTTGTTTACATTGTATTTGTGGTGTGGCAAAATAAACTTCATTCACTTGCTTGTTGCCAAAAAAAATATTAAGGTGGTTCGAAACCTCCTCCCTAAATTCTTTTTTTTTAAACTTTGCAGAACGTTGTATCTAAACAAGTTGATTACAGTTCTAAATGGGGGTCACTGAGCTTGTTTTTAAGTTACAACCACTCGAAGATGAAATTAGCGGTGTTTTCAACAGGTTAAACTGTTGCTATGGTAACCTATTATGTTGAGAATGGCCACAATTTGTTCGCCAATGTTTAGGCATTTGTTTGATATTTTTTTTTGTATATATACAAAAGCTTTATTGAAAAGAAAAGACCGTTCTAACAATAATTTACAACATTTAACAAAAAAATATCGCAAATCGTATTTCACATCATCGATAAGACTTATCCCCCGTTCACACCAAGGCTTAAACATCTTTAAAAGCTGTTTAGTCAAACACAGTTTAAAACTGTTTCCGTTTATAAAAGCTGCGTTGGGATTTTTGTCGACTACAAACTTAGTACGAATGAAAGGATAAGTTAAGGTTTACTTGAATCCTATGTCAAAGCCAATGGTTCAGCTTTCTGTTACCAATTTTCACTTTGTTAGACCTAGTTTAATTCAACATGTTTTTGTTGGTGCGGATGGGGCTTTGAGTTTACACGAAACTTAGAATATAACCTATCTAAAACTTAAAAAAAATAAATAAATAAATAAAAAATGGGTAGGGGGGGGGGGGGGGGGGAGTGCGTGAATTAAAATAAAAGCTTGTCAGCTTCCTCGTACTCAACACTTACTTAATATGGTTTGCCACAATTTACAATGCGGTACTGTTTAAATCGTTTTCATCTTAAAGTGCCTATCACCCTTACCCAATTCCTTTCATTCTCAAAAGTAGACGTAGAAAGTAAGCCAAAACAAGCAAAATAATGAGATTTGAAGTTATTTTCGATTTTTAAAACGCGATCGAAATCACAATTTCCGAAGTTAAAACCGCGCCATTAGAGGACTGGCACTAGTGAGTTGTGACGTCTACCCGGTATCTCGATAAAAAGCACACAACAAAACAGTAGTGAGTCGGAGTGAATTATACGAGAGCTGTTTGGGGTTTCTGGCCGATTTTTTAGCCCAAAAGTCGAACACTGACACCGAATCCGAGCAAAGCTACAACTCAGATGATTCAGAATTTAACTACAACCCTGGCTACGTGATTGACGCGACGATCAAGCACGTAAAATAGGAATGGAAGGCCCACACAACTCCTACTCGCATGTTTAGCGCTTCTATCTCAGCCTTTTGATCAATTTAGCTTCTTGTATGTTTACAGCAGGTTGGCATGACGATTTGAAGGATTTGTATGATAATCATAGAACAAAACGATGTGCTTAACAGCAGCATGTTTTCTATTTTGATCTCAAAGTACATTTTGGCTTTAGAGTTCTGCGTTTAGCGCCTCTTTATTTCACCTCTTGTTGTTTCTGTTTAGCCACTGTCGCTCTTATGCCATTTCATTTTACTAGTATTTAGATCTAGTTTGGCTCGTTTCATTTCGCGGTCCGGTGACAGTCGGCAGCTTCTAGTTAGGATTGAACCGTGTTAGAATTGATTTTAAGATTTTAATAATTACTTTTAAAGCCATACATGGCCAAGCACCTGACTACATTTGTAATCTCGTTAATGTTAGGAATTTTTCCACGTATGGTCTTCGCTCAAATTCTGAACTTTTATTAGTACCACCATCCACGAAAACGAAGAAGACACTCGGTGACAGGGCTTTTACTGCTGCTGCACCATCAGTGTGGAATAAACTGCCGAGCGCAATAAGGGACGAGGATAATCTCACTCGTTTTAAGTCCAAATTGAAGACATTTTCATTTAGAGTTGCTTACAATACGATGTAAGGACTGTAAGAATTGTAAATAACTATTTTTAATTAATTATTTTTTATTTTTATTTTTATTTTTTATTTTTTACATATACAATTTGTTAGGCGCATTTGATCATATACACATGCTAATTTGCGCCATACAAATATTAATTATTATTATTTACGATCTTTAACCTCCGAAAGCGACCGCCATTGTTGTTATCTTTGTTAGGATTCAACTGTGTAATTACATCAGTTTAGCTTACAGTTTTTGTATTGCGGGGCCCAGCCATTTTGTTTTTGTGGCAAGATGTTGTGTCTCTGATCGTTGGTATTTGTTTTTTGATCCTTTCTCTAGCACTATAGATTTCTTCGAGAGCTATGCAATGCGTGAAATTGAGGGCTTAAGTTTGTTTAGTTACGGCTTCGTTTTGCATGACCCTTTGCATCGCCTCGCTTTGCTGAGGTTTGTGTTGGGGGAGCTTGCTATTTTCTAAATATTTGAAATCTTTCGGTTTAAAAGAATATTTTACTGGGTCCCGAGGGAAGTGTAAATAAGCAAGACTTTCCTATGAACAAGAGGCTTGCCTTTTGTCAACGAAACCACCACATCAAATTTTACTTCGCGGCAACATGCGGACCGCTGAGGAGACATCTTTCGTGGCATAAATATAAGCTTGTTCAGTTGATATTTTAACCATTTTAAAATTGTTTTTTTTTTAGCTAAAATTGGTCTGGTAGAGAGAGAAGTAAAACCGCACAACGTTTGGAAAGCCGTTGCGTGTGTTATTTTTCAAAATATCTCGATTTCCAGGTAAGAAATGTCGACCTTTTGAGCAGTATTTTGAGCAGTATGTCAATCGACCGAGATGTTCGATTGACTCTTTACCTCGTTCTTCACAGACAAATTCAAGACTGAAACTTTTTTAAAAAGAATGATCTATTCCTCTTGGAAAGGCTACTCCCAAATTTATACACGTGGAATTGAGAAAGAGAAAGAACTAGCTTCATCATGTCACTGTGGCCCTTCATCCGCTCGCCAACAGACAACAGTCTCAGAAGTAAGAGACTCCATTCGCCTCTTCGCATTCTTGTGAGTCTAGACCAATTATAAATTAAAATAAGTTTACTATTTGTAATTTCAGTAGGTTTGTTTTGGCTGCACCTATAAGCTTAAATAAAAAAATGGAAACATTTCTTACCCGGCTCGTTTGCTCGTTCGCGGCGATGTTTGGCAATGGTTTAAATCAGTACACCTGGACTTGTGGTCACCGCTTTAGCACGAGCAGTTGGCGTCACATTAATACCGATATCATCTCGTTTCAGTCTTGAGAGGATTGGCTTGTTACTCACTTCATCAATAAATCAGAATCGACGCATGAAGTCGTCGTTCGTGAAGTGCTTGGAGCATATTGACGATTTTCCGGGTTAGCCCGCTTTTGTTTCATGAAATCGATCTATTTCTTTCTGCATTTCCTTGCTTCATCATTATCGAGCAGTATAGCGTGCAGAACTATACCCTTCTACATAACTGAGAAGGCAGCATATTCACCTACCACATACCTTCCTGGCACATTCCAAGTTCAGTACAGAGAATGTAGTGACAAATGAGCAAATGCTCTGTGGCTGAGATACCGGGTCGACGTCACAAGCTTGTTAGAACCCAGTCTCTCAACTGCTCCTTTTTGTATTCAATATGGCGGAAAACGGCCTATTTTGGGCGATTTTGTCGTCTGATAAAAACAAAACGAAACATGGAATACAATTTATTTCTTCGCAAAGCGTCTTAGACATGCATAAATTTTCGAAATTCATTAAAACTGTGTAAGGGTGATAGGCACTTTAAGTTGGTTTCTTTATCAAGCATTTGCTTGATACCGGTATTATTGTATCTACCGATATAGAGAGGTAGTAGTGATCTTTCAAAGCATAAGTTGCTGGAACTGAAATGATAGAAACTTGTACCAGCTACCTTAAACGGAGATATCAGTAATGTTTGATTATAATCGCACCCCCCTTCCCCGGCTGGTCTCAATTAAATAACTCTTACGCCGTAATCCATGACAGTTCATTTATAACATCGAAAAATATAAACTAATTTTTTTTTCTACAATACCACTCCATCTTTCGAACTTAGAGGTTTTGTCAGGTATATTTCACTTTTCTCGCTACTGTTTAGCCCTAAAGCATTTTACCATTATAGGCCGAAATAGTTTTTATACATCAACGCCAGTACCAAAAATAAGTTTCAGTTTGATGAATTTATACATCGTGATAACCAGGCGAACAGGATAGATATATACAAAAAGTGGGATTTCTTACAAAACATTTAGTTCTGTTCGCCCTGTCATGTATTATTATTTCCGTTTTACAAAGTAACGTAGCGCTAAGGATAATACATTTGTAAAACAATTTTAAGTAACTTATTATAACAATTAATTGTCTTCCCTAAGTTAGTGTCTAATTACTCTGGCCGTGAGGCACCGAGTTAAGTTCTGGGTCGCGTTCTTTTTTATTTGTATCATAATTTTTTTCGTGTCACGATTGTCCAAAGACTTCATATATGACCAAACGACGTGTCAAATGTCAGAGGGCGGATGCGTGACCTAAAAGCAGAATTTGCTTCAAATGTTACGAACAAAGTTCACCGCAAGAAAAAAACTGAAAAAATCGGGCACCGAGGTAAATGTAAACATTAGCCGTTTGGCGGTTTCTCGACTTGCCACATGGATGAAATGCGTAGGTTCTTTTACCTTTGTAGACATTTACCACCAGAAGGTAGAAACAAAAAATGTTCTTGATGCCCATCTGTATAAATACATTTGCCAATCAAGCTTAGTTTTTCTGTGTGTTTGTCGAGAATACTGAAGAAATCTCGGAAGAAATGGCGCAACATTGTTACTGACTACTTGACTCACTCAATCACAACCGGATAACACGACTGAAAACTAGATATAAAGAAATGCTCTTACTTGTAAGGAATTGTTCCATACATACATTATACCTGGCGATATCACATCCCCGAGGCAAGGCTGAAAATTCTGCATACTAGTTAAAGATTTAAACTTTTTTTTTATAATTTTCATAAAACATCGCTTCTGAAAAATTCATGAATTGGAAACTTTTGGCATTAGGAAAAGGATTTTAAGAAAAAAATTGGAGGGATGTAGCTGCGTTAGAAAGCGTCCAGTCGTGTTTTGAACTTTCCATACATTTCCCTGTATTTTTTTACCGCGAACTATTTTTAGTAGCAGTTCAGGGCTGGTTCGCTTTACAGACAAATGTATGGAAAATTCAAAACACGACTGGACGCTTTCTGGCACAGCTACATCCCTCCAATTTTTTTTCCTAAAATTCTTTTCCTGGTGCTAAAAGTTTCCAATTCATGAATTTTTCAAAAGCGATGTTTTATGAAAGTAATTTGACATCTGATTTCCATACAAACACTGTTATTTCAAGCCTGTTTGCCTACTCGTCAAAATGGCGTCGAAAACCGTGATAAGGCCTAATGACGAACCTTGGTCACAAGTTCACAAAAACAAGACGTGATCTGTTGCAGTGTCAGAAATTCTGATGGTTTAAAAAGGGGTTTATCATCAATAGAGGATAGAGGATAGAGGATCTGTCCTCTGGAACAACATCCCTGTTCGTAATTTCATCCAGTTATATTAATTAGGCCAGCTCACAGGAAGACCATTTTTTCCATGTACATGTAAATGATTGTAATACCATGTTTAGATAAAGATGATGATGATGATGATGATGATGATGAAGTCCAAGGCTTGTCTCGGGATCGAGTTTTCGTCCTGTCGGCTGGCCAAGATTAAACTGTAGCCTCTTTGTTTTTCATTAAAACGGTAAGCCTGAGTGTTCGGCTCTACAGTGCTTGCAAATAGCTAAAAGTATTGGCAATATAGTGAAAATAAGTTTCAGGGAAAACCGTATTATTTAAAGCTCATCAGATTATAGTCCGAAATAATCTTTCTTGTTTACTACTCTCCAAAGAAGGCGAGCGAAAGACATCTAAATCAGTACAGCCAGTGAGTTTCATCCAGAAACGACGCTCTCGGAATAACGGAGTAGGGTGACCAGGTAAAGGGTTTTAGAGACCTATGGCAAGAAACAGCATTGCATTGTATCACACAGATATAATGTATCCGTAACATCAATATTATGTGTGTTTTTATTTTTCAATGATTACGATCAAAAACAGAGGAAGAGGAAGAAAAAAATCTCTCCCGCCCTTTCATTTGCGTTTCGCGCTTCATCTGTGTGCGTTCGAATCCCTTTTCTAGTGCTATAGCACATCTTAGTACGCCACTTATCCAAGGAAAGGTATCTTAATATACGCGTGTAATGTGTGGTATTTTTCTTTCCTGTCCTCTAAAAATGACAAATTTGTAGTATACACGAAACATGTCTCACTGGATTTCGCTCATAACCTGTGTAAAATAGTCTAGTGATTATTCAAATTATAGTAGTCTTTATATGGCATTGGTTGAAGATATAACTTACGAGTTACAATCGGATTAAGGGCGCGTTTTTTATTCACAATTCTGGAATGAAAATGGACAGAATGTAAAATGCGCGCGTTTTTCTATTCCGCATTCCTCTTTCGGAATGGACAGAATGCCATTCCATCCATTCTGCTCCCAGGGGCAGAATGAACAGAATGTTGCGAATGAAAATCCAAGATGGCGGACGACGAGATGAGCGCTGCGGATTCAAATACGTCTCTACCGGAGAAAAAAACAGGTTACACTTTTGGACACAATGAAACATTGCTTCTAATGTCATTGTACCAAAAGTACGAGGTTTTTTTCAGTGATGTTTCGTACAAGAAAAGGGCAATTTGGCAAATGATTCCCGACGACATAAAGAAAAATGGCTTCTCTCCGTCGGCAATTAACTGCGAGAACAGGTGGAAATGCCTTACATCTTCGTTCCGGGCGTTTTTTTATGCAGACAATCCGAATTATTCCTAGCATTCCCGTACCAACCATTCTTATTCCAGAATTGTGGATAAAAAACGCGCCCTAAGTTAACTCACAGTATTGGCAATGAACAACGATTCTTTGCTGTTCATTCCACGGTCTCTCCTCGCCTTCAAAGATTTGTGACTTCTCCACTTCTCCAACGAAGGCCGTTCTTCTCTCGGTTGAGAAAACATATAGTAAAGACGAATGGAAAGATTCAAATGTTAATCACGATTCCTGGAATAAAGTCAAGTAATTCAAAGCAGTGAATTTGTGTTCCAAAAAATAGGGGAAAAACAGAAAAGGAAAACGAGTGTTCTCGGCTTTCATGCTCTTTCACTCAAATGAAGACACTTCATCTGCTGTTTCCAGCAACAACACTATTTCCTCCTGAATTTCTTCATCGGACCCGGTCTTTTGTGCCTTCAGGTGCGAGTGAACGTCCCTATTGCATTTAAGCGTGACACATTGCAAATCTTGCGCACCTTTTGAACTGGATCTGCACGGTTAGGTGCCATGAGAACGACAAACTCACTCTCCGAAATAGATTAGCCTTTTGTTTGAGGATGGTATTGAGAAATATCACATCGAGGTTTCGAAAGTTCTTGATTCGTTGACTTTTCATTTAAGTTAATTTCGGTTTTACTTTTCCTGTAATGTTATTGATGAGGATCCGGCACAGACAACACAGGGTGGATCTTGGGGGCGGAAAACTACACGATTTTCGTTCAGTCACTCAAATACCTTGACTTGCCTCAATGTTTTCTTGTTGTAATTTCAACAAGATGCCCCTAATGGCATTTTCGCGGGATGCTTAATGTGGCCTCATTTATTCCCATTGTTTGCTTCGCAGGTTTTTTAAAACTATCTAATAAAACTGGCTAATGGAATAGTTTGAGTCACAAAGATAGCGCGATTTCCGTATTCCCTTGTGTTATGCTACTTATTTATACCGGAAATTGCGACCACAGACATAGCCTCACTCACGTTTTCTATTCTGGTTATGAAATTTCAATAAAAGTGCAAGATGACAAATTGTTCTCGTCTAACAAAAAAAAAAAAAAAAAAAAATTCAACAATCAAACCTTTAATCTTTTTTTAAGTTGATTTCCAGTCGCGTTTAAGCTTCAATTCGACAAAGTGATGTGATATGTGTTTTAGCTTATCATGACCTTTCCTCCTCGCGTTGTGGTTCTACAACTGTCAAACAAAGCCTGATTCCTTCGCCAGAAACTCTCCATTTTTCACCGTTGTAATTGTCGAGTGCGTCTTAAAAGTTCAGTAATTTTTCGATTTACCGCTTCAAAAGGGTTAATTTCCTTTTTGAAAACGGCATATTTGAGTCTAAAATATGTAAACAATATGGCCGCCACAAGGAGGGAACAATTATATGATGATTTGACGTCACACGGGTAGGGATGAGGGGGGGTCCCCTCCCTCGTGATATACCCGCCGATAATAGCTTCTGATTGGGCCGTTTTTGTTGAAGACAATCAGAACAATAGATCAGAACAATAGATCCCTTCTAGAAGAAAGCAGAGTTTAATGAATAAATTAATGTGCAGATTTGAAGCTACCATGAAGAAAAAAAGATAGCGAGCCCAATTTTAGGCACGGTCTGCCCTCAGGGCATCCCACTTAAAAATTTGCTTTTCGCGCGCTTGCGAATCACATTTCACTTTTCACGCAATGGAAATTATTCGCGTCGTACAAAACTTTGAATCTCTAATATACGGAATTTCAGAGATTTTCAGCCTTGCCTTGGGGATGTGATATCGCCAGATATAATGTATGTAACGCTTGCAGACAAGTAACAGTATTTCTTTATATCTAGTTTTCAGTCGTGTTATCCGGTTGTGATTGAATCTGAATCAAGTAGTCAGTACTGTTTCTTCAGTATTCTTGACAAACACACAAAAAAACTAAGCTTGATTAGCAAGTGCAGTTACACAGATGGGCATCAAGAAGATTTTTTTGTTTCTACTTTCAGGTGGTAAATGTATACAAAGGTAAAACAACGGACGCATTTCATCCATGTGGCAAGTCGAGAAACGGCTAATGTTTACGTTTACGTCGGTGCGCGATTTTTGCTGTTTTTGCTTGCGATGAACTTCATTCGTAATATTTTAAGCAAATTCTGTTTTAGGTCACGCATCAGCCCTCTGACATTTGACACGTCATTTGGTCATATATGAAGTCTTTGGACAATCGCGACACGAAAAAAAAAATATTGTAAATAAAATAGAACAGCAAATTCTGCTTTTAGGTCACGTACAAGGGGAGCATTGACACTTTCTTGCTTAAAAATACCGGTAGTTTGGTAGTTTGGGAGTGTAGCATGAGTGAGAGACAGGGTTTAAATTTCACTGATTTCAAGTTTTTTTTCCCTTGGAAGGCTCTTTCATCTCGCTTGAACGTCTCAATATAAACTCGAAAATTTCGCCTAAAGAGAATGATTTGATAACTTAATGCTTATATGGGGCGCACTCAAGTTTAAAGCTAGTTATGTGCGTGTATAAAAGCATGAGATGAATCCAGAGACCTTGGCTTTTATCTGAAAGCTTCCGTGAACTGTACAAATGACGTGTGCATACGAACACGAGTAACATGAGTACTAAAATGGCGAATTGTGTCAAAGTGCATTCCACACTTCTCGACCTAGTGCGCTCACTTTCCACGGGCCAAGCTAAGTATTTTAACATGATAAATGAAAAAAATTGCCCGTTCAAAAAAGTTCGTTTATTACCAGTGTCTTCTTATACCCCCAATGATATGGTCAGCTGCAATATGGCAAAAATCACTCTATCTAAGGAATAGCAAACATTGTATTCTTTACGTGGGAAACTTCAAATGAAAGAATTTTCAGGTCGAGATAAATTATAGTTTAGAAACAAGCACAAAGGATAGACAAACGATTGTGAAAACATCAACTTGAGAAAACGTTTCCTTATCTTGAACAAGAGTTTTGAAAACTGTACTAATTTGCATAATTTCAATCGGGCCATCGGGCATGTTTAGGCCGATTTCGAACTTTCCCAATTTTTGCCAAAATAAAATCGCTGGAACTTTTGAATATTAGTTTTGAAAAAAGTTCACCAAAAGGGTGTTTTGCGGCAAATAAAAAGAAACTCGAATTTTTGCTTCGGTCGCCGGATACTTGAAAGTTACTGACAACGCCTCTTAAGACATAGCATGTTATTTTCCTGTTTGTACTTATTCATCCTTCCTAAAAGCGTCACCTTAGAGCTCAAGTGCGTCGATGGAGTGTCACTTGCTTGTTTGAGGGGGCGCACCAGTATAAGTATGTTTGCTCTCATGTAGCCACTTATTCGACGGAGAAAATTTTTCGAGTAAACTCTATAACTGATTATAACCTGATTTTAGCTCCTGATTTTATTTATGGGACTGATGGATTTGATGAAATTACTCAAAATAAAACAAATATTGTTATAACATAGCGCGCGTGCTTCTTTATCTAATTCCTATTGGCGTCATCATGGTACACCAACATACGCAAGGCCGTGCGTCCATAAAATGACGTGTGCAAATCAGACAAACTCGAGTTTCCTTCACTTAGTTTTTACAAAGTTTCCCCAGAAATGGAAGAAAATAGTGAAGAACTACCCGACTTTTCTCTTGGAATTGAGGTTTCTCCAACTGTACCGTGCGAAACGTAAACATCGGGATGAATGGAAACCCTAGCTCCTGCCTTAAATTGACTTAAACATTCTGTGGGCTTGGAAACTTGTTTGTCTATATTTTCAGTGATCAAATCAAAGAAGTAAAATTCATTGATATCATTGTGGCGTGTTTATAACCAGCCAATACAGAAACGTTTTTCCATACAGCGCATTGAGAAAATCTTGTAATCAATCATAAATAAAACTTGTTTTCCGCGCAGTTTTTTGTTGTCACTATATTATAAAAGAATTGGTTCATGCTTTTAGCTGTGCGCATATCAAGTTTTGGATGCACTTGGGAAGTTTGGAGAGCACTCAAGGGGCTAGAGTTGCTTTCGGCTACGCCTTGGGCAACTCTTACGCTTCTTTTGTGCTCTCTAAACTTCCCGCGTGCATCCATAACTCGATATACGCACGCCAAGCATGAACCAATTCTTAAGGTTGTGTAAAAGAGGTGTGGTTATGTTTCAAAGCCTGGTGAATAAATACTACATGTATTTTTTCAGTCAATGACACAGGCATATAGTTTGTAGGGCTTTTGAGCAAGCTTTGTAAAAGAAGCCGGTTGAACATATGGGACATAAAAAATGCAGCCAGAAAGTGAAAACCAGTAATTAACTGCGTTTGCAAGGGCCACCGCGACAAGACAGCAAATCCCCTTTTCCTAACTCGGATCCATGCATTTTTAAGAAACGAGATTAATTTAATTTTAACCCTCCGTCTAAAACTTTATTTATATAGGCACAAGTCATGAGTTAATATATGAACTATTTATCACCGATTTTTTTTTAATTTTCCTTTTTGAGCTACACTTTATCTTTGTCAAACAGTCAATATTTTAATGCTGATTTGACAAATTAAGGCGAAATTGTAAACCTGTGACCAGGCCTAATTCCATTAAGGGAATCGTTTATCAAGAGAAACGAAAATGAAGCCTGATTACATTTATTTAATGGTTAGTGAGGTACTTCTGTCAAGAGTTAAAAAGGTCAATTTTACCACACATCTTGAGTGTTAGGGCCATTAATGTTTTAGGAAAAATCCCATCTGCCCTTTAATACGTTGACTTTAATACCATCTTATCATTATAGGAAGATGTTTTTTATACATAAATGCCAGTGTCAAAAATAAACTTCAGTTTGGTGAGTTTATATTTCTAGTTCGAGACAAATTATTATAAGTTCAAAACCTTAATTCATCAGCCCATTGACCTATCAAATGGTCGATAAAACATCACGTGCAGTGGTTTTAAAACCCGATAAAACCTCCTCCTTATTGATATGCGGTCTTTAATGTTTTTCTCGTATGCTAATTTCCAACGTTCACAAAAGCACCATTGTTATAGAGTGTTTTCACATGACGTCACGGCAGCCATGTTGGTGTCCCAAAACAAAGAAATGGCGGCCATCTTGGTGTCCTAAACTAAACCTTTGGGAATTGAACTCTATTTTTATGCAAATGATTTCTTTTGTTTCAGTAAACCAATATGGCCGGTAGGCACGTGAATGAAAACGCTCTATAACATTACGGCGCGTGATGGAGCTTGAGTCCGGATCAGAACGATTTCGCGTTCCTAAAACTTCTTTTCAAGAAAATGTTCTGGTGAATGACGCCGTTCTAGCTTCAACTAAGTATAAAAACAAGTGGGCTGTGAGCATTTTTGCCGAATGGCAGAGGTTAAGAGAGGTTAAAGTTCCGGTATTAGATTGTGGTGGTCTCTTCAAGGACTACGAGTTTCACAAGGTTACCGCTCTGAGCGCAGCTATTGCCGGAATGGACGCTCTGTCGCTGATCTATTGGTTGTCAAAATTCGTGATGGAGGTAGCTAAAACGTCCGGTACCATAAACAGTCTTGGGAGGGTATCTTCCATCAATTGCGCCCGCAAGCGTGATTTGGAGGAGAAAAATGGATCGGAAGCTTTGAATCCTCTGAACGCTATTGACAAAAGGTAATTGACAAAAAAGGAAATTGTCAGAATTTTAAAATGCACTGTTTTGGGAATTGAATTTGGTGTGTTGTTTTTCGAAGGTTTGTCCTGTTCCGACGTTGCGGTAATGATTGAAGCGGCAAATATACTGTATTTAGTATTAAGACGGAATAAAATTCAAGTTTCTTGATCAGTGTCTTGATCAGTTTTTGAACTAACCGAATGTGTGTTGATCGGTATGTTCATTGGGTATCAAAATACATGCACCTGACCCAATTGATGCAAGCTGATTGGGTCATCAGTACATGAATAGTTAATGAGTTTGAGAAATCCAGTTCTCAAACTCATTAAAAATTCGTCAAAAGAAAACAAAGAAGACCATGGTTTGGATATGTGATCCTAATTACCACAAAATTTGCCAACTTTAGGGCGCGTTTTTTTATTCACAATTCTGGAATGAAAATGGACAGAATGTAAAATGCGCGCGTTTTTCTATTCCGCATTCTTATTCCGGAATGGACAGAATGCCATTCCATCCATTCTGCTCCCAGGGGCAGAATGAACAGAATGTTGCGAATGAAAATCCAAGATGGCGGACGGGGAGATGAGCGTTGCGGATTCAAATTCGTCTCTACAAAGGAAAAAATCAGGTTATACTTTTGGACAAAATGACAAATTGCTTCAAATTTCAATGTACCAAAAGTACAAGGAAAACTGCTGCGATAACGGCTGCAATGGCAGCCTCTTCGTCGGCCGCCATATTTGTTACGCAATGTTTACTCGCCCAGGACCGACGGGGTTTTTTTATGCAGACAATCCGAATTATTCCTAGCATTCCGTACCAACAATTCTTATTCCAGAATTGTGGATAAAAAAAACGCGCCCTAAGCCTTGAATTTCTCCAAAAATAATTGATCATTTGAGAAGCCATATCAAACACTCGATAGTGTGTTTTATCAGACACCCAAACACCTCGAAGCCATTCAAAAAAACTCGGCTACGCCTCTTTTTTTCAACCTACTTCTCAGTGTTTGGATATCTGATGAAACACGCTTTATCGTGTTTGATATATTACATAAAACACTGCTGCTCGTGTTTTAAAAATTACATAAATACATCGCGATTAAATCAGGCGAACAAGATAGATATTTGAAAAAGTGGGATTTCTTTCAAAATGTTTAGTTCTTTTCGCTTTGTCATGTATTACCATTTCCGTTTTACAAAGTAACGTAACGCTAAAGGATAATACACTTGTAAAAATAACTTGTTATAGCATTTTAAATTGTCTTCCGTAAGTTAGTGTCTAATTTGTAATCAAAATGTTTTGTGACTTTTACTGTAAGTCGTAAGTTTCATAGGAAACTAAAGCCGGCCGCACAATTGAGGAAAGAGCTGAGCGAACTGCCTCGCGAGGCGATCACGTGTGCGGTTGAGTTTTCGTGAGTTTTTCGCCTCGCGAGGCCGTGTTTGATATTTGAGATTAGGCGAAATTCTCACGAAAACTCAACTGCACACTTGAGGAAACAGCTGAGCAAACTCCCTTGCTATGTCTCGCAAGGCAAGTTGCTGAGCTCTTTCCTCAAGGCTTAAGGCAGGCTTAAGTTTCTAGGGCGTGAGGGATTTGATGAATAGAATAACGAATACCCATTCAGTATTCTAACTCCAGGGCATTTCAATTTTAGGATATAATTCTTTCAAATTTCGATGTTATTCGGTATATCCAAACGAATTCTTCAGATCAGTCTATTATTCCCCGCATTCTAAAAGCTTACCTTGTAAGCCTTCAGTTAATTATTAAATTAGGCTAGATTATAAAGAAAACTGAGGCGAAATTGTAAACCTGTGAGCAGGCCTAACTTCATGGGAATCGTTTATCAAGTGAAACGAAAATGGAGCCTGATTATGTGGAAGGAGACAATGTGTTTAAGAAAAGTGGGCGCTTTGAAAAATGCCGCGCCTTTTAACACAAACAGTGTATGAAGACTTTATTTAATGGTTAGTGAGGTACTTCTGTCAAGAGTAAAAAAAAAGTCAATTTTACCACACGTGTTAAGTGTTAGGGCCATTAATGTTTTAGGAAAAATCCCATCTGCTCTTTAATACGTTGACTTCTCTCAGTTGATGAAACAGCAATAAAAATGAAATCGGTTTTCAAGGACTCTGATTGATTACAGAAAATAGGGATATCTTATGCAGTCGAAACCATAACTTCCATCTATAACTCAGGAGTGACCAAGTTAAGGATTCCCCCAAACGACATACGTCAGTTTCAATTTTCAAACGATATGAATTTGATCATTGAGCATATGTATGTTCCTGGGGAAGACAAAAATTATATTCGCTATTTGACTTTATAATTAGTATGAAGTGACAAGGATAAGTAGATAAATGGTTTACTCTTGACGATGAAGCCCAGGTGTTTTGTTATCAAACACTTTAAAAATCCTCGAGGGACCTTTATAAACAAGGAGACACAGCGAGTGAAACCATAGTTTAACAGCAAGTAAACTGAGTTGACGGTGAAATGAAGATTACATCGTTGGTTTTAATATCCGCTTTGCTGCTGTTCAGCACCTTTGTTCAAAATAGTGAGGGATGGAGCGGACCAATGCAACCGGGGAAAAGGGGACTGCAGAGAAAGGTTTGTACCTCTGGGATAATAGACAACATGAAAACAAAAACAAGGACAAAAATGAAAGAATTGCATTGGAACTTGCTATTATCTTTTGATTTATAAGGATCATCATAAATCGGCTGCAGGGCGGGCAAATTGGGCAATAATTGAGATTTTTAAGTCTGGTTTTCAGTAGCGACTGATTCGGATTAAGGAGTCCGGCATTGACAGAGTCATATGAACGCCTACGTCCGGGTGAAAACCAAACAACCGAGTCGTCAGCAGAATACTAAGCTCGACGGAATCGAAGTAGCAAGAAACAGAAGCCAGGTTTCCATTTTCTTGCCATTGCTTACTGACTAGTGATTTTGTCTCTTACCGATCCAGTGACGACCACTACTTGTCGGATTACCTCGCAAGTCGAAGCGGAAGAATAAACCAATCACGGTGTCGAGTCGTTCCTCAAGCATTGTGATTGGCTTTTTCTTCCGCTTTTGCTTGCTACTCCGACAAGCTGGTCTTCGCTGGGTTGAATCATAAGCACAGTCGTTGTTTGATTTTCACTAGATCGCAACAATCTATATGCTTCTGATTACGACTCCGACTCCATCGCTAGTAAAACCAGCCTCTAAGTTAACGACACGCTAGCAGATTGAAAATCGCCAGGTTTGTTTTGTTACGCAGTGGGTGCGCCCCTGCTGCGATGAGGATTTTCGCCGATCGCCGTATAAAATTGCTCTCAGATGTCGGAGGAGTCGTGGGGCGGAGGGGAGGTGGACAACCCGATAGCTTGCTGGCAGGTTATTTTCCAATGTTCCCACTCCTGCGATTTTTCGCGCCCGTGGTCAACTAATTGAACCAATCAGCTTATAGCTGAAGAATTACCAAATGATTGACTGTTGACTATGGAATCGAAATGTAGTATGGGAGGGTTAACATTCAACTGTCGTAGTACTTTTACTCATAATATTTTTATCTTCTT